>NC_135718.1:52483685-52843343 GCF_964656455.1 Halichoerus grypus
GTTAGTTTCCAGAATTTGATGCTTATACTCTGGTCATGTAGTATCCTTGTTTGAAGGAAATACACAAAAATATTTGGTATGAGGGGGTATCATGTCAGTAACTTACTCTCAAATTATTCATGAAAGATAGTTCTTTGTACTGTACTTGTAACTTTCCTATAAATTTGAGGTTGTTTCAAGTTTTTAAGAAAATACTCTATGTAGCATTTGCAACTCTGATCTCAAAACTTGGATTTCATTAACTAAGACACAACCTTAAAAACAAAATAATGGATTTCAAAGGAATTACCTACTCTGACATACATGTGATACCTGCAATGAAATGTCTGTATAATACAAGAAAAATATCAACATTATCTATATACTAACTAGAAGCCTTAAAAAACATAATCATAGCAATAAATATCAACGATAAATGTATTCTTCAAAAAATTAGTTTTCATATGATCCAACAATTCCACTCCTAGGTATATACCTAAGAATATTCAAAACATATGTACACAAATATTCATAGTAGCATTATTCATAATAGTCAAAAAAGAAAACCCACATGTCCATCAACTGATGAATAGATGAACAAAATTTTGGTATTTTTGGAATTATATTCATCAATAAAAAAAGAAGTACTGATACTTGCTAAAACATGGCTAAATCTTGAAAATATGTGAGGTAAAATAAGCCAGACACAAAAGGTCACATATTGTATGATTCATTTATATGAAATGTCAGAATAGGCAAATCCACACAGGCAGAAAGCAGATCGGTGGTTCTCAGGGGGCTGAGGAACTGGAGGGTTGGGGAGTGACAGCTAATGTGTATGGACTTCTTTTGGGAGTGATAAAGATGTCTTGAAATTAGTCAGTAGTGATGGTTGCACAACTTTGTGAATATACTAAAAACCACTTCACTGTTCACTTTAAAGGAGTGAATTCTATGTTACGTGAATATCACAGCAAAAAAAGTCCAGGGAAAGTTTAATCTAGTATTAAATAGATGAGAAATCTATTAACATATAAGTAAGATATTAGAAGTTTTAAAAACATGACAAAGAATATAAACTTTTGCCAAGGCCAACATTATCCTAGAACTCATTTCCCTTGAAAAACAGGTACTGTACACCTATATAACAGCAATAAATAGATTAAAAATGTAATTTTTAATATTGTACCATGTAAGGTACCTAGGAATAAGTCTTCAACAAATGGACCTTTATGGACAAAATTAAAACAATTTATTAAAAGATATTAAAGAAATTGATATTAAATGAAAAGATTTATGGGGAGCCCGGCTGGCTCAGTCAGAAGAGCATGTGACTCTTCATCTCAGGGTCATGAGTTCAAGCCCCATGCTGGGTGTAGAGATTACTTAAATAAATAAAAAAGAATGAAAAGATTTAGATATCAAATTCATGAATAGGCGAACTCAGTATCATTAAGATGGCAGTCCTCCCCAAATTGACCTACGCAATTTAACAATCAGATTCTAACATACATGAAAGGATTGGCCAAGACAATTATGAACAATGCTGTAAGAGTTCCCTACCAGATATTTTAGATTATTATAAAGCTATAGTTTAATTAAAACCAGTTGTATGAGTTTAGGACAGAACAGACCCTTTCATATTTTAAAACTTAATCTATAACATAGGCAGCATAGCAGAGCAGTGGGGAAAGGATGCAGTGATTCTCTGGGAAATGATACCACCTTCTGTGGAAGAGTTGAAAAAGGTATGTGTGCATTTTTAGTGATCACAATGACTAGGGGGTGCTCCAGGTATTTAATATGAAGGGATCATGAATATTAAACATCCTGCTAGGCATGAGACATTTCTGTACAATAGCCACACCTAAAATGCCAAAAATGCCCCTGCTCAGAAATCCTGAACGTCAGTAAATGGTACTAAAAAAATTCATTATCCATATGGGAAAATTATGTTCCTGCTGTATATCATATACAGAAAACAATTCCAGGTGAATTATAGACTTAAATGTGAAAATTGTGAAAGTTATAAAAGCCATATACTAGGAAAAGATATTTGTAATACATTTAACAAAGGATGAGTGTACGATTTCTACTACTAACAAAAGCAATAAGGGTGGCTTAAACAAAGTAAAAGTTTATTTTTCTCATAAAAAAATTAGTCTACGGGTAGGCATTAAAAAGCTGATATAGTGGCTCCATGGACATCAAGGACTCAGTTTCTTCCATTGTTTCCATTCTCAGTGACACTTCATGATCCAAGATGGCTGCTGTACCTTTAGCCATAGTTCCATGTTCCGGGCAGGAATTAGGAGAAAAGGGGTAAAATGGAAAAAAGGGCATTCTAGAAAGCTCTATCTCCTGACTTTTGTATACAATTCATTAGCTACCACTACCTGTAACAGAGGCTGAGAAATAAATTTTCAACTGGGTATAATACCTGAAGTTCTATGGGGAGAGTGGATATAATGTAGGTATCTGACAGTCTCTGTTATACACATCTAGAACAGGGATCAGCAAACTATGATCTGGCCCACAGCCTGTTTTGTAAATAAAGTTTCATTGGAACAGTCACGCCCATTTATTTACCCATTATCTATGGCTGCCTTCTCACTACAGTGAGAGCTGAGGGTCTGATAGGGCCTGCAAAGTCTAAAATATTTATACTTTCTCAAAAAAGTACACCGACCCCTAATCTAAAAGATAAAGAACTCCTATTAATTAATATGAAAACAATAAAAAGTAAAAATAAATGGATATGAAATATAAACAGGCAAGTCACAGACTATAAATATGTGCAATATCATGTGTGAACTCACCAAACATAATGCTGAGCATAAGAAGCCAGATACAAAGAATACATATTGTATGATTTCATTTATATGAAGGGCAAAAATAAAAAAAAAACTAGTGACAAAGGTCAGAATAGCAGTTATTTTTGGGGTTGAGAGAGGGCACCTAGGAGTCTTGTAGGGTGCTGATTGCCTATATCTTATCTGGGTGCCATTTCTCTCTCTCTTTCACACAAACACCCACACACACGGTATGCAAATTTTTTTTTCTAACCAATGCAATAGCATCAGATACCTTTTTTTAAAATCTGAAAGTCTGGCAAAGATTAAAAAGTATGATAATTCACTGTTTTGGTCAAGAGTATAGGAAAATAGGCCCTTCCATATATGTTCCTGGTGAGACTGCAGATCGGAATAACTTCTACAGAAACAACCTGGCAACAGCTTTCAAAATTACAAAAGCATCTTTTGACCAGCAATTCCACCTCTAAAAGTTGATCCTCAGATATATTCACATTTATGTAAAATAGTATATGTACAGTGTTATAAATGCAGCATTTTTTTGGTAACAGCAATGAATATGCGGCCATTAAAGAACGTAAATTTTTTATAATAATAGATATTCTTCAAAATATACTGTTAAGTGGAAAAACAACTGGCACTAAATAGTGTATATGACAAACTTTATGTAAAAATAAAAATAATTAAAACGTACAAAGTTAGCAAAGGAATCAATTAAATTTTTTAATAAAGAATTCTTGTTTGATTCCTTATTTTAATTGAAATAACTTTAGTGCTTTGACATTGAAACTGGTATTTCCTATTCAATTGGCAAATAGTCATCAAGTCTCAAGGGTTTCCTCCTATCTTACTGAGAATTTTTATAAGGAATGATTTTTGAAATGTATCAAATACTTTTTCAGCATCTATTGGTTTGATATTTTTTCATTTAATTCATCGATGTTAAATATACTACATTTGCAGGTACTGACCCATCTTTGTATTCCTAGAATAAACCTTACTCGATTATTAAAAAAATATCAACCCAAAGCATATAAAGCTAAAATAGAACAGAACTGGGTTAGCTACTTTTATGACTGTTGGCTATAAAATTTTTAATAATAGATATAATTAGGATAGAAAAGGAAGGTCTTCCTTCACATTATATTAACTTTATATTTTAGAATATTTTTTTAATTTTAGACTATTTTAAAAGAAATAAACCTAGAATATAAACTCCAGGATGATTATAAATAATAAATATATTTAGCCATTTATTTGGCCAAATTAATTAAACTGAAAGGAAGAAAAACACCAAGACAGTTCCAAAGTAAATAAAATGTATAAATACTAACTTCAATTTTAGTATCAGTTGTAACTTACAATAAGATATTTTACTCAAAGTAAATAATAAAATAATAAAGAGAATTAAAGAAAGATCTAAATAAAAGGACTATATTTCTAGCTAGAATACTATGTTAAGATGAGAAATGATTGAAATGTGTATATAAAGTATTCAGCACAGTGCCTGGCATCTACTAAATACTCAATAAATTTTAATTCTCTCTACACCTTCCCTAATTTAATATAAAGTTATAATGCTAGACCAATTAAATCCCTGATGAATATTTTATAAAATTTGGTGCAAGTGAAAATAAAATTCAGCTTAAGATGTAAAGAGGACACAAATACTAATATTTATTGTTTAATGAACAATAAATTTGCCCTAAATATTTTAAAACTACAATGAAAACTACATGATTTTAAATCAAATATAGAAAAAGGGCTCAAACAAAATAGGTTCAACAGCATAAAAACTTAATTCATACCTCATACCATGTATTATTAAAAAAGTCTGGTGAGTTAAAAAGATAAACACAAATTCTATAAAACTCTATTAGGAAGAATACTGTAACATTCCATCTTTCTAAAGATAAAATCCTGACTAGTATAGAAATGAAGGTAATAGAAAGAAAAAGTAGTAGATGAAGATCAAAAGTGAAATGGTAATATTTGATCATTAAAAAAGATCTGCTACACAGTAAATGACAAAAGGAAAGCAAAGGAAAAGGAAACATTTGTATGACATTCATAACTTATAAAGAAGTACTAACTGCAATATAGAGACAACTAATGGAAATATATAGTTAGTACACTAAAAACCTCACAATAAGCCATCAAATTAATTAATTCCCTTAGGATAAAATTTATATTCTTTCCTATGGCCTTATATCATCTAGTCCTGCCTGCCTCTCTGATTTCATTTATGCTTTCTCTGCCTGATACCATCCCCCAACCACACTGACCTTTTCTCAGTTCCATGAACACACCACTTTCCCTTGGAAACATGAAGCTCTTTTCATCCTTGCTGCTGGTTAACTGTCGGGAAAGCTCTTTCCTCACTCTTCACATGGTTAACTCTTTAATCTGTAAATCTCATATCTACCCTATCTGATAATCCTATCTAAAGTAAATCCCCCCCATAATGTCCTGTTCAGTACCCTGTCATCTTCCTTAGAGCACTTCTCATCTTTTGTATTTTACTTGCTCTTGTCACTCTCCCTCATTAGACTATTCAATTGTGAGTCTCACTCACCCTACATTCCCCAGTACAATGTCTAGCAACAGATGTACTCAATAAATAATGAATGAAGAAAAACTGAAAACTCAAGCATCAGGTAAGGGAAAGCTCTAATTATGATATTAGGAATATTATATAACTATATATAACTATTCAAATTGACATGTATGGAAGTAGTAAAAGAAATATTTATATGGAGTAATGGTGAATGGAAAAGCAGACCACAAAACAGGATGCACATATACAACTAAGAAAGGAAAGTGTATATACAACCAAATTCAAATTACTGGAAAATAATTCATGGTGATAATAATAGATTATAACAATTAGCAGACTTTTGTAAAGAAAACAAGTTGCTGACAATACAGTATAAAGTCAGTATTGTGGAAAAGTGCTTACAAAATAATACTAAGTGAAAAAAACAGAGCATAACATTGTATGTACACCATGATTACAGCTAGGTCAAATTAAATATAGATTGAAAGAAGACACAAATAAAAATACCTATTGCATCAAGGCAATAAATGTGCATAAAATGTGACTTTAGAATTTTCTTTTAAGGTTTTGATCTTTTAAAAATAATATTTTATAATGGGAGATAGCCATAAGTAAGTAAGTAAATAAATAAATAAGTCAATCTCATCTCAACACCTAATAAATAATGACTAAACATTTGGGTTGATATCTTTAGTCCTTTTTTCTAGTATATATATAAGCAAAAATATATGTAAACTCAAAATAGAACCACACTATCCATACTATTTTTAATCTGCTTTTTTTCATTCAATCATATATCATAATCATTTTCCCAGTCTATAGTGGCTTAATAATCAAGTTCCAAGAACAGTTTAAACAACAGGGTAACATTAGTGGTGGAGAGACACATTAGTGGACTACACAAAGCAAAAGTGGACCCAGGGCCCAGATCCATACTAACCTGCAACTATTAAGTCAAACACTAAGCATTTCTAAGGATCAACTACTGTATCCATAAAACAGAGCAAATACTTGAAAGAGGGTAAAAACTGATAAGAAGTATTAAAATGTAAAGAACCAATCTTCATAGAGTGAAGGAATGAAATATACTGACAAAACTGACAAATCCTAACTCCCAGAATAGTCTCCCAAGCACTCCCTCAGACCAATAACATACAACTCACACCATAGCCCCAGGAGAAGTCCGAGCTGCCTTCTGTAGAGATCCCTGTGCCCGTATAGCTTGGAAAAGCAAATCTTGAATTCCCAGTGTCAGCTGATGTAAAAGGTGATTCTTGTGTGATGTCAGACTCACTAAATGCACAATTTGGAAGGAAGAGAGAAAACAGAAAAATTCTTATACTTCCTCAAGTTTCTGTAGCAGTAACTACTCAGCAGTTTACTAGGTAACAAGCATGCATACAAATACATCCACAGAAGCAAAAATAAATGAAGAACTTAACATTTAAGCATCATGGAAAAGTCTAATTCCTATAGAATTGATGACAGTGATTCTAAATAATTCTAGTCATACTTTACAACAAATACTTTAACACTCCACTTACAACATCTACCCTTGAAAACTAAAGACATTTCAGAAATATGAATAGTAATGTCTGAACTTGTATGGCACTTTTACAGTTTACCAAGCACTTTTATAGATATAATTCCATTTTATCCTCACAACAACCTGGTGATGTAGAACTCAATTAACCTCATTTAAAAATTGTTTTAAGTTATATTTATTTAAGTAATCTCTACACCCAATGTGGGGCTCAAACTCATGACCCCAAAATCAAGAGTTACATGGTCTTCCAACTGAGCCAGCCAAGCACCCCAATTAACCCCATTTTAAAGACAATCTAAGATTGAGTTCTAGGTTTTGAAATTAGCTTTTATGACTATAATTTTTCTGTGATACCACATTGCTTCTCAGAACCCTCTTTGACATTACAGTATGCTGTTTCTTAAAATGATAACTGCAGCTAATACTTACTCATTTACCATATGCCAATCATTGTGCCAAGTTTTACATACTTTACCTCATTTATATTCACAACACCCGTTAAGAGACATTATTATCTGGTAAGTAACTTGCCCTCTATTACCCAGCTAATAAGTGGCAGAACCAGAATTAAAAATCAGATGTTAGGGACACCTGGGTGGCTCAGTCATTAAGCGTCTGCCTTCAGCTCAGGTCTTGATCCCAGGGTCCTGGGATCAAGCCCTGCATAGGGCTCCCTGCCTGGCGGGAAGCCTGCTTCTCCCTTTCCCACTCCCCCTGCTTGTGTTCCCTCTCTCGCTGTCTCTCTCTCTGTCAAAAAATAAATAAAATCTTTAAAAAATAAATAAATAAATAAATAAAAATCAGATGTTAGACTCCTTCTGAGTCTTGGCTTTTAACTATGTCATAATACTACTTTTCAAGGGTTATAAGTATGATGTTCCCATTAGCTGTTTCAGAATGAAAACTGAATGGTACTGAAAATGTGATAAAAGTTCTTGTTTTGTTTCATTAGTACAAGACTAGATATCGAGCCTAAGCCAAAAAACACTTTTGCCATTATCAAGTGTAATAAGCAAATAAGTACACTTTATATTATTACCTTTGGGAACTTGTGTCTTTTTCATGGCTGTCATTGGTAGAAGAAATTTCATCCAGTTGCTCTGGAAGAGGATGGTGATTAATAGCATGTTTTGTTATTCCTTTCCTGTGAAAGATTTTTTAAAAAGTTATATTTCCTGTAAAGAAAAAATATATACTTTTCAATAACTTGACTACAAGTTAGTTACCTACTTCCTGCTGCTCTGGGACTGCACCGTCCTATATGGTAGCCACTAGCAGTTAAAATGTGATTAGTCAGTGTGATGAGCACCAGGTGTTGTATGGAAGTGTTGAAACACTCTAGTGTACACCTGAAACTAGTATTACACTGTATTTTAACTAACTGGAATTTAAATGAAAATTTTAATAATGTAGTTAGTCGGAAGTGAGATGTTTTAAGTATAAAACATGGGATTTTGAAGTCTCAGTACAACAAGAATGTATAATAGATCAATAATTTTATCTTAATTACATATTAAAATGATAATATTTTGGATATGCTGGGTTAAAAAATATATTCTTATAGTTTCACTGCAAATTTAAATTACAGTAAGTTATAACCACACACCTTTTAGAACAGCTAACACAAAATATGGTAATGCAAGCGACAATGTGTAGAAACCAGATGTCTCATACACTGCTGATGGAAATGTAAAAAAGTACAGCCACTCTGGAATAGTCTCACAGTTTCTTTTTTTTAAAGATTTTTTTTTTAAAAATTGATGAGAGAGAAAGAGAGCACAGGGAGGAACAGAGGGAAAGGGACAAGCAGGCTCTGCACTGAGCACAGAGCCCATCATGGAGTTGGATGCAGGGCTTGATCCCAAGACCCTGAAATCATGATCTGAGGTGAAACTTAACTGAGAACCAAGGAGCCCCAGTCTCATAGTTTCTAATAAAACGTGTACCAATGTCAGTTTCCTGGCTTTGACACTACACTAGTTACATAAGTTGTCATCATTGGGGGAAGGTGGGGGAAGGGTTTGTGGGATTCTATGTATGATTTTCGTAACAGTGAGTCTATAATTCAAACTAAAAACTCAAAAAATTAATTTCATGTTTCTACTATTTTTTAACGTGACTACCTGAAAATTTAAAATTCCATATGTGGCTTTATTGTATTTCTGTTGGACAGAGCTGCTCTGAAGAGTTCAACATGTACATTAGAGTAAACTAAGGGATCAATTATCATATGTTCCAGTCTTAACCATCTATAGTAGACTTTCCTCCCCCACAAAATTCTGCAATAAAATAAGTTTAGGAAACATGATAAGCTAAACAAAGTACATAGGTTTCTTTATAAAAGGTCTCTTTAGGGTCTTTAATTTGCAAATGTATATTATAAATCTCTAATACTCTTACTTCATAGGCAAGGAAAGTGAAGCACAGAGAGATTAAGTAACCTGCTTAAGGTCATATGTCTATGAAGTGATGGAGCCAGGATTCAAATCCAAGTACTCTGGCTCTGAGGCTTCTCAGAGCAAATGAATAATTTGAGATTTTAGTGAATGGTACCATTTTTGTATATAAAGATAAAGCTAAGGGCCCAGTCAGCAGAGCTTGTACTTGAAATTATTTCTCAAATGTGGGGATGGATTTGTGCAGAGCTATTTGTACTTCTCTCATTCAATGATCCTACAACCAAAAGCTTGTCTCTGAGACAGTGGTAGTGAACAGAAATGTGGATTCCAGCTACAAAACAGAAACGTAAGACATTTTTTAGTCTGTCAAAGAAATCTAACTATGAAATGATGATTAGATAATACCAAAGAAATATTAAATTTGATCACAGCATTGTTTTTACATAAGAAAATACCTAGGGGTGCCTGGGTAGCTCAATTGGTTGGGCGTCCGTCTGTCTGCCTTTGGTTCAGGTTGTGATCCTGGGGTCCTGGGATCTAGCCCTGCATCAAGCGCTGCATCAGGCTCCCTGTTCGGCAGAGAGTCTGCTTCTTCCTCTCCTTCTGCCCCTCCCCCTGCTCGTGCTCTTTCTGTCTCTCAACAAATAAATAAAATCTAAAAAAAAGAAAATACCTATAATTTTTAGAGATGCATACTGAGGTATACAGGGGTCAAATAAGTGGGGTTTTGCTTTCTTATTTACAGATGATGGACAGAGAGGCTGAAAAAATAAAGAAGATAGATGAAGCAAATATATCACAATTTTGATAATTGTTGAATGTGGGTGATAGGTGGTTCATTTTAGTATTCACTATACATGTATGTTTGAAATTTATCACTTGTTAAGTGTTAAGCTGTATGTTGAAAATCACTTTTTTTTTTCAAACTCTTTTCAATATCTATAATTTGGAACTATTAGAGAGAAAACTAAAGTTACTTCTTCAAAGCAAATTATCATTCTAACACCTAAAGTAAAAATTGTTTTTATTTTACTGTCATTTAGATACATATAATCCTCATTATCTTCATTATTCGTATCATCCTGACTCCTCTAGAGAATCATCTTTGAAGAGACTTGTCTTTAGAGAGTATCAATCAAATCAACAATAGAGAACACGTAACGTACTATACTGGAGTAATTCTCACCCACTAAATGCCTACCAACAATTTTTTCCACAAATGAGTTTTGTTTGTTTTTTTTTACTCTCAGAATGGTCAGAATTAATTATAAAAGCAGACTTTTAGCTAAGTCCTGTTCCCTTTATTGGAAAATTACTTTCTTCTTTCTACTTCCTAAAAAGCTTATTATCTGAATTGCTCCTGTGTAGATATCCTATTACTTAGTAGATAATAAGCTTCTGAAAGACAAGGCAAGATCACAGATTTTCTTTGTATGGCTACCGTACCAAATAAAGCTGGGAAAGGACAGGAAACTACCAATTACTGAGCATCTACTATGTGTCAAGCCCTGTGCCCCCACTTTAGATATGCTTTTGGAGAAAGACCAATATTACAGAAATGAATGCTCAAATATTTAGTAATCTGTTGCAAAGTCACATGACCAGGAAAGAGCCTAGCCAGACACCCAGATTGACTGAAGATTCCATGCATGTTATTACCATGTATAGTTAATATTTAATTTTTTAATGTATGGTTGCTAAAATTACACAGCTCTACAGAGAAAAAAAGTTGGAATTTGAGGACAAAAAGCCCAAGCTCAAAACCTATTGGTTATATAATCTTAGGATGTGTAACCTTTCTAATATTTCATGTTCTGAAAAACTGAAAGATAATCATACCCATCTTACAGAGTTGTTGCAAGGATCAAGATGTGAAAGTCTTTTTGAAAGTATAAAGCATTAACAAATGTACAACATTATCATTACTTGCTAAATTACAACACCTCACCAGGGGTGGGAGGTGGGTTTTTAAGCTTAAACATTTGCTCTCTAGAGCAAAACTTATCCTTAAGGATTCTGATGTTTAACTGCAGAGATGGGGAAGCAGTTAGTGTAATGATTATGACCAACGCTTCGGGGTCAGATTGACACCAGGTTTGTGTGCTCCACCACTTTCTGCCTGTATAATCTTTGTTTGTAGAATGTGCAAAATAATATTCCCTATTCTGTATCCTGATAGGATTAAATGAGCTAATGCATGTAATCAGCTTTGCACGGTGCCTGGCACTAGACATATTCAACTTTTCTGTAGCACTCAGTCAGCTATTGATAACTTCTCGATTCGTCAATGGCATGAAGCACTGAGGAAACTACAAATGCCATAGGAGACCCAGTCCCTGAGTACAGAAGTGCAGCCCAAGAGGGCCAAGTCCTAGGAAAGCACAAGTGACATGCCCTTAGCTGGAGATGGAGGCAGACCGGGCAGCGTCTGAGAAGTCTGGGAGGAGAGAATTCCGAAGAAAATTCTCCTTCCCCCGCCCGGGAAAGGGAAAGGTGAGAAGCACTGGTTGGGAAGGGTTCCAACCAGGGCGCCCGCGGCCCGCCTCAGCCTCCCCCGGCCCGGGCTAGGATGGCTGAGCAGTACACTCACAGCTCCAAGCTTTGTGGCACCGCCTTCCGAGTGTATCTGGAGATCATCCTCCTCTTCCTCCTCTGTCGTGGAGGGGGCGGGCACGCCAGGGTGGGGGCCTCCGGGCCTGGCCCTCCCGCCGGCTCCCGCCCGGCCCCCTCCCGCCACCTTCCGGCCCCGTCACGCCCCGTCGCCTAGACTCCGGACCGCCACCACTCCCTGGGTCCCCACCCCTCCAGTCCTCCGTCCTCCTTGCTTCCTCGCGGGGGCGGAAGTGACGAACACACGGGGGCACCGCGTAATGCTCCCGCGGACGCGCAGCAGTGACGCCACCGGGGGTTCCGGGGCCGAGCGGGTCTTTCCGAGCTTCCGCTGGCCGCAGGTGCTCGGGAGGCGTCTGGACTGACCTTGGGCCAGGCTTTGGCTGCTACTGGCAGCTCCCGACCGGCTCACGCGGTGGGAGGGGCGGTCGAGGAAAGGGGCCGCCGCGGAGACGCGTGGGGGAGGCCGAGAATCGTAAGCGGAATTTGGCTTCCTTTTGTCGAATGGAGGGCGGAAGCTTAGTCTGAGTAAAGAGCACTAGACTCCAGCTCGGCTCTCTGCTGCGTGGTCGCTTCTCTTTCTGTGTGCCAGTTTTCTCACTTGTACAGCAAGGAGTTAGCCTGAGTGATTTCAAAGTCCCTTCCAGTTCTGACACTAAATTCTTCATAAAAATCTGTGCTTGACATTATGAGGTGGGTGGATGGAATTATCTGTCCCTCTGGGTTAAGAAGCCAAACGATTTGGACAGACTGGATAGAAGATGCAGGTTCCTCTCGACCTCGTTTTATTAGCCCATGAGAAACCGAGTAAGAATAAAAATCGAATTGTGCCTTACAGTGGACCATCCAGTGCAGTGCCTCCCTTTTCCAAGCCTCATCTGGCAGCAATAGTAAGCTAGTACTTTTGTTTGTAAGGGAAACCCTTAGAAAATAGAGGTATTTACCTCCTCTTACATACCGGAGCTACCACCCCCCACCCCGCTCCAGACCTGAAAAAGGGACAGTTTTAGGACAGCTCTAGGATTAAGAACCATGGGCAAATTATTTTGGTGTGAGATGATAGGCCATGTTTTGTGGTTTTGAATTCCCCTATGCCGTACAATAGTCATAAAAGATTTAAATTCTGCAGAGTGAGGGAGATTGCCCTAAAGAGTTTTAAATAATAATTTAAACTGGGGGAGAAATTTAGAAGTGAAAGAGTAACATTCTCATTCTACAGTTAAGGGGAAAGCCCCAAAAAGAGAAATTGAGGTGCTCTAAGTGACACAGCTAATTAGTGGCAGAACATAAGATGTTATTGCAGTGCTTCTCAAAGTGTGTTACACACACTAGTGCTAGTGTGAGGGCAAACTTTTTTTTAATTTATTTTTTTCAAACGTTTTTTATTTTATTCTTGCATACTGTTAGTTAATTTGGGAATGTGATACTTGATTTCCATTTACTGTATTATATCAAAAGTTCCTTTAATATAATTTCAAGTATGAAAAACATAATTTTAAGTATAAAAGCATCATTAAAAGAATATTAAATAGGTGTTACTACTCATACTTGATCAAGGCAAAAAATGGTAACACGTGGATAACTGAATTTTGGAAAACAATGGAATCATGTCGAATAGTTCAGAGAATTGGATTTTACTTCTACATTATTCTATGTGGTTTATATTATTGAAACTTTAAATGTAGTTTTCAAAGAAGAATGGAGGAAAATATGAAGCTTGCTAGAGTGGAAGACACTGTGGAGTATCACCTATTCCTGATACCAGATGAACCAAGGGACCCAGAAAAACACAAAGAGATTCTTCAAAAGTATATTGAGAGGATAATGACTCAGTTTGCACCTATGCTGGTCCCCTATATCTGGCAGAATCAGCCTTTCAATCTTAAATATAAACCTGGGAAAGGTAAGGCTCTTTTACTTACTTTGATGTGATACGACTTCTAATTCTGACAAGAGTGATCTATAATAGTCCATAGTTGATTCAGTGTTGTGAGGAGATTTATAACCTGAACTTTTTTGATTAGTGATGCTTGCCTATATTTGGCTAAGTCCTTAAACTTACCAAAAAAATTTTTTTTAATTCATTTGATGAAAGTTTTCTAATAGTAATTACCTTGAGAACTAACATATACTCAACATTATTAAACCATGGCTGTTCTTTGGAACTTTACTTTCCTGTGCTATAATGTATCTAAGTACTTTTACTAAACAGGTTCAGGCATCTGGCTTCCTTAACTGTAGCTCCCTTTAGTGGTTACTCTGTATTCCTCATTTCTGATCATGTGTTTAGTAGGCTGCCTTGTTTGACATAGTTTTGAAACTATGTGGCTCTGCCTGGCTTATAAAGAGAAATAATTGGGCCTATGGCCATTATTTGCTACTCAGAAGCATTTTGAGGTTGCTTCATGGCTTCTCTGTGTTGTTCGTGCTTGAGATCTGATTTTCTTATCATTTCATATAGCTTTAGTAAAATGAGGCACGAATAGGTGACCACAGCTCTTATTCATGCAGGGTCTTATTTCAGATCAGGAGTCTGGCATCTTTTGATACTGTCAATCTAGGTCTCAATGTAGTGTTCATCTGTTATTTTTTGGCTAGCAGTTGCCAAATGTGTTCCCTCGTGTTAATTTTATTGAACCCCTATTCACCGAAACACGTGATATTTATTGGCAAGAACACCGTCACATTAGCACAGCACATCCAAGACCAACTCCTTATCTTTTTCCTAGAAAATCGTTTTTACCCAATGTTTTCTTGTCTTGCTTAATGGCATTATTATCCACCTAGCTATTCAGCTTGTTAATAATTCAAAATTATACTCAGTTCCTCACTTGACCATGTTCAGTCAAGCACTAAATCCTAGTGTGGTTACTCCTAAAATACGACCCCTTCTCTACGTTTGTTGGCTACAATCTAGACGCTCCTCATCTCTTCATCTGGAAGACCACAGCAGCCACCTAACTAACCTCTCTGGTTACAGTATCTCCAGTCCCTCACACTGTTGCCAGTTACCTTTGTAAAACACGAATTTGATCGCGTCAGTCTTCTGCCTAACATCCCTCACCAGTTATCCATTGCTTCTGCATAAAGTTCAAATTGAAGTTTAATATATAAGGTAGATAAAAATAGACGCTCTAATTGGAGCTTCTCTAGTTGAAATTTGAGAGAGCTGGGGTGGGGAGAAGAGTTGGTTGGGCTGTTCTTCCTACTTTTTTGTTTTGTTTTGTTTTTTTGCCCTGGCAGCTCTTGAGACACTTCACAATGTGCTTGTTTGACCTTTAGTCTGTTAATGTGGTAGGTTACATTGATTGATTTTCATATGCATTACATTGCATTCCAGGAATAAATTCCACTTGGTCATGGTGTAAAATCTTTCAATGTGTTGAATTCAGTTTGCTAGTATTTTGTTGAGGTTTTCTGCATCAGTATTCCAGGGATACTGGTCATAGTTTTCCTGTATTGTCTTTGTCTGGCTTTAGTATAAAGGTAATGCTGGCCTCATAAAATGGGTTTGGGAGTGTTCCCTCCTCTTCAGTTGTTTTTAAGAGTTTGAAGAGGATTGATGTTAATTCTTCTTTAAATGTTGGTAAATTCTCTAGTGAGCTTTTCTTTGTTGGGAAGTTTTTGATTACTGATTAATGTCCTTTACTAGTAACCAGTCTGTTCAGATTCTCTATTTCTTCGTGATACAGTCTTGATAGGTTGTGTGTTTCTAAGACTGTACTCATTTCTTCGAAGTTATCCAGTTGGTTGGTGTACAATTGTTCATAGTGTTCTCTTATAGTCCTTTTTATTTCTGTAGTATAGGTTGTAATATCGCCTTTCATTTCTGATTTTAGTTACTTGCGTCTCCTTTTTTTTTCTTACTAATATAAGATTTTGTCAATTTTGTAATGTTTCAACAAACCAAATCACTTTATTTTTTTCTATTTTTCTCTTCTCTGTTTCATTAATCTCTGTTCTAATCTTCATTATTTCCTTCCTTCTGCTAGCTTTGGGTTAGCTTTTCTTGTTCTCGTTCCTTAAGGTGTAAAGTTAGGTGGTTGATCTGAGATCTTTTATAACTATAAACTTCTTAGCACTGTTTTTAGTATGTTACGTGTTTGTTTTCATTTGTCTCAAGGTATTTTCTAATTTCCCTTGTAATTTCTTCTTTGACCCTTTGGGTTGTTTAGGAGTGTATTAAATTCTACATATTTTTGAATCCTGCATTTGTTTAAAAAAATTCTGCTCCATCTAAATTTAGCTTCCTGGGGCGCCTGGGTGGCTCAGTTGTTAAGTGTCTGCCTTGGGCTCAGGTCATGATCCCAGGGTCCTGGGATGGAGCCCCACGTTGGGCTCCCTGCTCAGCGGGAAGCCTGCTTCTCCCTCTCCCACTCCCCCTGCTTGTGTTCCCTCTCTCGCTGTGTGTCTCTCTGTCAAATAAATAAATAAAATCTTTAAAAAAATAAAAATAAAAAAAAATAAATTTAGCTTCCTGGGGCACCTGGGTGGCTCAGTCATTAAGTGTCTGCCTTTTGCTCAGGTCATGATCCCAGGGTCCTGGGATCGAGCCCCGCAGCATCAGGCTCCCTACTCAGCGGGAAGCCTGCTTCTCCCTGTCCCACTCCCCCAGCTTATATTCCCTCTCTTGCTGTCTCTCTCTGTCAAATAAATAAATAAAATCTTAAAAAATATATATTAAAGAAAATAAATCTAGCTTCCGGAACACTGTATTGTCTGCCATGCTTATATGCCTTTGCACATGCTATTCTCTTTTTCTGGACAACTTACTCCTGTCATTCCTCCAAGTGAGCATAGCTCAGTATGACATTATTTATGCTCACATCCCCCAGTGCATACGTCTGTTCATCATCTTGTTTTGAGATGGCGTGGTGGTCCATCTCCTGTTGTCTAGACCTTGGGTCCTCATAACTAGGCTTTTTATATCCTGTTCAGAATTGCAGCCCCAGCTCCCCGTATAGTACCTACAGCATGGTCAGTCAATGAATGTTTGTTTATTTGAATGATTACTTGCATTTTTATGTGCCCTGACAAATTTATTTGGTTATATGATTGCTTTTCTCTTGTTTTTAGGAGATGTTCCTGCTCATATATTTGGCATGACAAAGTTTGGGGATAACATTGAAGATGAATGGTTTATTGTTTATGTAGTAAAGCAAATTACAAAGGAATTTCCAGAGATAGTAGCAAGGTATTAGTTATTTTAATAATCTAAAGGAATTCTTTTGTTGAGACTGACTACGTTTTTATCCATTTAGTAAATTTTTTTCGGTAGTCTGGTGGAGACTGTACAAATTTGAGACATAGATTTTGAAGGTGACTGCGTTTTCTTCCTTTTCTCTTGTGACTTCCTTTTCTTGAGGAAAAATTAAAGTACATTGGAGAGCTTAACTTCCAAAATTTTTAAACAAAACCTGCCTATTTTAGTTTTTTTTTAAATAATTCTCATTATGAAAGACTAAATGCAGGGCGCCTGGGTGGCTCAGTCATTTCGGTTTCTGCCTTCAGCTCAGGCCGTGATCCCAGGGTCCTGGGATCAAGTTCCGCATCAGGCTCCCTGCTCAGCATGGAGTCTGCTTCTCCCTCTGTCCCTCCCCCGACTCGTTTTCTCTCGCTCAAATAAATAAAATCTTAAAAAAAAAAAAAATGAAAGGCTAAATACAGATGGTAAAAAAAAATCCAAACAATACCAAAGAGTGTACTACTGTTTAAAAAAACTGTAGTAAAAAATCCCATTTGTATGTACATATATATATTTTACAGATTTCTTTACTATGTATTCCTCTATTATACTTTAATTATATTTTTTGAGAAATACAGAAAATGTTAACAAAAAATCAGGGAACAGTTGTATTGAAAGCAAAGTAGGTAACACTGCATTCTAAATCTATTTAAAATGGGAACTGATAGTTCTCTGTAATTACCAAGTTGTGTCAGCAGAGGGCGTTTCACCCATTTGCCATATGTTCTCCTAGTTTTCCTATCAGTCCCCAAATTCTAATCTATCCCCGCAACCTCTTCCCCAGCAGAACAAAAAGAAAAACAACTCTGAATATTATTATATTAAAATTTCAAACATGAAAGTAGAGAGAATAAACTCATATGTACTTAACACCCAGCTTCAACAATTTTCAATTCATGGACATTCTTACTTTATCTATACCTTTCCCCTACTCCCCCATTACATAGCAAGATTATTTTAAAGCAAATCACAAACAACATGCCATTTGATCTTTAAATACTTTAAGATGTAAATATAAGAGATAACTCTTATTTTAAACACTACTGTTACCACACCTAAAAATAATTAGCAATCATTTCTTAAATAATAGCATTTTAAGTGAACAAACACAAAGATATCCATTTCTGTCTTTACAAGGATAATAGGGAGAGGGCAGTGCCTTTTGTATATGGATTTTTATCTTCATTTTATTTTATTTTTTTAAGATTTTATTTATTTGAGAGAGAGATATACACACACAGAGCATGAGCAAGGGGAGGAGCAGAGGGAGAAGCAGACTCCCCACTGAGCAGGGAGCCTGACATGGGGCTCCATCTTGGGACTCCAGGATCATCATCTGAGCTGAAAGCAGCTGCCCCAGATTCTGATCTTTATATAATGATGGCTCATACCTACACCAGGCCTATAAAGCTCTTTAAATAATAGGCATCTACTGTCTTATCAGTTTTTTAAACAAATTAGAAAAAGAAAGAACTTCCTCTATGTCTCTAACAGATTAATCTTCCTAAGGTAGGGCTCTAACCATTTTTCTACCCTGCTTTGAAACCTTTCATTCCTTTTGTGTATAAAACTATGCTCATTCTCATTGAGTCTGCTAACATTAAAAAAATTTTTTTTAATATTTTATTTATTTATTTGAGAGAGAGAGAGCACAAGCAGGGGGAGAGGCAGAGGGAGAGAGAAAGGGAGAAGCAGACTCTCCACTGAGCAGGGAGCCTGATGCAGGACTCAATCCCAGGCCGCTGGGATCGTGATCTGAGCTGAAGACATACGCTTAACTGACTGAGCCACCCAGGTGACCTGACTGCTAACATTTAAAGCTCTTCACAAAATGATATAACTGTGGGTTTTTTTTTTTTTTTAAGATTTATTTATTTATTTTAGAGAGAGAGAGCAGAAGCAGCAGGGGCAGAGGGAAAGAGAGAGAGAATCTCAAGCAGACTCCATGCTTATCGAGGACCCCAACCCAGGGCTCAGTCTCACAACCCTGAGATCACTACCTGAGCCAAAACCAAGAGTCAGGCACTCAACCAACTGCTCCACCCAAGCGCCCCATAACTCTGCTTTTCTAGTCTTGTTATTTACTAATTGTCATTCTCCAAATATCCACCTTAAATATCCACCTCCATGATTTTGCTTATACTATACCCTCTCCCAAGAACATCTCTCCTTTTCTCCTTATATCCACCCATTAAAAGCGAAAAAATCTTTTTTCCGTTTTGTGTGTGTGACAAGAGGAGAAAATAAGAATTTATATTCCTATTAGCTAGATTATGCATAAGGAACTTCTAGAAGGATAAGCAAGAAATAACAATGGTTGGAGGGTAGGAAAGGGACATATAGGGACAAAAGTAGGAAGGAAACTTTTTCATTATGTAACTTTTTATGTATTTTTTTAAAGTATAATCATGTGACTGCCTTACCTACTCAAAAATTTAAATTTAGGGGCACCTGGATGGCTCAGTTGGTTAAGCAGCCAGCTCTTGATTTCAGCTCAGTTCGTGATCTCAGCGTCCCGGGATCAAGCCCCACATCAGGCTCTGTGCTCAGTGGGGAGCCTACTTCAGGATTCTCTCTCCCTCTGCCCCCCCCCGCACATATGCTCTCTCACTCACTCTCTCTCTCTCTAAAATAAATAAATAATTAAAAAGTTAAAATCTTTAAAAAAATTTAAATTTTGGGACACATGGGTGGCTCAATCGGTTAAGCGTCTGCCTTCAGCTCGGGTCATGATCCCAGGTTCCTGGGATCGAGTCCCACATCGGGCTCCTTGCTCAGCGGGGAGCCTGCTTCTCCCTCTGCCTGCCACTCCCTCTGCTTGTACTCTCTCTTGCTCTTTCTCTAGCAAACAAAATCTTTTTTATTTTAAATTTAAAAAATGTGATAGAAATGAGACAAAAACAAAATTATCTCTCAAGGTCCAAGTAACTTCCATAAATGCTTTCCGAATCTCAGCGCTAGGTGATTTTTTTCTTCTTTTGACACTCTATTGTATATTTTTCATATTTTTGTCTGGTGTTATTTATTTATGTACTTATTTTTTCTCCTTATCATCTCCTCCAAATCCTCCTTCAATTTTAAAATCTTCTTCAGTACTTCATGGTGTCTTATTATAATAATCTATACATAGCATGTATTCAGATATTTACTAAAATGAAAGAAAAAATATTAGAATAAATGTGTTTTGATTAGTAGCATATATATGCTTTTTCAATGCATAATTAGAATTTCTTCTGCATTAGGATTGAAGACAATGATGGTGAATTCTTGTTAATAGAAGCTGCTGAGTTTCTCCCTAAATGGTTGGATCCTGATAATAGTGCCAATAGGGTAAGTATACCCAAATTTGGAAAATTCACAGAGATGAAATCATGTTGTAACATTTTTCATATGTACCTAGAGTTTGTCAGTGCCCAGAATGAAAATTAAAATGTATCATTTTGCAGGTGTTTTTCCACCGTGGAGAATTATGCATTATTCCTGCACCAAGGAAATCTGGAGCAGTGTCCTGGTTACCCACCACACCCCCAACAATCCCGCAAGCATTGAATATAATCTCAACACACCCAGAAGAAATTTTGGCTTCAGAATCTATACGAGCTGCTGTGAATAGGCGCATCAGAGGGTAAGAAAAATATTTTCATTGCTAGTGAAGGAGCCTTTTTATTTAGTGCAGCTCAAGTCTCTTAAATGTAGAATTTCTTCCACCTAGATTAATGCTCATTTTCATTCTGTCTTCCTCCTTCATGAAAGTGGCTAACAAATTAAATTTACATGTTTTAAAATTAAGGCACAGGGGCGCCTGGGTGGCTCAGTTGTTAAGCATCTGCCTTCGGCTTGGGTCATGATCCCAGGGTCCTGGGATCG
Organism: Halichoerus grypus; assembly: GCF_964656455.1. Classification (NCBI taxonomy): domain Eukaryota; kingdom Metazoa; phylum Chordata; class Mammalia; order Carnivora; family Phocidae; genus Halichoerus; species Halichoerus grypus. The sequence continues at coordinate 52,504,702 of NC_135718.1, forward strand.
AGCCCCGCATCAGGCTCCCTGCTCAGCGGGAAGCCTGCTTCTCCCTCTCCCACTCTCCCTGCTTGTGTTCCTGCTCTCACTCTCTCTCTCTCTGTCAAATAAGTAAATAAAATCTATAAATAAATAAATAAAATTAAGCCACAGATATATCTTTAAATTCCCATTCATAGGTGTTAATATTCCACTCCCAATATTTTTGCATTTATTTACTTAGATACTGTGGCTAAGTATTATCTATATCTATAGATAAAAATTTTGAGACCAATAGGAATGAAAACCTAAGGGAGCATTATGTACTCTGTGGTTCTGGGGTTCTGGATGGGATTCTTTGACCTATGTGGAACACTTTAGGTTCTATTCAGAAGAGCCTTCACCTAATAACATATTAGTTTGGCCTTTTGAATTTGAGTACCTATTCTATGTTTAGCACCGTTCAAGTTTTAACAATATAAAATCTCTTTTAACTTTGTTCAATATGCTTTGTATCATTGTTTTAGAAGAATGAACTGTGATTTTATCCTTGTTCCAAAGAATAGTAGGGTTTTCGTTTTGTCTTTATTAAACTACCTTTTTTTTTTTTAAGATTTTAGTTATTTATTTCAGACAGAGAGAGAGAGAGCACGAGTGGGGAAGTGGGGAAGGGCGGAGGGAGAGGGAGAGCAGACTCCCCACTGAGCAGGGAGCCCAATGCGGAGCTCCATCCCAGGACCCTCAGATCATGACCTGAACCAAAAGCAGATGCTTAACCCACTGAGCCACCCAGGCGCCCCTGTTGAACTACCTTAATTCCTTTTCTTTATTGTCCATTTTTTCCTACTTTTGCTCTTTCCCTCTCTTCTTTTCTGCAGTTTTTAGCGTATTTGGTAGCTTTATCTTCACCTTCCTTGTCATTCTACATCTTACTCTTGACAAACCAAGACAATATAAGAGGAAGTAAATGGTAGAAGAATTCTAGATGTTTACATGTCATAAAATAAAAATAATTATGTGACCTGTCACAGATACCCAGAAAAAACTCAAGCCTCCCTTCATCGTGCACGCTGCTTCCTTCCAGCTGGCATTGTAGCGGTGTTAAAGCAGCACCCCAGATTGGTGGCTGCGGGAGTCCAGGCGTTTTACCTGCGGGACCCCACTGAACTGCGAGCCTGCCGTGTTTTCAAGACTTTCTTGCCTGAAACACGAATAATGACATCGGTAAGATAGCTCTCTTGGTCATTTAGTTTCTGTCACTGGAAAGAGAGTTGAACATCATTGTGTGCTAGAAAAAACTGGAAATATTCTGTTTCCTCATGGCAAGTTAATATACTTTTTTTTCTTTTTTCTTTTCTCCCATCCATGGAGGAAGATTTCAAGAGACTTCACTTCCTATTTTATATCTAAACGTTTCTTAGATATTTTCTGACCATATTTTTCCTATTTTATTTTCTTCTTGAGAATAAAACATTTCAGGGCACCTGGGTGGCTCAGTCGTTAAGCATCTGCCTTCAGCTCAGGTCAGGACCCCAGGGTCCTGGGATCGAGCCCTGCATCGGGCTCCCTGCTCAGCGGGAAGCCTGCTTCTCCCTCTCCCACTCCCCCTGCTTGTGTTCCCTCTCTCTCTGTGTCTCTCTCTGTCAAATAAATAAATAAAATCTTTAAAAAAAAAAAAAAAGAATAAAACATTTCATTTCTTCCAGAGACTTAAGAATTATTCTTTATCTTCTACCCACCCAAATTGCCATATAATGTAACTAATGAGAAGAATTCCATTAGTGATAACTAAAACGTATACAGTGAGGTCAATTTTGTGGTATGTGAATTATGTCTCAATAAAGCTGTTATTAAAAAATGTTGGCAGTGAATAGGTTGGATCTTCTTTGCATTTCATATGAATATGAAGCTCATAAATGAAATTATGAACTGTGAAATGATAGTCAAATTTTTACTTTCAGGAAAACTAATGTATTTTGTGTTCCAATGTCCAGGTGACTTTTACTAAATGTCTATACGCACAGTTGGTACAACAAAGATTTGTGCCAGACCGGCGGAGTGGATACAAGATGCCTCCTCCATCTCATCCTCAATATCGAGCCCATGAATTGGGCATGAAGTTGGTAATGAACCATAAAATTTTATATTCTTCCTTTAGGTAAAAGGGCTCTTAATGGAATAATGATACAGCATAGAAAGTCTAGAAAAATACCTTACTTATGTGAGAATGTAGTAAAATATGGCATCTCAAACAAGAAGGAAAAATGGGTTATTCAGTTGATGATAATAGAAAAACTGTGAAGCTGTCTAAAAAATTAAAGTTGATTCCCTCACACCTATCCCAAAATAAATTCCAGGTGGACCAAATATTTAAAAGAGAACATTGAAACCATAAAATCTGAAAGAAAACACAGGAGAATTTTTGATAATTTGCGTAGGAAAGGCCTTTCTTAGCAGGACTTGAAACCAGAGCTATAAGAAAAAAGACTGATAAATTTGATTATTAAAGATTATGCATTTCTGGGGCACCTGGGTGGCTCAGTCAGTTAAGCGTCCGACTCTTGATTTAAACTCAGGTCATGATCTCAGGATTGCTTAAGATTCTCTCTCTTCCTCTCCCTCTGCTCCTCCCTCCCCCTTCTAAAAAAAAAAAAAAATTAAGCATTTCTGTGTGGGAAAGAAAAACCCCATAACTAAAGTCAAAAGATAGTAAACCTGAAGAAAGTATTATATTTGCAATTTAAATTAAAAAGAGCTAATTTCTTTAATATATAATAGAGTTCCTACAAGTGAATATGAAAAAAAATACTAATTAATAAAAAATGTTGAGAAACTATGAACAGACAGTCCACAGGAAAGGAAATACAAATGATTTTTAATCTAAACATAAGAAAAATGTTGGCCCTTGCTCATAATAGAAGTAATGCAACTTAAAGCTATAAAACAGTGTTTTCTACCATTTGGCAAATATCAAAAAGTTTGTTAATATATATTGGATTGATGAAAATATATATAGAGAGAGATACTTTCAAACATCATTGATGGGAATATAAGTTGATTCAATCTCTTATAACAATTTGTCAATATCCATCAATATATAAATGCACAAACCCTTCTGCTCATTTTCACTTCTAGATATTTATCCTCCATATATTTTACATGTGGACAAAGATGTATGAGGATACTCATGACAGCATTATTTGTAGTAGCAAAAGATTGGAAACTGCCTAAATGCCTATTAGTAGAGAAATAGATAAATTACGGTCTACCTATGCCGTGAAATGGATAAATTTTTATGATCATATAAAATGATCTCCAACACATGTAACTTGGTGAAAAAGCAAGGTTTAGAACAGTGTATATGTTGCCATTTAATGACGAAAGGGATCCAGTAGGACATACACAGACCACACATCTGCTTGAGTGCATACATTACTTCTGAAAGGATATGCAAAAATTGGTAACAGTAGTTTTCTCTAGAGTGATCAGGAAAGCTCCCTGTCTGACTTATTTTGCTATGCTCATTCATTATATTTTTAGTCAGAAGACACTTAAAATAGAGTGATTCCCTCCCTTCCCTTTCCTATGTCTAAGGCCATGCTGAATTCATTTATAATTTCTGTTAGACAAGAAACCTTTTACAAGCCTTTTTTTAAGCAAACAAGAAATAAGTTTAAATTTCTGGTTTTGTAATCAGCAAGAAAAGAAATCTCCTTGAAGAGAACAAAAATCTTTGTTTTGTATTATTTGCTTTCCCTTTATAATTTTTAGTAATCTATGGAAATTGAAAAACTTAGAAATAGATTTTTCATAAAATTCAGTGTTATAAATGTCCATATGTCCATATGTCCAGTCACCTAAGTCTTAAGTGTGGCTAAATGGAAAGAAAGTAACTTAATAATGAAAATTCTATCTATTCCATCTAGGCTCATGGATTTGAGATCTTATGCTCCAAATGTAGCCCACATTTTTCTGACTCCGGGAAATCCTTCATGACTACCTCACCACTTTGGGCTGGCTTCCTTGAAAGTCTGAAAAAGAATGATTACTTTAAGGTAGGACTTGCAATGCAATTGTAAAACTGTACAATCCAGGGAAAATCAAGCTAGTGAATTAGAGTCCTATGGTCCATATTTAATGTGTAACATTATTATAGAAGCTAGAGTTAAAAGGGACCATTCTAATTCAGTGTTAATGAGGGGGTAACTATGAACTGTTTCCAGTATTTTAGAAAAATTACTAATACTTGTATAGAACGCTGAAAGTTATCATGTATCAGAAGAACAACTGGGGCAAGTCATAAGGCAAACATGAAGACACCAAATAGAAAAACGAACAAAGAGGGGCGCCTAGGTGGCTCAGTCATTAAGCGTCTGCCTTTGGCTCAGGTCATGATCCCGGGGTCCTGGGATCACGCCCCGCATCGGGCTGCCTGCTCAGCGGGAAGCCTGCTTCTCCCTCTCCCACTTCCCCTGCTTGTGTTCCCTCTGTGTGTCTCTCTCTGTCAAATAAATAAATAAAATATTAAAAAAAAAAAAAAAGACATGGATTTAAAAAATTACAAAAAGACAACTAACAAATTTTTCTTAAAATATTCACTCTCACAAGTAGTAAGGATATACATAGGAACACAGTAATACTTTTTCATATATGTGAAAAAGGATCTGTATGATATTTAGTGCTGTTGAATATGTAGTGAAGTTAATATTCCTATACATTGCCATAACATTGCATATTGTTAGAACTTTAACTGGAAAATAATTTGCTAATGTGTTCCAGGAGCTATAGAAAGGTTCAAACTGAGAACCTTCACTTTGAATAATCTATTTTAAGGAAACATCCAAGAAGTAGAAAAGTCCATTAAGAATATGATGATATAGGAACAGACATTTCTCCAAAGAAGACATACAGATGGCCAACAGATACGTGAAAAGATGCTCAACATTATTAATCTTCAGAGAAATGCAAATCAAAATCACAATGTGTGCAAAACAGAATCACAAACATCTGTCAGAATGGCTAAAATCTAAAACACAAGAAACAACAAGTGTTGGTGAGGATGTGGAGAGGAAGGAACCCTTCCTTGTGCACTATTGGTGGGAACGCAAACTGGTGCAGACACTGTGAAAAACAGTGTGGATGTTTCTCAAAAAATTTAAAAATAGACTTATCATATGATCCAGTAATTCCACTACTGGGTATTTACCCAAAGAAAATGAAAACACTAATTCAAAGGGATACATGCATTCCCATGTTTATTGCAGCATTATTTATAGCCAAGGGAAGCAACCCAAATATCCTATCAATAGATGGATAGGTAAAGAAGATGTGATATTACTCAGCCATAAAAAAGAATGAAATCTTGCCATTTACAACAACATGGATGGATCTAGAGTGTAAAATGCTAAATGAAACAAGTCAGAGAAAGACAAATACCCTATGATTTCACTCATGTGGAATTCAACAAACAAACCAAATGAACAAAGGAAAAAGACAAAAAATGGACTCTTAGCTATAGAGAAAAAGTGATGGTTACCAGAGGGGAGGTGGGGGAATGGGTGAAATAGGTGAAGGGGATTAAGAGTACACTTATTGTGATGAGCACTGGGTAATGTATAGAATTGTTGAAACACTATATTGTATCCCTGAAACTAATATAACACTGTAGTCTAACTATACTGGAATTAAAATTTTTTAAAATATGATGATATAAAGACTGTAGCAATATGGCAAAGTGCTTATGATATTATAGTCTATTTTTGATAGAATATAAAATATTAAGTATGAATGCCAAAATAAACATACATGTGAAAATCAGAAATGGTAGTTAAAGTGGGATTATGCTATTTTTTGTTTCTATTTGTACTTTGTTTTATAAATTACTAATCAGTTATTTTTTAACAACTAATTAAATATTAGAAAATGGCAGAAAATCATCCAAATTGGAAAGAGGTCCTTAAAGGTGAAAAGGATTAGGTACTACTACATATAGCCTAGTCCCCTTATTTGGAGAAACTAGAGCCCAAAAAGGTACATTAATGACAAAACAGGGATTGGACTCAAGCCTCATGATTCCTGAATAATGTATCACATACTGCCTCCCTGAAAATTGCTGGTGAGCAGGTTATTTTAATGATACCATGTAAATAATGTTCTGATAGGCCTTTTTTTTCTTTTTTTTTTTTAAGGGACTGATAGAAGGTTCTGCTCAGTACCAGGCAAGGCTAGAAATGGCAAAGAACTACTTCCAACTCTCAGTTAACCGACCAGAAAGGTGAGTTTATCACTACTTAACCATGGCAGCAGAGTGGTAACCTGCCAGAAGTTAAGGAGTTCCTCACTCTTGAGATAGTTGCAGGAGTTGGAATTGCCATATTTAAGGAGTTAATGGCAAGGATCATGACTGTTGAAGGTGCTGAGGGTGTTGAAGGTGCTGAGGGTGTTGAAGATGCTTCTTGCTACAGAAGATCACTGCGTCTGGCATCATCATCATCATCTAATGGCTAACATTGGTAATTATAAAGTGTAGGCCACTTTAATTTGTCAAATCTCTCTTGCAGTCCTATGAAATAAGTATGATTATTACTGTTCCCTAATTACAGCAGAGAAGCTGAGGCCCCGAGAGATTAAGTAGTTTGCCAAAGGTCACACAGCTAGTAAGTGACAGATACAGGATTTGAACTCAGGTAGTCTGATATTGAGCAAATGCTTAATTCCTACAGGAGCCCTTGGCTGTGTCTAGCTACTTTTAGGTGGGTCTGAAACACAGAATAAAGCAGACATTGATCTTTTAAATCAAATCTCATTCTGAGCTGCCATGTATTTCCTGGCGGAAGAAAGAAATGAGCACAAGGTTGGAAGGAAATGGCACCCCTTTAAAATGTAATAAAATGGAGGTCTCGTAATGGTGGAGTAACGTATCCAGCTAACCCCCTGCAATTGTAATTGTAAACTCTGGACAGAATATAAGAAACAATTATTTGAAGACACAGTAGAACAAAAAAATAAGGCAAAAACTGAAGGAAATAGGACCCTTAAAAGAAGATCAGAATAGATGTGGACCACATTATCTGAGTTGTCCCTTGAGGTCACTTCCTAGTCAGTGCAGCACCAAGGAAAAAATAGAGCTCTAGCCGAAAGCCTCAGTCTTACTGAGCTCAGGAATCAAAGGTCAGAATTTGAGTATTGGAAAAAATTCAATTTATGTTTGCAAAATTGAATTTGAGATACTCAAAGCTGTTAAATAATATGAAAGAATAGCTTTGTATATATTATGGTTAAAAGGTCCCAAGTTGTGTTTCTCATTTTGTTGTTGGGTTTTGTTTTTTTGTTTTCAAATAAAACTTTCTGGTTTTGAAGTCCAGTCATTCTGCTTGCATGGCAAACATCACTTCTTTATGTGATAGAATGTTCTTTGAGGACTGGTGAAGCAAAGTTGATGCTGACAGAACTCTTAACATCAGTTGTCCGTGAGATAATAATGACTTTACAGCAGTCCTTACTCTCAGAGGTGTCTGCGTGTGCCTTTGTCCCACTCCCATCAGTTTTATGGCAATAATTGGTGGCAAGAGGATTCCTTCTTAGGGTATCATTTCAGAAAACTTGGGAAAGAGAGTCAGGAGAGTAAAAGAGGTGGCCCTCATGGTTAGGAGAATCTCCCCCAGATGATTCCCATCTGCTTCAAAGGGCCACTCTGCTTGTAGAGAAGTGTTACCTTACAGACTTGGGTTAAAGAGATGTTAAGAAATTAGAGAGACTCGTGTGTAGGAAAGTTAGGGCTCCTTGCACAAAACAAGATAGACTGGTGGTTCGGTAGTTCTTTTTAAATAATGAAGTTCGTGGGCTGCCTGGGTGGTTCAGTTGGTTAAGTGTCTGCCTTCAGCTCAGGTCAGGATTTCGGGGTCCTGGGATCGAGCCCCATGTCGGGCTCCCTGCTCGGTGGGGAGCCTGCTTCCCCCTGAGCTCATGCTGTCTCTCACTCACTCTCTCTCTCTCTCTCTCTCAAATCTTAAAATAAGTTCGTTGTTGTTACAAAATAACATTCACTCATTATAGCAAATACAGAAAGATGTAATAAGGAAAATATTTATACCAGAGAGTCAACTATTATCATTTTGATCTACTGCCTTCCAGGATTTCCCTCCTCCCCATTCATCTAGTTATTTTTGAAACATTTTTATACTATATAAAAATTTTATATCCTGTCCATAATTTTTACTCATTATAATCTTACTTTTTCCCGACATTAAAAAGGCTTTATAAGCATAATTTTAAAGAGCTGCATAACATTTCAGGAAATGGATGTGCCATAACTTACCATATTTTTACTACTGGAGAAAGAATTATAAGTAGTTTACATATCCGACATTTAATTTAATTTATTTATTTATTTAAGATTTTATTTCTTTGACAGAGAGACTATAAGCAGGGGGAGCGGCAGGCAGAGGGAGAGGGAGAAGCAGGCTTCCCACTGAGCAAGGAGCCTGATGCGGGGCTCTATTCTACGACCCTGAGATCATGACCCGAGCCGAAGGCAGGCGTTTAACCGACTGAGTCACCCAGGCGCCCCTACATGTCCAACATTCTAAATAATGTTGCAAAAGAGACTCCCATTCCCCAAACCAGGGTAGCTTCTAAATAGTTTAAAACCAAACTCGCATCTCCCTCCAGACCTGTTCTTGAATTCCCAGTGTTTTGTTTTGTTTTTTTAATACCTGGATTAATATCACAGACTGTTTCCCACTCTCTTTTTTTTTTTTTTTTTTTTTAATTTAATTTAACTGAGACAGAGAGAAAACAGGGGAGGGCAGAGACAGAGGGAGAAGCAGACTCCCTGCTGAGCAGGGAGCCCGATGTGGGACTCGATCCCAGGACCCCGGGATCATGACTCGAGCCGAAGGCAGTCGCTTAACCAACTGAGCCACCCAGTCGCCCCCCCACTCTCTTTTTTAAGAGTACTACCATCCTCCTTATCACCTAGACTTCCTGGCTCTCCTTGGATCCAGTCTCTTGATCCTTTTTATTATTATCTTGTGTCTTGCATTTTTCTTTTTTACTGCCTACCTACTCTAATTATTGTTTCTTTTTTTTTTGCTTATTTCTTGAACTATGGCAATACCTAAATTTGTTTCCCAACTTCTAGCGACTCTTCACTTCCAATGCAACCATTATAGCCAGGAGAATCTGCTTGAAATATATCTTCAATCATCTTTAATCCCTCTCCTAAAAATTATTAGAGATTGTAAAAGTGAAAGATTGAACAATGTAAGTGTCCATTAATAGTAGATAAATGGGGCGCCTGGGTGGCTCAGTCGTTAAGCGTCTGCCTTCGGCTCAGGTCATGATCCCGGGGTCCTGGGATCGAGCCCCGCATCGGGCTCCCTGCTTGGCGGGAGGCCTGCTTCTCCCTCTCCCACTCCCCCTGCTTGTGTTCCCTCTCTCGCTGTGTCTCTCTCTGTCAAATAAATAAATAAAATCTTTAAAAAAAAAAAAAAATAGTAGATAAATGAATTGCAGTGTATTTGTATGATGGACTACTATCCATTAGTTAACCAGAGATTAGCTAAATGTACATGAGTCTATTCAGGATTTCTCAACCTTGGCACTGTTTACATTTTGGACCAGATAATTCTTTGTTGTGGGAGATGCTCTGTGTATTATAGGATGTTTAGCAGCATCCCTGGCCTCTACCCAGTAAATGCCAATAGCACTCCACCCAGCCCCCAATTGTGACAACCCAAAATATCACCAGACTTTGCCAGATGTCCTCTGGGGGCAAAATTGTCCCCAGTTGAAAACCACTGATCTTTTGTTTTTTTGTTTATTTATTTATTTGAGAGAGAGAATGAGAGAGAGAGCACAAGAGGGGGGAGTGGGAGAGGGAGAAGCAGACTCCCCGCTCAGCAGGGAGCCCGATGCGGGACTCGATCCCAGGACTCCAGGATCATGACCTGAGCCAAAGGCAGTCGCTTAACCAACTGAGCCACCCAGGCGTCCTAAACCTAAAGTCTTCCTATACTTATGGAGCTTACATGCTAGTGTAGGAGAAAGACAGTAAATCACTATATGATATTAGATAGTGATAAGTAAGTGCTTTGAAGAGAAAACAGTGTATGAGGAAAGAGACGTACAGGCTGCTCTTCTAAAGATTTTATTGATTGATTGATGATTGATTGATTGTACGAGTAGGGGGAAGGGGAGAAGGAGAAAGAGAATCCCAGGCAGACTCTGTGCTGAGCATGGAGCCTGACACAGGGCTCAGTTCCATGAACCTGAGATCATGATCTGAACCAAGACCAAGAGTCGGTGGCTCACCCAACTGAGCCACCCAGGCACCGCTAGGCTGCTATTCTAAATAGGTTGGTCAAAGAGGCCTTTCCAAGGAGGTTCTGTTTGAGAAGAGACATAAATGAAGTGAGGGAATGAGGCATACAGGTATTTGGGGGGGAATAAAATTCCAGGGAAAGAGAACAGCAAATATAACAAATGTGTGTGTGTGTGTGCACGTGCACGCACATGCACACACTCAGTGGACCAGAAGGATCATTTGTGAGAGCAGTCACCTCTGGGTAATAACGAAATGGGTTGGAACTGATAATGTTGATCATCAAAGAAAAAGTATTAGCTTTATCTATAAATTTTTAAAGTACATGCATGTTTAATTTTTTATGTTAAGGGTAATCAATCATTCCTTTAGACTGGACGTAAGTATAACAATATTATAATTCTAGGTGGTAGGATATGGACATTTGTTATATCATCTTTTTTTTTTTTTTGCTGTATCTTTTGGACTTGTCTATATTATTTAAATCTCTTAAAACAAAAATTAAAAATAAAAAAGAAGCCATCAGTGATCACCCACTGCTTATTTCATTGAGTCCAAACTTAGCCATTTCAGGCTCACTGTGCTCTCATCCCAGTCCATCTGTTCAGCTTCGTCTTCCACACTTTTGCCAAACTGAACACCATTTGCTTTGTGAACATGTTCCTCACTTCTTTGCCTTTATACTAATGCTCATTTTCCCCTTTGCCTGAAGTTCCTCTACCCTATCTTACTTGTCAGAATCTTCCCCATTCTGGGTGCCTGGGTGGCTCAGTTGGTTAAGCGTCTGCCTTGGGCTCAGGTCATGATCCCAGGGTCCTGGGTTCGAGCCTCACGTTGGGCTCCCAGCTCAGTGGGAGTGTGCTTCTCCCTCTCCCCCTGCTCCTCGCCCTGCTCATGCACTCGGGCTCTCTCTCTCTCAGAATAAATAAAATCTTAAGAAAACATCTTCCCCATTTTTTTTAAAGATTTATTTATTTTAGAGAGAGAGAGAGCATGTATGAGCAGAGGGAGAGGGAGAGAGAGAATCTCAAGCAGACTCCCCGCTAAGTGCAGGGCTCAATCTCATGACCCTGAGATCATGACCTCAGCTGAAATCAAGAGTTGGACACTTAACCGAGCCACCCAGGCCCCCCACCCCATTGTTTAAGGCCTAACTCAACTACTTCCATTGTCTTTATCATTTTTTTTTAAACTTCTCTTCAGTTAATGTAATTAATTACCTTCTCCTGTGACTCTTCACAGCATTTGGTCCAACTCTTGATTTTGGCTCAGGTCATGACCTCAGGGTTGTGAGATTGAGCCATGCACAAGCAGGTAGTCTGCTTGAGATTCTGTCTCTCCCTTTCCCTCTGCCCCTCCCCCTGCTCACACTCTCTCTCTCTCTCTCTATCTCTAAAATAAATAAATATGATTTTATATTGTGTAATTTATTATGATTATTTGTGTATTTATTTTTTTCCTCTTAGTAATATTTGCATAATATGTGTCACCTATATGATTTAGCAAGGTGTGCAAATCTTTATTAAATGAATGTAAGTCCATTCTATAACTTGATTTGCTCCATTATAAATAGGTCAGACAGGGTTCCATCAGTTTATATAACAGGTCACATTGCCATCATAAAATAACATGCTCATCATACAGATAATATCTCTGTGCATTACTTCCTCATCAGTTTACTGTAGGAGGATCATAAGATAGTATCAGAAGACTTCGAGACTTTGTTCTAACTCAATGACTTTTCAAAAGTTATAGAACTTCACTGAGCTCTGGTTTTCTCATCTGTAAAACAGGATTATTACCTCATAATAGTAATTAGAGGACTAAATAAGAAAATGTATTTTTTTTTTTTTAAGATTTTATTTATTTATGAGAGAGAGAATGAGAGAGAGAGAGCATATGAGAGGGGGGAGGGTCAGAGGGAGAAGCAGACTCCCTGCTGAGCAGGGAGCCCGATGCGGGAATAAGAAAATGTATTTAAAGTGCTACCCTGGGGCGCCTGGGTGGCTCAGTCATTAAGAGTCTGCCTTCGGCTCAGGTCCTGATCCCTGGGTCCTGGGATGGAGCCCTGCATTGGGCTCCCTGCTTGGGGCGAGCCTGCTTTTCCCTCTACCTGCTGCTCCCCCTGCTGTGCTCTCTCTCTCTGTCAAATAAATAAAATCTTAAAAAAAAAAAAAAAATTAAAATTAAGTGCTAGCCTAGCATATTATACATGCAAGATTAATTTTAGTTCGTACTTTCCTCTGGGTTTTCTTTTTCTCATATATATGCTATATATAAATTGAAACAGTTGTACTCAGTCAGCAACTTCATAATGGTGTTCCATGCATCCTGTTGCAGAACCAAAGGCAAAGGTGAAATGGATACATCTCTGAGCTTCCAAACTCCATTTCAATCAAAGCAGTTTTTCTTTTTCAGCTTTACTGAGAAATAATTGAGGGACAAAATCATAAATATTTAAGGCATACATCATGGTGATTTGATATTTGTACATTTGAAGGGATCTAGTTAATTGGCAGTTCCATCACCTCACATATTTATCTTTTTGGTGGGGCAGTTTGAACATTTAAGTTCTACTCTCTGAGCAGATTTCAATTATAAGATACAGTGTTATAGTCACCATGTTTTACATTAGATCCTTAGATGGCATTTAGAAACTTTGTACCCTTCCTTTTACCAACCTCTCCTTATTTCCCTCACTCCCTAGTCCCTGGCAACTACTTTTCTACTCTGTTTCTATGAACTTTACTTTTTTTTTTTTTTTTTGAGATTCCACATATATGTAATACCATGCAGTGTTTGTCATTCTCTGTCTGGTTTATTCCATTAGCATAGTGACCTCAGGGTCAATCCATTTCACAAATAACAGTATTTCCTTCTTATATATATTTTTCTGAATAATATATATGTATATATTTATTATATATATTTGTAATTGTAATACAATTTGTAATATAATTGTATTAATATAGCACATCTCCTTTATCCTGTCATCCATTGGTGGACACTTAGGTGGTTTCCATGTCTTAGCTATTGTGAGTAAATCCTGCAGTGAAGGGAATTGCAGGTATCACTTCAATATCCTGTTTTCATTTCCTTTACATATATACCCAAAAGTAGAATTGCTGGATCATATGCTAGTTCTGTTTTTAATTTTTTGAGGATTCTTCATACTGTTTTTCATAGTGATTGCACCAATTTACATTCCCCAAAGCATGGGGGTTCCCTTTTCTCCACCTCCTTACCAACTCGCTTGTCCTTTGGTAATATCCATTCTGACTGGTGTGAGCTGATATCTCATGGTGATTTTGATCTGTATTTTCTTGATGACGAGTGATGTTGAGCACCTTTTCATGTACCTCTTGGCCATTTGTACATCTCGTACTCAGGTCCTCTGCCCATTTTTAAATCAGATTGTTTTTAACTGATGAGTCATTGAACACTACATCAGAAACTAACGATGTAGGGCGCCTGGGTGGTTCAGATGGTTAAGCGTCTGCCTTCAGCTCAGGTCATGATCTCAGGGTCCTGGGATCGAGTCCCGCAATGGGCTCCTTGCTTGGCGGGGAGTCTGCTTCTACCTCTCCCCCCTGCTCATGCTCTCTCTCTCTGTCTCAAATGAATAAATAAAATCTTTAAAAAAGAAAAAAAAAAAAGAAACTAATGATGTAGTGTATGTTGGCTAATTGAATTTAAATTAAAAAAATTAATCAGATTGGTTTTTTTAATTTTAAATATTTTTATTTATTTATTTGACAGAGAGAGACATAGTGAGAGAGGGAACACAAGCAGGGGGAGTGGGAGAGGGAGAAGCAGGCTTCCTGCTGAGCAGGGAGCCGGATGCGGGGCTCAATCCCAGGACCCTGGGATCATGACCTGAGCCAAAGGCAGACGCTTAACAACTGAGGCACCCAGGTGCCCCAGATTGTTTTTTTACTATCAAGTTGTATGAGTTCTTTATATATTTTGGATATTAACCCTTTATCAGATGTATGATTTTGTAAATATTTTCTCCCATTCAGTAGGTTGCCTTTTCAGTTTCCTTTGCTGTACAAAGCAGTTTTTCTTTGAGCTCTTTTAGAGTTCCTGGTAAAATTTTATTTGAGAAAAAGGGGTCTGTAACCTAAAACAATTGTTTCAAAACAAATTAGACTAGATTATTCCTCTCAGCTTTAAAATACTATTTTTTTGTGATTATTATTCTGAGCTGTCTTATAAAAAAATTCCCATGTCTTCTGTTTTTTTATAGCTCTCTTGCTATGAGCCCAGGTGAAGAAATCTTAACCTTATTACAAACTGTACCATTTGATATAGAAGAGCTTAAGAAGGAAGAAGCCAATCTTCCCCCAGAAGATGGTAAGTGATGGACCAGGATAGAGCAGAAGGTTTAGGAAAGATGAAAATATTCCACTAAGTCTCACAGGGCCCTTCTCTGAGAGTACCTGCCATGTTCAGTGTGGTATGGCAGTGTCCTGTTTTCTTCTTTTTCAGATGACCGGTGGTTAGATCTCTCACCAGATCAACTGGACCAGCTACTGCAGGAAGCTGCTGGCAAAACAGAAGCAGAGCCCATTTCCAAGGAGGAGCAGAACTACGACTTAAGTCAAGTCTCAGAAAGCATGAAAGCTTTCATTTCCAAAGTTTCAACCCACAAAGGAGCAGAGCTACCTCGGTAATTTGTGTTAGAGTATAAATATCTAAGTAGTTAGAATGCACATGTTGAAGTCATCTAGTCATTGCCATTTCCACTCTTGTTTTTCTTTTCAGTAAATGATTTGTACTGCTGTGTTTCCCTCTTTTGGTGCCTAGTACCATGATGACTTATCTGGAGTTGTATTTTTAATAGTCTGATTCTTTGCAATTCTTAAAGTAAGTCAGAGAGACTACTCAACAGATCTAAAAGTGTCCATCCCAGAGCTGTGCAAGGAAATCGTGTATTTTACTCTTTAAACTTTTACTCAGAACCTTATGGGCTCTTAACACCTAGCTCTCAGCAAATCCACACTTCCATTCAACCTCCCACCCCACAAGCCGATTAGAAGCTTCACATTCAAAAGAGAGGGATAAAAGAGTTCATCAGAGGAAGAAATAATAACAGAAGAAATGGGAAGTTACATTTGGCAAGTAATAGGAAAATAAGGTAGATGGAATTGTCACTTGTATGGCAAATATATCTTTATTCGTGTTGATGCTCTTGAGCCTCATGAGAAGAATAAAATTTATGTTCAGTATTCTCTTTTTAAGAAAGCAGAGATTGGGGGGGGTGCCTGGGTGGCTCAGTCGGTTAAGTGTCCAACTCTTTATCTCATTTCAGGTCTTGAGCTCAGGATTGTGTGTTCAAGCCCCATGTTGGGCTCCACACTGCATGGAGCCAGTTTAAAAAAAAAAAAAGAAAGAAAGAAGAGAAAATATGTTCTTACTTTTAAAAGTTTAGTTCCTAAAGAAATAGACGTTTTTAAAATTAACTCAGAGATGTGATTTGTTCTGCTAATGCCATATATATATATATATATATATATATATCTTGTGGGAGGTGCAGGGTGGGTAGGTCCCTAAATCAGTGTAAGTTAAATGTGCATAAACAAAGTGAAACTTTTACTTTTCTTTCATTTTTTTTTTTTTAAAGATTTTATTTATTTTTGTGAGAGAGAAAGAGAGATCATGAGCACAAGAGGTGGGGGAGAGGCAGAGGGAGAAGCAGACTCCCCGCTGAGGAGGGAGCCAGATGTGGGACCCGATTCCAGGACTCTGGGATCATGAGCTGAGCCGAAGGCAGTTGCTTAACTAACTGAGCCACCCAGGCACCCTTTACTTTTATTTCATCAGTCTTTCCCGTTTCTTTTGCCCTGCAAGACCATTTAAACTACAGTTTTTCTTGTTGTACTTCTTTTGAGATCGTATCTCTAGTAGTAGTCCTAAGAATGGCACTGCTTTAAAAAAAAAAAAAAAAAGTTCCAGAGAGTTGTGTTCAAAATAAATGGTCTTTTTCCTTTAATCTTACAGGGAACCTTCTGAGGCTCCAATCACTTTTGATGTAGATTCTTTTCTTAATTATTTTGACAAGATTTTAGGTAAGTTACAGTGTGATGTTTATTCTGATTCTGAAACTGTAAGTAGCAAGGCTGTTGCTAGAGTACTAGAGCATTGGATCTCTTGGAAGTCAAAGTATTTGCTTTCTCTTAATGATTTTGACTTTCTTTCAACCATGAACTTCTGCCCAGTTGAATGATTTTGCAGAGGATGCTTAGCTCAGTGCCTAACATAGTAGCTGCTCATTGAGTATTTGTTGAATGAGTGAATGCTGTGTGGCTAGATATGGTTTTACCTTGGCTTCCATGTTACACTGTTTTTTCTCTTTTGACTTACTGTACTTAACCCTAATAATAAAAAGACAAATAGCCCAATTTAAAAAATCAACAAAGGATATAAACAGGCAATGCCTTGAAGAAGAAATACAGACAAATAAATATTTGAAAATACTTGTTTCTAGTAAATAAATACACAATACAAAGTAATAACTTATTTTTTTGCCCACCATATTGGCAAAGATTTAAAAGATTGACAATACCCAGTTTTCTCAAAGGGTTGAAGAAATGGGTACTGTCAAACCATGAGCGTGGAAGTTTAAGTTGTCTTTCACAGGGTGGTTTGGAACTCTAGAAAGTTTATAACCTTTGACTTAGTAATTTCACTTCCAGGAATTTTCTCTATGAAAAGGACACATATGTGCTAAGATAGTGATTACAGCATTGTAGTAGCAAAAAATTGGAATGTCCTAAATGTCCATGGAGAAGGAAATGGCTAAATTATAGTACAATCATATTATGAAATATTGTGCAGTCTTAAGAAAGAATGAGATCCATCTACATGTTTTCACAAAGAAGGACTTCCAAGACCTAGAAATAAGTGGAAAAGCAAACCATGGTTCAGTGTGTGTGTGTGTGTGTGTGTGTGTGTGTGTGTGTGTGTGAGTGTGAGATATGTGTATGTATGTAATACCCTTACGTTTTTATACATACGTAAAGAACTGCATAAAGGCCTGGGTACCCACCAAACTGTGAAAAGATGCTTAACTCTGGGAAGAGAGTGAGATGTGAGACAATAATAACTCCATATGGCTTGAATATTTATATCAAAGTATATCCATGTATTCTGTAGCTTTTAAATTTTAAGTAAAAAATTTTAGTTATTGAATTCATAGTAAAAAAAAAAAGCTGTATTTTTCAGATCAGCCTGTGTACTTCTCTGCAAATATCTGCCCGCAGTACCATTTTCTGGAAGGGATTTTTATTAAGTAATTTACCTCTGTATATTTGTCCTTTTCCGCAGATAATATTTAACTCTTTTGAGAGGTATAATCACTCAAGAAAAAATTACCATGTGGCTCTTTTTGTGTTGGGGTCTGTGTAGGTCCAAGTCCTCATGAATCAGACTCCGATGATCTGGATGAGGAAGACTTTGAATGTTTAGATAGTGATGATGACTTGGATCTTAAAACCCAGGAGACTGGGGAAGAAGCATCTGTAAGAGGAACTCTTAATAATCTCAAGTCGTATATGGCCCAGATGGACCAGGAATTGGCACAGACCAGCATTGGCAAAAGTTTCACCACCCAGAAGCAAATGGTACGTGAGTGTTTAACCTCTTCCTCTATCTGAATATCTTAATATTATGAAGGAGAGCTAAAACTGTATATTATCTTAGTTTTTTTCTTTCCTTTTTTTGATGATGCATTTGATATTTCGATTTGAAATAAATAAGAATTTAAGATTGCTAATGTTTCCCTAAGGATTATTAACTTTGTTCTCCTAAATATGTTTAATTATATTACTTATTCTATGTTATCCATTAGGATTTAACATTAAAAGTCATGCAGTGTGGTCAGACTAGTTTGTGGTTGCATTCTACTACTAACAGCTTACACGGACTTTAAAAACAGAAAGGATCTTAAATATCCAAATAATTTTCAAGTCTTAATAGTGTTTGTTCTGTGTTTTCTTAATTTAGGGCCAAATTAAGAATTCATCTTCCACTCATTTTTTTATCCTAGTTTTTATACCAGCAGTGTCTAACCTGGGCCTAAGAGACATTATGAAAGAGAGCGGACCCTGGAGCCTTGGGGAGTAGGGTTTGAAATCCAGCTCAACCATCCGCTGTGAATATATATCCATTAACCAGTAATCCTTATGTTGTAGAATCAGTATGAGAACTAAATGAGACAACAGTGAAATCCATAAGGCCCTTAATGAATGTTATTTACCTTGCTTTGATCATCTAAACCACATTTAAACTATAATCACTTCCAGTATTGCCCAAACCTAATAGAAACCAAGAAACAATGTTAAATTTATCTAAAGCAGTGTTTCTAAAATATTAATATGTATATGAGCCATCTAAAGATCTAAGTAAAAGTGAAGTAAAAAAAAAAGTAAAATATAGAAAATAAAATGTGGATTCTGGTTAAGTTGGTCTGGGGTGAAGCCTGAGATTTTACATGTCTAACAGGCTCCCAAGCAGTGTTGGGATCAGCATGCTGCTGATTCATGGACTGCACTTTGAATAGCAAAGATACTAAGACCTATAACTCAAGCTGCAGTCTTTCAAATCCTTTCCCAACCTGTGAAACCAGAGAGGTTCAAGTAACAATTCAGAATCTTTGTGGTTGGACTCCACAGAGCCTCAGGCTTTTAAAGTTTTTTCACTGGGGAATAAAAAGGAAATTAGTTTCTTTCATTTAGAGAAAAAATTAGATTCTCTCTTTTTAATGTTCATATTTGCGTATCTCTTTTAAAACTCTTAGGCAAGCTATAAATATGTCTCCTTAACTTTGGTTATCTCCCTTGGGCTATTTCAAAACGGGGAAGAAATCCAATTTATAGAAACTTTTCCTAGAAAGAAGTGTGTTAAAATCTTTGGAACCAAATTCTAATATGTGTGTTAAATTGTGAAGTTTATTAGACTTCATTTTTATTTTCTATCATTAAGGATAAGAAATTGCCTTTTTAATTTAGATTTCAGTTTTACATTATTGCTTAGTTTTTTTTGTAACTACCATCTAATCTAATGGCCTATTCCATGATTTTGTTTTCTCTCCATAAATAAGGAACCTCTATCCCAGACTACCAATAATAATTCAGATGAGGAAGATTCTGGTGCAGGAGGATCTGTTATGACACCAGTGGATATAGACCTGAACCTGGTTTCAAATATACTGGAATCCTATAGTTCCCAAGCTGGACTGGCAGGACCTGCGTCCAACCTTTTACAAAGCATGGGAGTACAGCTGCCTGATAACACTGATCACAGACCCACAAGTAAGCCAACGCAAGATTAGCCAGCACACCTAGCCTCTCTTTTTTTCTTCTTAAATAAATATTGAGTCTCACTGTGCTCATGTATAGTTTAGATGACTCATTTAGTAAAAATGTTTCTTCAGTACAAGTTTCACAGGCTAACTTCTCCTCTGTGAGCCCCAAATGTTGTCCACTCTGCATAAGTCTTTGTGATCTCAGCTGAGGTACATACAAGGTTTTGAAGTCAGCAGAAGAGAGAAAAATCAAGCCCCTGGACAGCCCCTGAGAGATTTACACACTCCGTGTTTAGAACATTAAGTTGATCTTTACTGAGGATTAAAGGAAGAGAAAGGAGGGTGATAGGCAAAAATGAGAAGTGAATGAGTTGCTTTTTTATTCCAGTTACCAGAAATGACCTTTAGCCAGGCTCACTCTGGTGACAAATACATTTGTTTTAATGTTTTACCTGTTTTTGCTCTTCTGCTTCACGGACTGAGTGGGTTCTTTTTATCCTTACCACCTTCATCACTCATTGCCACATGAATATTGTCCAGCCAGGTAGGCCCTGTACCAAAGTTCCTTTTATTTATCTGCCATTTTCAGTACCTCAGCCCTGCCCTCTTTTGCCTCAGCTTTCAGATATCCTTGGAGTTCTAAGAAGCAAAGCCCTCCTCCCACTCACTGCCAGGAAATAAAGTTCAGTGTCACAGCTCCTCTATTAGCCTCTCTCATTTTTCTTTTCCAAATCAACACATTAATCCAAAAGCAAACAGTTACTCCATGGTAAGTTTGAGAAACTTAACATGAATCCTGCACACTCCCCTTTCTATCAGTATTTTCAGATTGGGGATGTGTACACAGGTGCTCACAAACACACCCACAGAGAGATAGAAAAGATTGGGAGATGGTAATACACATGGACCCTGAACTGTTTTCTTCTAACTGCAAGATATGAAGAAATCTCAGGACCTCCCTTTGGAGAGTGCTTTTCCCTTCTACATGCTGGGTTTAGTTCAGGTCAGGGCAAGCTGCCAACCTAACAGGACAATCAAGTCCCATCACATACTATCCCTCAACATTTCCTGATGAAGGCACTTTGATTTCCCCAGAGTACTGATGATTTGCCGGCAATGGCAAAAGCAACGACCTTTTGGGATCAAAGGGAAATTCAGCACTTCATCTTGTCTAGTTCTAGAATCTAGTAGACTTTAATGTGTGAATAATCTTAGTATCTCTGGCACTTGAGTCTTTTATCACAAATTAGTGCCTGAAATCATCTGAAGATACAACTCTTTCCTGGCCATTTCTATTTTCAAACAGACTTCTAACAACTTTTCTTCTGCATATCGCTTCAGTTTTTCCACACTTGGGACCTGGGCTTCAATGCTTATCATACAAATAGATTCCTTTTCTCCCTCCCTACTCCCTGCCCCAGATTCTTACTTTCTACTATTTCCTCACTTCATAAGACAGAAAAATACATCTGAACAAAGGTGTGGAAATTTTTTATTTCCTCCAGATAAATTCTCCCTTATGACAAAGTATAGAATGACATACATGAATGATGAGCAATCCTAAATTTAGTTTATCCCGTAAAACAGGAAATGGTTCACCCTCACTAATCCCTTAGCTGAAGTTACAACACTTACAGTATGCAAATGGCAGTGGCCATTTTATATTTAGGAAATCAGACATGGCAAAGTGATCATCTTTTCCTTGGGTCACAAGCTGAGCAAGTAACAGCAAAAGACTTAGCTCTCTTAAGCCCCACTGGGATGCAATTACCCCAGCAGAACATCACTGCATCTGATTTATTACAGGGTAGTCTGAGGAAGACCTTGGCTCCCACTTTCTTCATCCCTTCAGACGACTTAAAGAAATAAGGCTTTTATTTAAATACCATGTACAAAATACCTGTACATGAATTTTTTAATGTTATATTGTGCCATTTTTCTAATTCTATGAGGATGAAAGGTAACTCAGTAGTGGGTTGAGATTTGCTATGTATCTTCAATACTAAGATAAAATTAAAATTATACCAGGCACATTTTTGCAGTTAGTGTAAACCCAGCATTAATGAGATACATGCCAAAAGATGTTTGCTTCCAAGACCTCAGTGAAAATGGGTGCATGGGGGCCTATATCCAAACTAATGCTTCAAAATTCCCTCTGATTTTGACAATCATCATTATCTGTTTGGCATTTTGATTTGCCTATGAACAGGAACCTCCTTTCACTGCTATTAGAGGCATCCTGCTGTAGGGTCACCTCCCACTCTGCCTTAGTATGAAGTTGGAGATGGCCTTTGGTCACCTCCCTTTTATCAACTGATCTCTTTTATGCCCCTCCAGGATACTGAGAAGGGATCTAGGTGGCTCAATCTGAGCTAAGCGGGCAGGGTAGAGGAGGGCGGCTTTTCCACCCACTCCTTAATCAGTTGGTGGGCAATGGCTAACTTAGGGGGCAACCAGAATGTCCCATACTGTTGCTGAGTATATGGATTGTTTTTCCTCAGGGCTGTGGCTACCTCATCATGACTGAACCAGCCAGCTGCCTCTAGTTCTTTCAAGTTCACCTGGATCTAAAAGACATAAAGAAAAACAGAAATGTAAGGTTAGGAGCTACAAAATTTAGAATACTCTGGCCACAGGTGAGAAAATGTTCCCAGAACTGAGCAATACCTGGGATCTACAGGCTGGGAGATAATCAGTTTTAGATATTGTGCAGAAGCAAAAGAGGCATAATTAAAAGGTGAGAGTTAAATATATTTTTTTAAACAGTGTGAAAGAAAAAAGTGCCTTTTAAAAATCTTGGAAGCACAAATACTGAAATACTAAAGAGTGGTTAACAGTGAGGTGTAATATATAAATAATTCTTGATTAACTTTCAATTTAAAAAGAACATAAAATTACTCTTCTCTAAGGGATAAGGGATTATTAATGATTATCAAAGGCATAGTATCTTCTTTGCAATGCACATCGTATCCGCAGGAAGCTGAGACAGATGAGATATTATTAATTCTATGCAAACCAAAACACAATAGACTTTGGCAGGTAGGGACCACAATGCCATCTATCAGGATGCTGCAGAAGAGCAAGATGAGGCTGGATAAGACAACATCTAAATCCCTTTCAACCAGAAGTTCCTATGATTTTATATAATTGGTCCCCAACATCCTAAAAGACTTGAACAATAAGACCAACCCTGAAATCATTCCTTTAATTTGATACATTTATTGTGTGCCTACTCTGTATAAGATGCTCTGTTAAGTCCTGCTGAAAAATAAATTGTCACATGACTGAGATACATACAAAGAAGAATGGTAATTGTGCGGATGCTCTGTATTTTCATGGAGATTGCTTCCTTTATAAGACTGCAAACTCCTTAAGGGAACAAATCCTACGTTACACATCTTTGTATAACGTAGACAATGCTGGACTAGAAAGGTGCCTACTGACCATTGTGGGTGAAGCAAAGGAAATATCACAGCCTAAGGAAGCATCAGAACTTACCTCTGTCTGCCCTGGTTGCACAGTTGCATGACAAGCAATCATGAGTGAGCTATTAGGAAAGGGCCAGTGCTGGGATGCAGAGTACTGCAGTCTTTCCACCTCCAATCCCACCTCTTCTGCAACTTCTCTCCTGACAGCCTCTTCCAGACTTTCACCTATAAGCACTCAGATTAATTCAGGACAGCCTTGCAGCAGGAAGGGTGATACAGATGCCCATTTGTGAAAGGAGCCCAAAACTGACTCCAAAGTTTCAATTAAGTATTCTTGGGAGAGCCCTAAGTCCCTGAGTCTCTACAGCAACAGGACTCAAGTCTGGAGTTGGGTGCTGAACTACAATACTTATACTAGTTACTTAATTAGTGAGAATGCAAAATAAGAGTGACAGGCTACTGCTGTCCTCAGCTTTAATAAAATTCTAATGCCATGTTTGACCTTTTGCAAATTTTACCCCAATAGACTGAGAAAAAAACAACCTGTAAATATCTATTGAATTCTAATTAATACAATGCACGCTGAAATATTTAGGGAGAAGTGTACCAATGTCTGCAAACTATGTATCAAAGAATAAAATGGATTGGTGGATGGATAGAATGGGTAGATATGTGATAAAGGAAATGAAGAAAACAATTGTAGGATCTAGGTGGTAAGTGTATGGGTGAGTATTAACTGTATAATTTTTTCAGGTATGCCATATGTTTGAAAACTTGCCTAATACTGGAAAATTATAATGCCAGAAGGCTATTTTCTAGACTTGACAGGGAACAGTGTGCTTGAGACTCCAAGCATAAAAGCAACAAGACAAAGAAATACCTACTATTGTTAAACTTTTGTGTCCTCCAGTCATCTGTACATTCCCTAAACTTCTTACCTATATCACAAAAACCTGCCAAGGCAGAATACATTCCCTTGGGAAAGGAACTCTGGCGGGCAAGCAGGCATCGAGTCCCATCTGACACCAGAGTAATCACCACAGGAGCCATCTAGGAAAAGGGGATGGAAGACTTAGACATTAGGGTTTGGGGCCTGTTAATGGATGAAGGAATGGATAACTAAGGAAAGCCTTTTAACTGTACAGGCTTCTGTCCCCAGGGCAGGCTAGCACAGTCTTCTTGGATTACTGTCCTTTTAAAGTAGTGCTTACCTGTGGATAATAGATAATCTTATTGGAAGGGCACACACGCTTGCTGCCAGCCATATTCTTCTTGGTGGGCTGCCCGCTTCTGCTACAGAACTGATGAGCATCATGCCAACGGAGAAGAGCCTGAGCCTAGGAATACAAAGATAGGCTGATTTCATTTGGAGAGAATGTGAAGCTCATCTATAATAGTGCTGGCCTAGTATTTAGAGCAACTCAAAGGGAAATGCCAATCCCTTTCCAGCTCACCTACTTTAAATGGTTATTAACTGTTTGAACTTTAAAATAAGGAAACTATCTGGAAATACTCCTCTAGCATCTGAAATATGAATAAGAGAAAGTATTATCATTCATTTAAAATACATATATAAACTATTATAATGAATAGCCCATGTACTTAGGACCCAACTTAAAAATAAGATATTTCCAATGTAGTGTAACCCCAACAGGTATTCCTCCCCAGTAAAGATGGAATTTTTTTGCAAATAAAAATGTTTAGACATGTCTTTTTAAGTAAAATGAACAACCAAAAGCACTTTAACAAGTGAAGTCTAAAGCTGTGAGGAGAAGTCATTAAAGCAATACAAAGTAATTTTTCATAGGAGTAACATAATGATATGTTATGCTATGGGTCATTAAAAATATCAGGAGGCTGATAGATCTGCATTTCTTTAGGAGAAAATGGTCCTGCCAATAATAAGGGCAAAAGAAAGAAGAATAAGCAATCTCCCTACAGCAACTTGTCCTTCTGCCAAGGTTTGTAGGAAGGACTGTGATCTATTCAAAAAGAAACCAAATGTCATTCTAGCCTTGTGCATGCATGCATGTATTCACCCATAAACATTGCTTTACCAAATTTCCTACAGGACTAAGAAGTCAGAATCTACCGTGGTCAGCAAGGAGGCATCCTTTGTATTCAGCTGAAAGAGAGCCTTCCTCAGCTCAGTGAAAGAGCCCTTAAGCTCTGTCTCCATTTCTGGTTTCTGTAAGGAAGCTAGAAAATGAGAACAGAGGATAAAATGAAACAAACACCAAACTTTGCCTTGGGGCCCCTCTCAAGTATGCCTATTAAAGCAGTGTTTCCCAAACTCGCCTGATAATACTTTATTAGGGAAAATAAAAAATATACAGGTTCTCAAGCCCCTACCTGGAGATTCTGAACAGCAGGTGAGTAAGGCCCCGAAATCTTTATTTTTAAACAAGCACTGGGTGATTTCTTATATTCAGGCAAATTTGCGAAACATCAGAGCATAGTATTTCTCAAGATCCTCTTCAGAGTAATAAGAATATTTGCACTAACCACACACTCTCCCTGGAAAAGAGGTAAAATGGCACCTCTAAGCTCCTATCTGCACTGCATTCCAGCATCATTACATTTACAACCAGACCTGGAAGGAGAGAAGGAAAGCCTAGTAGGAACCATGAACCTTATACCAAACTGGTTCCCAAATGCAGGTCTGAAGACCCTGAGCATGATAACATGTTTAGTCACCTGAGATAAGAATGATGTCATGAATTTTAAAACATTTAAGAAATATAAAATGTATTAAGGTACAGAGAATAAAACAAACATCTGTGTACCTACCACGAAGCTTAGAAAGTATTAAAATATTCTTTATCTTTTAAATGATGATGACAGTAGATGGGTAGTATTTTTTTGGTCCTAACTTAAAAAAAAAAAAAAAAACAAGGTTGATAACCTTTGGTATTCACAAAATTTTTTTGAAATTTTACTATTACATGAAATCCCTAAGTCTGAGCACCACTGGGAAGTACCCATTAGAAATAATGTTCTATACCATTTACGGAAGAGGAGCTGTGTAGACCTAGATCCAGAGCAAACCATGCTTCATGCTGTTCAGAGCATCCAATCAGCACAGAGTCTTCTATTCTTTGTGTGTCCTGTCCAAACTTTGCCAGGAGCCTTTCCAACTCTAAGAAACAGAAAAGGAGAAGGGAAGAAAACAAAGGTTTTTCATTAAATCACCACAGTCTTATTAACCTAGGAAATCATCTACTTCAGCTTGAAGTAGGTATACCTGCTTCTAGCCACTGCCCTGCAGCTAATTAGCTATGTAATCTTGGTCTAATCACTTAGCCTCTCTAGGCCTCCATCTTCCCATGAGCAATCTGAAGTGTTTAGACTAAAGAAGGAATTCTTGCTGTGTACCACTGTATTCTGTGATTGTATCATGAAAGGAGAATATCCCCTAGTTCAAAAGATACATGACAGTTAATGTATTATGGTGCTGGGGAAAAAAAAAAAAGTGTATGCTTAAAATGCTAGAGACCAAATCAGTTACATACAATGTAGTCTCCAGATTATGCTGGGTGTCTGGTCTAGGGTAGACTATTATCCAAGATCCCAGTCTGTATAAGACAAGTGTTGTATAGGGAGCAAATCTGTCCTGTGCGTGAAGGACATATTTATTTGTTCATAATACAACATAACATTGCCTTCTGATGGCATCCTGATACTCTTTTGCACTGCTAGAAACTACCTATCCAAGTACTCAACCTCTGACCCATGGAGGAAATTCACTGGCTTTGTATTTAGAAGTAAGTCAGTGTATAGTGACATCATATAAAACTGAAAGTACCTTGAATGCTTAGATATGTCTATTTACATACCCTTAAAGAGTTCCTAAAACATACTAATTTTAATTCACTTTTAATTTTTGACCCTTCTAGAAGAAATGAAGTCATGATGCAAATCTCAATAGTAGAAAAGTACGCAATTCCACAGAGGCTGGAAATCACTGGTTTAAGCAGGGTTTGGCAAAATATTTTAGGCTTTGTGAGCCATGTGGCTCTCTGTCACAACCACTCTGCTCTGCCACTGTAGTGCGAAAACAGCCATAGACAATATGTAAATGAACGAGCGTGGCTGTGTTCCAGTATTTACAGAACAAGCAGTGGGTTCCAATTTGGACAGCAGTTTCACTGACCCCTAGTTTAAGGCAATAGTGGTTCATACCACTACTAAATAATATTTGGGCAACTCGGGTTTATACACTAAATAATTAATTGGTAGAAATAGTTTGGAAAACCTGGACTCTAAAATTGAAGGATCCTTCTCAGGGATTTGATATGGATGAAATTCATTCATGGCCACAGGCTGGTCTACAGTACTGCTGGTCCTCTTTGGGCTTACCTAGTAGGCTATGCCTGGGGGCCTGGTATTGGTGTCCCGATTTCTGAAGCAAAGGAGCCAGGCTATGAAAGAGATAAAATGCTCCTGTCTGCTGGGCTTTTTTACATGCATCATCATCTTCCTTCAGTTCAAATAAATACCTGTATTTTGGAAATAAAGCATTATTAAAACCACACTTAGTTACTTGTACAGCATTCATCTTTCAGAATTTGGTCCTTGCATCCCTCTCCTATCACAGTTATTTCCTTTTATTTATATCCTAAACTGCTCTTCCCCTGAAAGACTAGGATCTCCTTTAGGGCAGGGTCAGCCTTAGTTCTGTATCTCTAGTAATTAGCATATTGAATGGCTCGATTCAATAAATATTTATTGAATTGAACTCCAAGGGTAATAAATATTTACTGAATTGAACCTCAAGGTACTTTGCCAATATTACGCTGTGAGGCAAGAATTTACATGCAGTGGAGTGAAAGGAAAACAAGTACAGTGAGAAAACATCAACCACAGAATACCGAGGGATGGGAGCAGACTTTATTATTGTAGACAGAGACCCAACACCATACCTTAACTCTCTTTCAATCTAGGGATGATAAAGAGCTGTTATCTTCAATGCATTCGTGCTTCCAACACCTAGTCCTCGACGTGGACACCATTAGCTCCTTATCTCTACCAGAGACCACTGATGGGAAAGTGAAACCTATACTTGACCTACGCTTATTTAATAAGTGTAATATCTTCAATAGCCAAAATACAAATGTGGAAAAAGACAACATCCTATCATTAGTTTCTCTAGAAGAAATAGTACTGGATCCAGATCTAGGCTTTTCAAGCACCTTCATTAAAGATTACCTAAGTTTATCCCTTCAAGAGCCTTGGAAATCGGGTCAGGGTCCACATGATTCAGGGGGTACTGAATGTAGATTCTCCTTCTGAAGCCTTAGGGATAACCATTTTTGCCTATTAAAAGCCCTAAACAGACTCAGATTTATGGCAAATTTTGTCATGAGGTAGGCAACACAGTTTATGGATATTTCCTGTAGGATCTGGGAGCTTTTGTAACACTAACAGAGTTAGTTCAACATAAAACTACAAAGCAAAATGATAAATGTGCCCCAGTGGCATCTTTAGGAACCTATTTTTGACTATATGATAAAAGGGGTTACAATGAGCTCTTCATAAACACAAGACCAAAGAAACCTGAGATTTTAATACTCATGGTATTTTTAAACTTACTATAAGTGACTCACTTCCTGGGGCAAAGACTTAATTCATGTCAAAGGAGAGACGTGCCACTCAGAAGTTACCAAATATAAACAATAGAACAAACACCGCTGCCTTCCTAAAAGAACAGTAAGAGTGGTACAACCTGTGCTTTGCCCTAATGACCCTAAAAAGCACAACATCTACATAAACACCCAGGTCTTAAATCTGGGGCCTCACTGGAACTGGAACTGAGATCCAAAAAGTTCCTTACGTTTTCCTTCTCGATCAGGAACACTAATTTGAAAAATTAATTTTCCCCCTTTAGTTATAATAGCATGGAAACAACACTAAGATTATCAGACATAAACTTATTTTCCTATTTATAAAAATAAAAAGTCATCCCATAAAAGTCAGAAAATACAGTTAGCAATTTGTTCAAAAAAGGGAAATCAAGAATCTCACCATTCAGAGATTATCACTGTTTACACCTGGGAATTCTTCAAACTATTTATTGGTATCTGTATATAGATAGGTATATTAAGAATCATACCTATTAAGTTGTAGCCTTTTTTTCTTTAACATTCTTTTCATGCCATGTTCTTTATTGATAGAATTTCATTCTCTCATGACTTTTTACTCATTTTAAAATCACTTTAACAGGGGCGCCTGGGTGGCTCAGATGGTTAAGCGTCTGCCTTCAGCTCAGGGCATGATCTCAGGGTCCTGGGATCGAGCCCCATATCAGGCTCCTGGCTCAGCGAGGAGTCTGCTTCTCCCTCTCCCTCCGCCCCTCTCCCCTGCTCATATTCCCTCTCTCTCTCTCTCTCTGTCACATGAATTAAAAAAAAAAAATTTAAAATCACTTTAATATAGTCATTTTTAGACCATTCAAAAATTGTTCAATAATTCAATTATTGTTCTCAGAGTCTCAGCCTCAGCACTGCAAATAACCTACAATAATTTAAGTACTGCAATTTTCTTTTCTCACTCTCGTTCATGTAATATTGTATGCTTACGTGCCTTTAAATTCTGGACTGGGCACTCATGTTTGGCAGAGCTTTTCATTTAGGAAGCCCTGGTTATGAGTGTTATCTCTTCAGAGGAGTTTTACCTTGCTTCTGCAAGGTGCCCAGGGGTCTTATAAGTCTACGACTACTACTTATATTCTTTTCTTAGGTTGGGGTTTGGGGACCATAACACAGATGGTGCAAGTTTAAACCCCAAAACTATGAGAACAGGCTAGTGATTTCAAATTCACAGATTTCAAATTTGCCCAGGCTGTGACAAAGAAGTCCTTTACCATCTTCCTGTACTGTTGTAGGTTTTTTTTTTTTTTCTCCTGGTCTACCTTTAACTGGTAGTTTAGTTCTTTCTTAGAGGTGAGAGGTGAGGGAATTAGAATTATCTACCTTTTTTCAGGAAACTTCATGAACTATTATTATTCAGTATAGTTTTTAATTCCATCATAGGGGTATACTATCATTAATTTCTCCCCTCTTGTTCATTCATCCATTCAACAATCCTTCAGTGCCTACTATGCGCTGGGTATTGTTTTATGCACGAGGGGTACCATACTGGGAAAGACAAAGTTCTTATCTTAATAGAACTTAATATTTAAGTATGTCAGACATTTTAGGTAATATTGGAAATTTATTTATAATTTTTCCAATTATAAATAATTTGCAATGACTATCCTTATATGTAAATCTTAATCATGTATCCTTAATCCTCAATGTAGGATTTTGAGATATTTATATTTTATAATTTAATGGGCCAAAGAGAGAATAATCAGAGCTCAGGTTGGTCACAACTCACCGGGTCTTAGTGACATAAGTTGACAGCAGCCTAAAGTACCAAAAAGATTTTCTCCTGCAACCAATTCCACAATACAGGGACATTGTCAGGTCCTTAGAGAAAAGAGGAGTTAAAAAAAAAAAGTCATAGTATGCAATTTAAAGTAATGAATCACCAAGAGGTGATATACTTTACTTTTCTCTGGAATGTCTCCAGAGTAATGGAGAATGTCTCCAGAGTAATGGAGAATATATGAAAGCCAAAGTCCCTCTGAGAATGAAGTAAGAGGAATCCTATAGATAAGAAAAATACAAAAATCATGGCCATTAAGAAAATATTTCAAAAGGCAGCTATGCAAATCTACATGAATCTAAGATATTTTCTATTTTGTGTATTCCATTGTGAGAGAAAAAAAATTATCTTACGAATCCATTCTGCAGGTAATTCCTTTTAAATTGTATATCAATAAGTATTTTATGAAAAAGTACATTTCACATTGGCAATAAAAGTCAAGAAGTTGCACTGAAATGAGAAAATCAGTACAGTTAAATAACCAAAGCAAGCTTTGATACTAAACAAATCACTGAGGAACATCTAAAGTTTAGGCTTACTTCTTGGTTGCATAATTATGAATCACTGATGACTAATCCTTGGACAGTTTTGGCTACAATCTATGTCCTAGCCAAGGGTAAAATATATTTAGCAAAGACACTCAACAAAAAGTGTTTATTGAAAACTGACTTTATGCAAGGTCCTTTAAGGAACACAGAAATGTACTGATGAAAAACCTACGGTCAAGGGACTCTAGTAGGAGAGAGAAAACAAACATAGCTTTCCCAGAAGGGAACATGTGATATGTGGGTACAACGCACTCTAGGAGAGTATTAAAAGACTTGTGTGATATATTGGAAGAAATATATTTCTTGTATATGGGTATGTCATATGTACATGTCTCACGTACAAACTCTGAGAACGCAAATTGGTACAATATTTTTGGGCGGCAATTTCGGAATATCTATTGAAATGTTAAATAAACATCCCTTTCACCTAGCAATTCCATTTCTATGAATTTATCCTAAGAAGGAAAGGATATGTATAGGAACGTTAACTGAAAGGTATGATAAAGGGGAATAATATACAGCTCTTAAAAATAAATAGAAGACGGGGCGCCTGGGTGGCTCAGACGTTAAGCGTCTGCTTTCGGCTCAGGTCATGATCCCAGGGTCCTGGGATCGAGCCCCGCATCGGGCTCCCTGCTCTGCGGGAAGCCTGCTTCTCCCTCTCCCATTCCCCCTGCTTGTATTCCCTCTCTCGCTGTGTCTCTCTCTGTCAAATAAATGAATAAAATCTTTAAAAAAAATAAATAAATAAAATAAATAAATAGAAGAGGGGCGCCTGGGTGGTTCAGTCAGTTAAGCATCTGACTCTTGGTTTTGGCTCAGGTCATGGTCTCAGGGTCCTGGGATTGAGCCCCACATTGGGCTCTGTGCTCATCAAGGAGTCTGCTTGTGATTCTCTCTTTCCCTCTTTCTCGGCCCCTCCCCCCTACTCTCTCTCTCTCAAATAAATAAAACCTTTAAAATAAATAAATACAAGATAACAGTGGAAACATTCATATATAGTAACAGGGAAAGATATTCACAATATATGTTTAAGTAAGAAAAGCAAGTAATATTTGGTTGGTTTACCGTGATCTAATTAATTTATAAAGGAAAGGACATAGGGGAGCCTGGGTGGCTTAGTGGGTTAAGCATCCGACTCTTGATTTCAGCTCAGGTCAGGATCTCAGGGTTGTGGGATCGAGTCCTGCGTTGGTCTCTGTACTAGGCGTGGAGTCTGCTTAAGATTCTCTCTCTCCCTCTCCCTCTGTCCCTGCCTGCCCCCACTTCTCTCCCTCTCTAAAAAAAGAAAAGAAAAAGAAAAGGACATATACATATCAGTAAACATAAATTAGATATGTATCTATTTGTATTTTTAAAGTGACTAGAGGTACACATAACATATCATCAACAGGAGTACCTCAGCACATTCCCAGGGAGCCAAAAGGAATTCTTTTGGTGAGTTCCTTGAATCCTGAGAGCCAAGAGCTGTTTGGTTGAGCTTTAAGTACCAACTAATCTGTGTGGCCCACTGTACTTGGCTGCCTGATGCTTTGCCTAGTTTCTGTTACGAAATTAACCTTAGCCAGTTGTGGATTATCATGGTCTGCTGACTCAGGGGATGGTCACAGAGCTTATAAAAAACAAAGTCAAGTTCTTAATGTAACTTTGAAAAAATACTAACAATCAAGAGGAAAACCAGACTTATTTCAACTGAGAACTGCATTGGTACAGTCATAAACCTAGTAGATAAAAATTAAGTCTAATTCCTTTTCTAAATGGTCCCTTGTATATTTTTTATACACATCTTATATAAAAACAGTATAGAGATTATTGAAAAGTCAAAGAAGAGAAAACGATTTCCTTAAAAATCTGCTTTAACTATATTTTTCTCTTTTAAATAGATCGTTAAAATTATAAAATTAACATAATTACATTACAGGACATCTAGAAAAGAGAATTATGAGGGTGTCCATAATATGGCCACATAAATATAACTTATGTATTTTCTAATCTTTTTACACATACAACTTCTACATATTTGTAATCAGAGGACACATTTTTGTCAACTTGCTTTCATGAAACACATCACAAGCAGTTTTCCATGTTTTTGTATAAGCTATATAATTTTTTTAGCTGCAAAATACTACATTCAGGTAGCCTCATCCTTATTTTGCTAAACATTCCCCTGATTTTAGACATTTAGGTTGCTCTGATTTTAAATTACCAGAAATAAGATACCACTAAATAACTGTGTGCTGATATTTTTGGGTTACTTTTTAAGTTTCCCAAAGTAGAATTACTGGGATAAAATTTAGTTTAAAATCATATGGCTCCTTCTACACATTGCCACACTTACAAGATTCAGTAGTGTCTGGTTTAAAAAAAAAAGAACTTTCAGTTTGTATTTTTTTTATAACTACCAAGATTGAAAGTGTTTTGAGATTTAATAGTTCTAGTTCCCCTTTTGCAAACTGTTTGATGTCCTGTGCTCATTTATTTACTGTGGTTTTGACTATTCTAGATTTTAGAATATTATAGTACATTTCCAGCATTTTCCATAATATGATCATAGAAACACATTATAGGAACCAACTGCTATATGTGTCGCTTTTCTTTGTGTACCTCAGTACAAAAAAAAAAAAAAAAGGTCTTTTAACAATGAGGATATGTGAAATTACTTTTAGAATGAAAATATAATTTCTTATAACTCCATTACTATTTAGAAATCTAATGCAGGGAAAATTTGTTACTTATTTCTAAATAGTTTGTGATTTTTTACTCTTTTAGGGGTCTTCAGTGCGATGTTTTATTCAAAGTGTATTGGCTCAAGGGCTTACCTTTAGTAAACATGCTGCAAAACAACTGGTAGACCTGCCATGATACTCGAATCCACATTACAAACAGAATTGTTTTTGTTTGGATTGGCAAGTATTATGGTATTTTATTCCTGACGGCATTCTGGGGATAAAAGTTCACTATTCATAAAATAAGTTTTGGAAGAAAATACTAGCACTGTTATTTTACGTTAGATGACAAGCCCAGGACTGCCTTCTGTTTTATTTACAGTGTCTGTGCGTATCTCCAAACCGAGGAAGGAACAGGCAAGTAAGCACTGAAGAGACTCCGGACTTTTATTCTGGGCTCTCCCACTGACTGAATTTGTGATCTATAGCTGTCACCTAACTCGTAGGAGCTTGGTTTCTGTCTCACTTCTCACAGGGGAAGGAAGGAGAGAAAATGGATCTAAAGTGTATTACAACCATGTCAGGTTTTCACATACCCAATTCTCAGATCTGTTAGACTGTACAATCCTCAAGGGTTGGGATTGTATCTTCCCCTATCTATAGCACCTAGCATTGTCTCTATCACAATGTAAAACACAATATAGATAGATGAATGAATGAATGAATGAATGAATTTATCCCATTTTACAAGTGAGGAAGATAAAGCTTTAACTAATCTGAAATCACAATTTAGATAGCAGCAGTTTCAAACCCAGGGCTATCTGGCTCCAAAACTCATGTGTTGATGAGAAATACATGGGAAAGCATTTTTCAACATTCATTTATGATTATGTATTTTAAAAGTACAAAGACTGATAGAGATGAAAGATAATATTATTTTTACCAAAAACTATTCAATGAAGAGGCAAGGCTGTTAAGATTAACAATTTCTCTCAAGCCCCTGTAATAAGTAATTCCCACATTTCTCATCCTGTTCATTTTAACAGAAGAAAGATTACTTTGTAAAATACTACAGCATGAAGAAAAGGCCCATCTCGAATCTCTGTGGTTATTTCTACCAAGAAGTTTGGTAGTGTTTGAGAGAGCCCTTTTCAGTTCTGTCTATTTATTACTGTGGACCTCAACGGAATGAGGAAATATGCAAAACTGAGGAGCCACAGAATACAGATTTCAAGGTCTCACTAAGTAGCTTTATGGTTTGCTTTCTAAAAAATGTTTCCTCCCTCAATTCAAAAATAATGCAGGCACAACGCAAAAAAGTAAGCAAATTCTATTTTTAAATGACTCTCCAAGAAAGTTCCAGAAAAATATTAGCTTTAGTTAAAAGGATAGTTCCTTAAGTTATGATGCAAAACTGTGGCCATTCCCTGGTTTCTGCAAGAAGGAAAAGACTAAGCTAAAATCACAAAATGCTGTGACCAAGATCTTTTTTCAAGTTTTGACTATGCCTTCCCATAAAATCCCTCCTGGGCTTAGAACCTCAACAGTTTTCTGTTCCGCTGTACTCACTCTGAATTCTGTTGGGGGAGGGTGCCTTCCTAGGCCTCAAGAATCTGCAGAAACCGGGGAACTCCTAACGTTCCTGGGAAGTCCTAACGTTCCTGGGAAGTAGGGCTTCCCTTCCCTAGAGGGACCATTGCGGCCTCTGCCACACTTCCCAGAATCCCCTAGAGATGCACTCTGGGAAATGTAGTTCTGTTTTCATGCGGGCTCTTAAGTCCTCCAAAGTTAACCATGGTTGTAAGCATGCTTTTGCCACACTTCCCAGAATTCACCTAGAGATGCACTCTGGGAATTGTAGTTTAATCCAGAGGCATGCTGCTATCCGCTCCAACAGCAAAGTTAACCGTGAGTGTCAAAAAGCGTGATCTAAGATCTTCTAAATCCATTACCAGAAAAACTACCGACCTTGTCTTTGAAGAAGCAGTAGATTCACTTTTGAATAACAAAAAAGTAGTCATTAAACCCATCCTAGTACACAGAAGGCGTATTTTGTGGGGGAGGAAAAGAGTGTTGGGGCAGGAACTCAGATAACTTCCAACCTTTCTGTCTCTGTATGCCCACTTTAGAACTAGTTCTAACATTTCATGAATTCTGCCAATTTAAAAGGACCCGACGGTGTCTAAATGTGTGTGAGCTTATGTTAGAATGCATCCCTTGATCAACCGTGGCAGGATTCCTTAGGACTGAAAGCAGTCTAGCAAAACTACTTTGGTTCTGCTCTTTTCTTACTTTATAGAAGACAATTTTGAAGCACCTTCGTTCAACGTGTATTTAATGAATACCAAATGTACCTGGGACTGTTAATAGGCACCAGATACAGCAGGGGGAAAAAACATGAAAATTTCTGTCTTCGTGCAACTTACATTCTAAAGGAAAAACAAACAAGTAAATATACACTGTGTCTGGTTATAAGTGCTGAGGAGAAAAATAAAGCAAGGTAAGAGGAGAGAGGATTTTGCTATTTTATATAGGGTGGCTAGCCTCATTGTAAAGGTGATATTTGAGCAAAGACAGTGAAAGAGTTAAGGAAGGAAACCAAGTGGAAATCTATGCGAAGAGATTTGTAGACGGGAGAAAACCAGCAGATGCAAAGGTCCTGGGGAGGAAGCATAACTGGCAGGTCTGAGGAAAGCCTAGGACAAAGCATGATGGTCAGAGATGAGGTCAAAGAGTAGCCAAGTATCAGATCACATAGGACTTCACAAATCTTACAATTCTTAGACAGCCATTGTAATCCTTTTGGTTTTTACTCTGAGAGGGATGGGATGTTACAGAAGAATTTGAGCAAGAGAATGAGATGATTTGACTTACATTGTAAAGGAATTACTATGTGTGTGGAGGTTAGACTTCAGGGATACCGGTGGGAACAGAGGTTTGGGGTTTTTTTTTTTTTTTTTTTGAGTGATGAAAATGTAAAATTGATTGTGGTCATAGCTGCACAGTTCTGTGAGCCCAAGAACTGCAGATCATTCAGTAGAATTGCACACTTTAAGTGGGTAAGTGATATGTTATTTGAATTATAGCTCAATAAAGCTGTTAAAAATATTCAATCAAATCATTAATTGTGTTAAACAATCACAGTGCATGGTTAGTAAATACAGCAAATATGGTATAAATAAATATAATCCTCATAATGTTTTTAGGTCATGATAAGGTAAAAATTATCTTTCCTCAGACGTGCTTAAGTTTAAATCAATGGCAATGTTTAACCATATTATAAATTAATACTGTTTTAAGAGTAAAAATTGAGCCTCAAGTGGTTGAATCCCAGTCCAGCTTTTGGTGGTGAAAGTAACAATGTATTTTTTTTTTTAAGATTTTTTTTTTTTAAGATTTTATTTATTTATTTGACAGAGAGAGACACAGCGAGAGAGGGAACACAAGCAGGGGGAGTGGGAGAGGGAGAAGCAGGCTTCCCGCGGAGCAGGGAGCCCGATGCGGAGCTCGATCCCAGGACCCTGGGATCATGACCTGAGCCGAAGGCAGACGCCTAACGACTGAGCCACCCAGGCGCCCCTAAAGATTTATTTTTTAAAAAGGTTTTTTTGTTTATTTGTCAGAAAGAGAGAGAGAGAGCACACAAGCAGGGGAAGCAGCAGAGGCAGAGGGAGAAGCAGGCTCCCGGCTGAGCAAGGAGCCCAACATGGGACTCAATCCCAGGACTCCGGGATCATGACCTAAGCTGAAGGCAGATGCTCAACCAACTGAGCCACCCAGGCGTCCCAAAAGATTTATTTATTTGAGAGAGAGAGCATGCACGCTCACACATGTGCGGGGACAGGGGCAAAAGGAGAGGGAGAGAGAAAAGCTCAAGCAGACTCGGGGCTGAGTGTGGAACTCCACGCAGGGCTCGATCCCATGCCCCCAAGATCATGACCTGAGTTAAAACCGAGTTGGATGCTTAACCAACTGGCCACCCAGGCACCCCAAAAGTAACAATGTATTTAAAGATATGTGTTTAATAATTCATTGAACAGATATTTATTTATTTATTTATTTTTGAAGATTTTATTTATCTGTGAGAGAGAAAGAGAGAGAGACAGCATGAGCACAAGCAGGGGGAGAGGCAGGCAGAGGGAGAAGCAGGAGCCCAATACAGGGCTCCATTCCAGGACCCTGGGGTCATGACCTGAGCTGAAGGCAGATGCTTAACTGAGCCACCCGGGCGCCCCTGAACAGATACTTATTGAACATCTGTCATATGCAATGCATCATGCTAGAATTGAGGTTACAGTGGTGAATAACATACTGCCTCTGCCATCAAAAATTAATTATGCATGTATATGTGCGTATGGTGTGTGTGTGTGAGAGAGAGAGAGAGAGAGTTAACATGCAAGCATGTGAGACAACAGCTCATTTACTCAGTCTTTGGCCACTCATGGGAATGGACATAGGATGTAGGGTGTACCGGAGCAAACTTGGAGAGAAATTACAACTTCATTCTGCTGGCAGGTTTATGGTTGGATAGTGTCCCATTACATGTGGGACAAGAAAAAGATCTAAGCAAATGGGTGGGAAGGGGTTTACGTGAGGGTCCCTTAAATAATAAGCCACTTTCAAAGAGCCCTATCTGCATAGCCAGTGGTGACATAAACACTGGGAGGTCCTTACGCTACTCTTCAAGAGCAAAGTACAGTAGGTTTCCTTCTCCTCTACCTTCCCAAATATGGAATGATGCTTAACACATAGCAGTGAATGGAACCAAGACCATACGCAGCTGGAAGACAAGATAAAACGGAACAATTATGGTATACCAAGTTAAAAATTAATTTGAATACATGATTTTGTTAGCATAATGCAGTCACTAGACTGACTGGGTTTCAATTTCCTGTTAATTGAACTCTTACTCTCTTTGCTTTCCTCCCCAACCCCCTTTTTTAAATGACTGTGAACCATTTCACTAGCAGTCTCGTAGTCACTAGCAGTTCCATCAGAAATTTGGCAGAAGTTAATAAAAAATTACCAGTTTCATTATCAGTTGAAAGATCTGGCAAAGGCTTTCTTTCTTTTCTTTTTTTTTTTTTTTAAAGATTTTATTTATTTATTTGACAGAGAGAGCGAGAGAGCACAAGCAGGGGGAACAGTAGAGGGAGAGGGAGAAGCGGGCTCCCTGGGGCTCGATCCAAGGACCCTGAGATCATGACCTGAGCCGAAGGCAGATGCTTCACCATCTGAGCCACCCAGGCGCCCCTGGCAAAGGCTTTCAGTAATGAGTTATGACTATAGTTAAAAAACTTTCACTTCTCGGGGCGCCTGGGTGGCTCAGTCATTAAGCGTCTGCCTCCGGCTCAGGTCATGATCCCAGGGTCCTGGGATCAAGCCCCGCATCGGGCTCTCTGCTCAGCGGGAAGCCTGCTTCTTCCTCTCCCACTCCCCCTGCTTGTGTTCCCTCTCTCGCTGTGTCTCTCTGTCAAATGAATAAATAAAAAAAAAATTTTAAAAAAATCTTAAAAAAAAAAAGAAATCTTTAAAAAAAACAAAAAAAACAAAAAAACTTTCACTTCTCTGGTGTCTTGTATAGTTTCACCTTTACCCCAATATCTAAAGAGGTTCTGAGTATTAGAAAAAGTGTATATTGTGTGTCATTATATTCCCAAAGCAAATGTAATTTTTTCTGTTACTTAATCTGGTGATTATTTTACTTCTTTAAGCCTCAGTTGGAGATATCACTAAATCTCTAATATTTTATAACGTAAGTATTATCCAGATATATGATCATTATGTTTTCAATGTTGGATGAAAAGAATTTAGAGATTTCCCCCTGATTTACATTTTCCATACTCTCTTTATTCCTACATTACAATGGAAGCTTGGGAGATAGCTGTTATCAGTTATCTATTGTAACAATAATGCTTCATAACAAACAAGCACAAAATCACAGACGCTTACAAGTGTTTATTACCCACACACCTGGAGTGGTTGGCTAGGTGATTCTGCTGATCTTGGTTAAGCTCATTTATATGCCTAGGGGTAGTACACTGTTAGATAATCTAAAATGGTCTTGGCTAGGACAGTGGGGGTGCTCCATGTGTCTCCATGTGTCTCTCATTTGCTAGCAAGCTAGCATGGGCACATTCTTTTGATGATGATGGCACGTGGAAATATGCAAGTCTGCACAAGAGATGACTCTCACTTTGATACCAACTATAAATTTCAAGGCTTCCCAAAACCATTCTCAGTTTTGATAGGACTCACAGAACTTACTGAAAGCTATTACACTCATGATTATGGCTTATTAGAGGGAAAGGATACAGATTAAAATCAGCCAAGGGGAGAAGCACATAAGGTAGAATCTGGAGAAGTACCAAAAGTGGAGCTCCCATTGTTCTCTCCCCACACACTTGGGATGCATTACTTTTCCAGCATCAATGAGTGACAATACATACAGGATGTTGCTGACCAGGGCAACTCACTTGAGCATTGGAGTCCAGAGTTCCTACTGGGGCTCCATCATCCAAAGCTCCAATTGTAAATCACATTGTTGGACTTTCTGGTGTGGACAATCCCTATTCTAAGGCCATTGGGTATGGCCAATCCCCACCCTAACTCACATTGTTAAATTATTCAGTGGGCTCCAAGACCCCCAGGCAAACAAAGATACTCCTATCAGGCGTGAGATTACCTCCCAAAAACCAGGGGGAAAAGCCAGACCTCATTTTGGGCCAGGTAAATTTTTTAAAGACATAAGCGTGAATACAGGAAGTAGGGAAGAATTAGGACTATTAGTGCAAACAATCTAACACAGTAGCTCTATTAAAAGTATTCCTTAAATTGGTATAGGATATCAAACAGTGTTCTTTAACTTTAGGATTGACTAAAGAACTAACATTAACCATAGACTAATTACAGATGCTATAAATAAACATCCTTCTCTTTACCCCTTGTACACATTAAGATTAGAAATAATCACTCTGGGTGGCCTGGGTGGCTCAGTCATTAGGCGCCTGCCTTCGGCTCAGGTCATGGTCCCAGAGTCCTGGGATCGAGCCCCACATCAGCTCCCTGCTCAGCTGGAAGCCTGCTTCTCCATCTCCCACTCCCTCTGCTTGTGTTCCCTCTCTCGCTGTGTCTCTCTCTGTCAAATAAATAAAATCTTAAAAAAAAAAAAAAAAAAGAACTAATCACTCCGTTTCATAATTTTTGTGAAAGTCATTGAAACAGATCTAAAACTTACCAACTTCGGCTCTATGATTAAAAAACAACAGAGCAGGGGCGCCTGGGTGGCTCAGTGGTTAAGCGTCTGCCTTCGGCTCAGGTCATGATCCCAGGGTCCTGGAATCGAGCCCCACGTCGGGCTCCCTGCTTGGCGGGAAGCCTGCTTCTCCCTCTCCCACTCCCCCTGCTTGTGTTCCCTCTCTCACTGTCTCTCTCTCTCTCTGTAAAATAAATAAATAAAATCTTTAAAAAACAACAACAAAACAAAACCTCACACATTCTATACTATACAGCATCCAATGATGATTACTCCTATTAATGTAGTACTTCATGCTTTTCCAAGAATTTTCAAAACAACTATCTCAATCAATTCTCATGTTTTTGTGTAGTTGATGGGGGCAAATATTATTATGGTCATTTGGTGGATGAAGCATAAAAGTTAAAACAGCTCACTTAGGGCACCCTTCTATACTGTTAACAATGGACTAGAACCTGGGCTCACTGATTCTTTTTTTTTTTTTTTAAAGGTTTTATTTATTTATTCATGAGAGACAGAGAGAGAGAGAGAGAGAGAGGCAGAGGGAGAAGCAGGCTCCCAAGGAGCAGAGAGCCCGATGAGGGACTCGATCCCAGGACCCTGGGATCATGACCTGAGCGGAAGGCAGACGCTTAACCATCTGAGCCACCCAGGCACCCCCTGGGCTCACTGATTCTACCAGTGCTCCTTCTAGGTCAGAGTTTTTCTGCCTACCAAATCCTGTGATTTTGTGACAGAATGAATTCCAGGTCCTAAACTCTGAATCTTGCTTCACCAAATAAAGTTGAGATTTCTGGCATTCTCGCCTGGTTTGAGCTCTTGAGAAGCTCATTTGGGTGGAAGAATGCATGGACTAGCCAAGCTCTGCAAATCTTTCAGACAGCTAAGTCAGATGCTGTTTGTTTATAACCAAAGCATTCTTCTGAAATGTAACTTAATTGTTTTCAATAAAAATATATTTTTTAAAATTTGTAAACATGTCTTATGCTTGACAGAATAGCTGTTGGACATTCCCCTGCAAGCACCTGCAATTCCCCTGCTATAGCACCTGAAAATATGTAATACTTAGGACTCAAGTTATTTATATTCAAAGAATGATACATTGCTAAGGAAAGATACCAGAAAATGAGAAAGGAGTAACTGGAGTCTGATACAGCTGTCATGCTATTCATAAATTGTTCACAACCAAAGTAAATAAGTAAATGTGTCTTATTCACCAATGTATTTCCAATGCTAGATATAATGCCTGGAATATTTTTTTGAGAGGTTCATTATTTTATTTTATTTTTTTAAGGATTTTATTTGACAGAGAGAGAAAGCACAAGCAGGGGGAGCAGCAGAGGGAGAGGGAGAAGCAGGCTTCCCGCTGAGCAGGGAGACTGATGCGGGGCTCTATCCCAGGACCCCGGGATCACAACCCGAGCCAAAGGCAGACGCCCAACGACTGAGCCACCCAGGCGCCGCAATGCCTGGAATATTGTAAATGCTCAATAAATATTTATTGAATGAATGAATAAGTGAATAACTAAAATAGGCTTCCTTATTACAACAAATTGATCCAAATAGAGCAAAGGCAAAAGTTGCTTGGTAAAAGGTAGTAGTCTCCTGACACGATTGTTTTCCTTTTGGAAAACAAGTACACCTCCTTTGGGAATTAGAAATTTGGTTCAAAACAAGAAAACATCTGAGAGCTGAATTGGAGCCTTCTCTAAAACAACTCTTAATACCAGTGCTAGGGTTCTACATCAGTTAAGATGTGTTTTGTTACTTGCAAATGAGATTTGAGAAAATTCAAATTTAATTTGCTTAAACAATAAGTGAATTTATTCACTTGCATAGCTAAAACATCCAGCTGTAGTTTGGGCCTCAGATACCACTTGATTAAGGTTTTACTCAGTCTCTCTTAGCTCTGACCTATTTCATGTATTGGCTTGTCCTCAAGTTGGCTTTCATCATGGTAGACAAAGGGCTGCCAGAAGATCTTAGGGCTATTTACCTTTTTGTTACTATCCAGAGAGTATGTCTACCCTCAGCCATGAAACAAAAGTATTGGTCTTCACTCTATTTGGATCAATTTAGGCTACAATCCCCACTTTCTGAACCCCTAACCAAACAATTCCTGGGCTCAAAGGAACATCATGAATTGTTTGGGACCTGGGTTAGGTGACCATCCCTAATTGCTGTGACAAGACAGATTGTCCCTTACTGATGTGAATCAGGCTTATCAGGATGAGGGGCCTCCCCTGATTTGGGAGTAGATAAATTTCTTGGATATGCAGTTTGATTTTATTATTTTTGGAATGTACTTTCTCATTATCTCTGCAGATATTTCTAAGGGCCCATTTCCTTTCTCTTCCCGTTCTGGAACTCCAACCACACATATGTAGGATTTGTGATACTGTCTCACAGCCGATTTTATTGTTCTATTTGTTTTTCACTTTTTTTCTCTTTGGTTACTGGCATCCCCTACTTTTCAAAAGTTTGCCTAACACCACTTTGCTTTTATGAAAGAGCTACATCAGTACCTGTTTTTGCTATCTGAAAGAAATCAGAAGAAGATTTTTGCTTTTACCAAAAAAGACAAAAAGCAAAAATAGTGTTCAGTGTTTGTTTTGCTGTGAGCTACTATAGAGGCAGGCTGCACCCCAAGCAGAGAGAGTGGCACTGCCAAGATCCTTCCCCAAGAACTACACTCAGCATCTCAGCACCAAGCCACCATAATTTTGCACTGTGTCTGTAAGCATCTGTGCTTTATCTTGATTTATTTTGTGCATCTGTTAGCAAGATGTGTTCTAAGGTATCAGAAAGGCCTAAGAGAGGTTATTTTTTGGGTCTGGGAATGCTAAAAAATTTTTCCATATAAATTTATTGTTATTGCTTCTTCATTTTATGCCATTTCAGCTTAGGGAAGGTTTCATAGAAATGCTGTACTTTTGGGTAGCTGGTGAAACTTGTATTGGTTTGGATAACTTGTCCTTCTTTTATCAGCTGTGTTGAGTACACTGATAAGTCCATCAAAAGAAATATTCATCTCTGAATAGCACTTGCCTTTGACTCTTTCTTATAATTTTCATCTATTTACTGAAATTCCCCATTTGTTCATGCATTTTGCCCACTTTTTTTCACTAGTTAGTTTGAAGTCCTTATCTGATAGTTCCAACATCGGGCTCATCTCTGACTCCATTTCTGTTGACTACTTTGTCTCTTGACAATGGGATTTTTGTGTGTCTCATGGTTTTCTAATGAATGCTGGACATTATGTGTAAAACAGTACTATTTTCTGGTAAGCAGTGTCCACACCTGACAATGAACACACCTCTTCTTCTGACAGGTTGTTAATGTTGGGGGTTGGATCAATCTAGTTAGGAGTGGAGCTGGGCTGGGGCTTTGTACATCACAGACTT
The DNA here is from genome assembly GCF_964656455.1 of Halichoerus grypus. Lineage (NCBI taxonomy): Eukaryota > Metazoa > Chordata > Mammalia > Carnivora > Phocidae > Halichoerus > Halichoerus grypus. The sequence continues at coordinate 52,549,032 of NC_135718.1, forward strand.
CAAATTCATTTAGCAGGAAGATGCTGTTTCCTTGTGCTTAGCATGGGGGCTGGTGTGCCAGAGAGTTTCTCTCAGTGTTCCTGCTTCCCCCTGCACTTTCAATTGCCCCTTCATTCTTATGCCACAGAGGGTCTCTCTCTCTCCACACTCAGTGTTAGGCTGGGTTTGTGATAGAGATTTTCTGTGTCCTAGTCCAGTCTCAGTCTTAGGGAGGTTCTGTGTGCCTGGGCCTTGGGAGGTGGTTCTTCTTCACTCTCCTCTCTGTGGAAGCCAACTCAGCCTTCTATCTATGGTTTGTCTTGGACAAGAGTTTCCTGCTCCTCCCTCAGCAATAGTGGATCTCAGCTTGTTATCAGTGTAGGATCCAGGGCCTAAGAGAATTTCCTGCCTCCCCCTGAAAAGATATAGGTCTTTCCTTCTACACTTCCCCTATCCACAAGGGAGCTTTGTCTGTGCCCTGGGGGCCAACGTGTTTGCTACCCCTTATCCAGTGGCTTATGGCTTTTGCTTCATAGGATAGAAGAGTCTGGACGAAAAAGGGTCTGGGAGGTTTTATGCCCAATTCCTAGCAGCTGCCAATTACCTCCTTTATGTCTGCAACATTTGGGGTTCTCTATGATCTCCTGCCCTGCCCCTAATCATTCATCTGATTACCACTGAGCTTGTGGGAAAAACTTGGCAAGTGCAATCTCCCTTTGTGTCTGAGGCTCCAAACTGATATACTAGCCTACACATGACCTTTAGCAATTTGTTAAACTTTTTGTTGAGTTATTTCTTACTCTGCCAAAGGTCTAAACTGTGTGGCCCATTTCTCCTTGGAGCTCAAGTTACTTGGTTGCCTTGCAACCTCAGCTGTGTGGTGTACTCAAGAAAATGTATGCTTTTGCAGATTATCTGGCTTTTTTTTGTCATTGTGGGAGCAAAATTCTTTGCACTTTTTTTTTTTTACATTCCCAAGCAGAAGTAGAAGTCACACCTACACTGAATTGCTGTGCAGTTTGGAAAGTCTTAATAAGGTTGGCAAAGTGGGGGGATGAATTCTAGGTAGGCAGCACACAGTGTCCATTTTAGGTACAAATATAATCAATAAATACAATTCTGGTAATAAGTTTTGTGATGGAAAAGTTTGACTTTGTTTAGGCAGTACATAGGTTAAGATAGACTAGGTAATGCTGAAGTTATAAATAACTGTAAGTTTTAGTGAGTTAACATGATAGAAGTTTGTTTTGCACTCAAGCTACATACCCAGTGGAGATTGTCAAGGTAGCACAGAGTTTGAGGCTTTGTTCATTGTAGGAACTCAAGAGATCTGGACTGATTAAAGCTTCATCTTGATATGGGCTTCCATGGTAACTGCAGTACTCAAAAGAGACTGTGATGAACACATTTTGAATTTCAAACATGTCACTTTCAATGGCCAAAGCAAATTTGTTGGCCACAACTAACTTTAAAGAAGGTGGAAAAGAGGGGCACCAGGGTGGCTCAAATGGTTGAGCATCTGCCTTTGGCTCAGGTCATGATCTCCAGGTCCTGGGATCAAGCCCCAGCTCAGAGGGGAGTCTGCTTCTCCCTCCCCCTCTGCCTCTCCCCTTGCTTGTGCGTGCATGCTCTCTCTCTCTCTCTCAAATGAATAAATTTTTAAAATCTTAAAAAAAAAAAAGGAAGGTGGAGAAGAGCAGAACTTTCTGTCTGGGAAAAGTCCTAGAAATATTTGGTGAACAGTACTAATGAATACCACGGGGAGGTAGTCTTGCCTTGCCAACCAGCAGTAGAAAGACATGTGCAGTTAATATGCGGCTGACTCAAGTTTAGCAGAATTAAATCTAAAGAAACCACGGATTAATTTTAAAGTAGAACCGCAAGTAGATGGAAGTTTAGTTTCTATATATGGTTTCATTGTGATATGGAAATCTGCTTAGTATTGACAAACTATTAATTGGCAGAATAAGTTTAAAACCAGTGATGACCCCTGTCATTTCAAATCTAATAAGATTCCAAATCAAACTCTTCAACTGCTCTGAAAATTTAGCTCACTTTCCTAACTTCTTTATTTTGGTTGTTGATACCATTATTCTGGCCAGCTTTCCAAACTAGAGACCATGGCACTTTTTTGGTGTAACTAATATGTTCTGCTTTACCAGCTTGAGGGTACAATTTGAGGTCATATGCCTTTTGCTATTAAAATTAAAGGTCTTAATGCTTCTGTCCTGCTTATTGAGAGGACTTTCTTCCTCTCTAGAGTCCTCTTCCTCAGATAATTCCCATGATTTCAAGAATGCTTTTCTTGTGTAAGGGGTCAGTCCTAATTACTATATTCACTTCTAGGACAGAACATTAGGAACTTTACTCAGACCCTTGGGAAATGTCATTGTCTTCAGATATTGTTTTAGTCATAGTCATATAAGTGATGAGTGTATTAGTTTCTTATTGCTTCTATGATAAGTTATCACCAACTTGATGGCTTAAACAATACACATTTATTATCTTACAGTTCTGTAAGTCAGAAGTTTGCCATGGGTCTCAGTGGGTTAAAATCAGAAGTATCACCAGGGCTATGTCCCTTTCTGAATTGTTCTAGGGAAGAATCCATTTCCTTGCCTTTTCCAGTTTCTAAAGGCCTCCTACATTTCCTGGCTCCTAGTCCCCTCTCTCCATCTTCAAATCAGCCATGTAGCAAATATCTCACTTTGCTTCCATCCTCACAGCTGGGAAAAGTTTTCAGCTGTAAAGAATCATTTAATTAAATTGGGCCCACCTGGATAATCCAGACTAATCTCTCCATCTAAAGGTCCTTAATTATATCTGTAAAGTTCTTTTGCCAGATAAAGTAACATATTCACAGGTGCAAGGGAGTAGGATGTGGACATCTTTGAGGGGCCATTATTTTGCCTGCTACAGTGAGCATCCCTATTGAGGCCACATGACATGGATGGTCTGGCTACCCCATTGCAGCCACTTTTCCTCAGTCTGCAGTGATAGGATGTTAGTAACTGGAATGGTTTCCAGTTTCAGCTGCATTCATCTCTTGACTTTTGTGTTCCTACTCATGATTAAAGAGAAAGCCCCTATCGCTCCTAGTCCCAAGGCTCATCCCCATGCCCAGTGACATGGAAAACTCATATTCTTACATTGCATTTTCTTTCTTTTTTTTTTTTTTTTAAAGATTTTATTTATTTATTTGACAGAGAGAGACACAGCGAGAGAGGGAACACAAGTAGGGGGAGTGGGAGAGGGAGAAGCAGGCTTCCCGCCGAGCAGGGATCCCGATGTGGGACTCGATCTCAGGACACTGGGATCATGACCTGAGCCGAAGGCAGATGCTTAATGACTGAGCCACGGTGCCCTTACATTGCATTTTCTTTTGTGACAGGTAAACAACATGATATTGCCTCATTATTTAAAATACTTCAGTGCCTTCCCATTGTACTTGTTACAGTACCAAATAGGCCCTACCTAATCTAGCCTCTGTATACTGATCATCCTGGTTTCTCCCTTGCTTATGGAACTACAAATACACTAAGTTTCTTTTAGCTTCTCAAATGCATCAAGCTTGTTCCTGTCACATGCTCCTCATACATGCTATTCTCTCTCTTTAGGATGCTCTTGTTCACACACTTCATTTGGCCAACTCAGGTCTCAGTTTATATGTCACTTCTTCAGCGACACTTTCCCTGTGTTATCTAAATTATGTCCCTACTGTTATTCTTTTCCATAGCACCTTATTTTCTTTTATTATAATTAATATTTATTTATTTATTTAGTGTATTTTCAGTTTCCTTCAAAGGACTCCAAGTTATATGACAGCAGGAATCATATATCACTCTATCCAATAAGCTTATAAACTCTTTAAGAGACTGCCTAATTAAAGTTTGATCTTCCACAGCCTAGCAGGCAGTGTCTTGGACACCGTTGGTAGGTGTTCCATAAATATTTATTCAATAAATCTTGGACTACTAATCTAGACTCCACTTTCTTTCTCTTCTAATTTACATAGCATAATATTCTAAAACATTGCTTCCATCATCTTAATCCCCTGCTGAAAAACTTATCCACTATTACTTATTTTATCCAATTCAACTTTATTATTTCTCCTCCCAAGTAAAATGTGTAGTATTTTATAATCCTGACAATTCAGTACTTATCTACTCTCTCAAATGATTTCTAATCGTTTCATATGTGTGAATGCAATTTGATTAAAACTGCCTTCAAGAAGTCTACATGTTCTATTTTGGCTTCCCCTTTTCTTGGAAGTAACCATCATTCAAAATGTGAAATAAAAAGCTGATTTATTATTTTCTATGTGTAGAAGTACTATACTTGTTTGGTCCAGTCTCTCTGCTGATCTTATATGGTATTTTGTGAAAGATGGAGTTCAGGGATTGACTGACTTTCAAAGATGGGAGTGGGTTGGGTTGACATCAGCTATGAAATCATAATTATTGTGGTGGAGAGACTGTTTACAATTGGCTGATTTTCAGAGATGTGTTCACAAGAGTAAGGCTGTTGCTGTTTGGCTAACTTTAAAAAGTAGGAAGCTGTCACTGACAGGCTGGTTTTTTAGAGGCTTGTTCACAAGGCTGAGTTACCACTATTGATCTATTAATTGAGTTTAAAATTACTTCTGTTCATTAGTTGTTACCATACCTATATAATAATCTTTTCCTAAAAATATGGGACTTTTAATATTTTGTTCAAGAAATATTTATTTTAATTGATGAGCCCATTCAACTTTTTCAGATGCAAGAAGAGATTGGAGATTTATAGTACAGCTAGAGCAGTTCTGTTCTAATGTTTGGTCTTTCAAAGGGGGAGTTGTATCATTCTTTTTTTGCTCTCCAAGGTACCTCTCATTTTCATTCTAACCAAGCAGGTATGATCAGGTTGAGTAGTCATATGTAAAATTGATATGAAATGTCCTTTTTGGGCAACCAAATGATATTGTAAGGGACAGGTTAGACATTTCTTTCAGCTTCACAACTCATTCCTGATAATGTCATGTTAATTCTTAGGATTGCCGTTACATTTGGAAGAATCTCAAATAAGATTATGTGTGACTTTTTTGAGTTCAGGGCATATCAAGTTTCTTTAAACTGATAATACTCTAACTTTTATTGTGGATATCCTTATTCAATTCTAACAGAAAAGAACTTCCTTTTATTAGCTAAGCATTGACAAGCATTAAATCTTTCATTAAAATTTTACACATTTGGGGGCACCTGGCTGGCTCAGTTGGTACAGCATGTGACTCTTGATCCCCGGGGTTGTGAGTTCAAGAGCTCCACGTTGAGGGTAGAGATCACTTAAATTTTTTTTTTTTTTTTACACATCCAATAAATAGAAGGATATCCCACAGATTAGTTTCAGGCTCCCTAAATTTCAACTTTGTGTCTGCTCCACTATACATATATTTTTGATGATAGAACATAAGACACATTCAAATGGTTATAAAATGTCTGGCCCTGCACCTTTGTTTTAGAATGATGGGTGGGTTGGCACAATGGGTGGTAGGAGTATTCTTGGATGCCATTCCTACACTGGGACAGCTGGCAGTATTTTAACTATGCGTAGAAGTGACTGTGAGTTACAAAAATATATCCCACTAAACTCAAACCAAATGTATTCTAACTCAACTTCCTTCAGCTAAATTAAAAAAAATGCCTGCTAGCCCCTCCTACACCACTAGACAAGGGGAAGTGTGACAGAGGAGAAATCAGTGAGGAACCAGTTTGCCGTCTAAAGATTGTTGTTAAAATTTTTGTGAACTGTATGAATATACTGCTGGGGCCCCTTCCAGGGCCTTGGAAAAAGCTAGTGCAAATGAAGTCCCCTGAAGATGAAGCCTCTCAGCTTTGCATTAAATTTGCCTTGGGGTCTGGGGCCATTTTATCTATAGGGTGGATTGTCAATTTTCAGTCACCTCATATAGGGCCAGTGGATTACAGTTCCATTTGAGGCAGAGATTTGCCTCTTGTGTCAAAGGGCTTTCTACCATTTGTTTAGATTAGAGGTTCTCAAATTCTTTGGTCTCATGACCATTTCACTCCTAAAAAGTATTAAGGACTCCAAAAAGCTTTTATGTGAATCATATCTGTCAATATTAACGGTATTAGGAGTTAAAACAAACATATAAAATATTAATTCATTTAAAATAAAAAACAATAAATCTGTTACATGTTAACATGAATAACATTTTTAATGAAATAGAACTATTATTTCAAAGCAAAAAGGATTTAGAGAGAAGAGTGGCACTATTTACATTTCTGAAAATCTCTATAATGTCTGGCTTAACAGAATTCTCACATCTGCCTCTGCATTCAATCTGTTGCAATATCACCGAACATGTAGTCTCTGGAAAAGCCCAGTCTTAGTATGAAATAATTTTGATCTTGTGGACCCCCGACTACACTCTGACAACCGCTGAGACATCTTTATATCTACTTTCTGGATGCCTAGAGCTTCTAAGTACCCGCTCTCTATTTCTGTATCCATATAATCAACTTCACCTCCTAGGTAAGAGTCAAATGTTAATTATTGCTATGCTTTTTGGCAAAGAAGGAAAACTTTAGAAACAATTTTTAATGAATCCCAAGTCTTAGAGAAGTCATTCTTCTCTTAGAGAAGTCATTCTTCCCTTTTACTGACAAGGGTAAAAGTATCTCCCTCATTGTCCGCTCCCGGATAGCAAGGCTTTGGGTTTTTTTTTTGTTTTTTTAATTAAAGACTTTATTTATTTATTTGACAGAGAGAGACACAGCGAGAGAGGGAACACAGGCGGGGGGAGTGGGAGAGGGAGAAGCAGGCTTCCCGCGGAGCAGGGAGCCCGACGTGGGGCTCGATCCCATGGACCCTGGGACCATGGCCTGAGCCGAAGGCTGACGCTTAACGACTGAGCTACCCAGGCTCCCCAAGGCTTTGTTCTTTTAGGAATATAATGGCCAAGGCAAACCTTAGGCTAAGACCAAACACAACATTGGGTGTCTTATATGGTGTAACAACAGCATCTGATATTTACCAAGTCCTTTCTGCGTGCTAGGCATGTACTAAGTGCTTCACATACATCATCTCATTTAATTCTCCCAGTATTCCTATGAGGAACCTACCACCATTCCCATTTTACGGATGAGGAAACGGAGATAAAGAGAGGTTAATGCCCTGCGTTTTACAGGGCTGAGCCGGGAACTAAATTAAAAAAATCTGTCTCCGAAGTGCGTATACTTTATCTACTAATAAAGTAAGTATAAAAGTGGCAGAGTGAGATTCGTATAAAATAACAGTGGAGGTGAAAAAGGGAGGTTAGTAAGGCAAAAAGCCTCCGGGCCACGACAGCCGAGATACCAAGGATGCACCGTATTATTTTCCACCCGAGGCTTCTTTTCTGCTTCATTCTCTACGCTCCCATGCTCCTCTTCTCATATATCATTGCTGGTGGTTTCGACGCTCAGGCCTGAGGCCGACGTTGAAACTAACGCGTTTAAACAACCTGATGAAAAGGAGCGAGGCAAATCTGAAGGAAGGAAGGTGACGGCGGCGTGGCGAGAACCCTGCGCAGGCGCATCACATGCCAGGCCCGCCTGCCCGCCCCCCTTCCCCGCCTAGGACTCCGGGGCTGGAGGGGATTACGGGCGTGGGCCGCGAGTGCCGACTGGAGGGAGGCGCGGGCTGGCGCCTGCGCAGTCCCCGCGGCGCTGGTGTGATCTAGCTCACGTAGCGAGGGCTGCAGTCGCCTCCTCCCTAGCGCTGCCGTCGCAGCCTAGAGGTTATAAAAGGGCTAACTGGCTCCCTCTGCTGCCCAGTCGCGCCGCCAGCGGGCTGAGGAAAGGGAGCCGGTGTCCGGCCCGAGAGCTGGCTACAGGGGACTGAAGAACGCGCCGCCCCTCCCGCCCCACTTCCCAGGTAAGACGCTCCCCCGACTCGGGAGACTGTGGCTCAGGCCCTAGGACCGCTGTGGCCCTTCTGGGACAGCTGTGGTGGTCCGCTCCCTGCCCGCTGTGGTGGGATGGCTTGGGGGCGGAGGGTTCTCCAGTTGACCACAGCAACCTGAATACCTTCTTTTCTGGAGACTCGGCCTGGCGCCCCGCGCCCCCTGGCTGCCCCAGAGGCTCTTCTGCCCTTCTCCGTGCTCCCCTTCTCCCGCCTCCTGCCTGGTCGGCGCCCCCGACCGTTGGGGCTGCGGCAGCCTCTGTCCCCGCCCTGGGGACCAGGACTTTCTTGAATATTCCTTCCTTCCCGGGGAGGGCTCACCCTGTTGATTTTTCCGAGCCGCTCTCATACCTGGTCCTCCCTACAAAAGCTGGGGGGAACGCGAGGGCGGGGCGTGGGTTTTTGGCCTCCGCCGCGGCAGATGGGTAGCATGTGGCGGAGTGGAGAGCGGACTTTAAAAGCTTAGGGCAGGAGCCGAAGCACTTGAGGCATTTCTACCCTATCGAAAAGTCGTCGGGTCTGGGAAGCGGACCTAGTCGGAGAAGTTCGGGCTCGACTCATCTGTTGCGCGCAGCGGTGCTGCTGGAGCAGCTAGACGCTGCCCCGGGCGCCGAGTTTCGGGCTGCTGGTTTGAGGAAGGCGGCTGTCAGATCACCCAGTCGTCGGGGAAGCTCCTCTTCCTTCCCTCCTCTTCCACGAGTTTTTTTTAAAGGCACATGAGCTTCCCCCACCATCCCCCTTCTCTTACTCTCAGCAGAGAGTGTTCTGCTTTTTAAAACTCCACATCAGTAAATCGAGTTTCGTGGTTGTGTGAGAACTTTGAGTTGGATTTCACGAATGCCTCCCAGATGTATGTTTTAAGGGGGAGGAAGAATGGTACCATTTCTCCTATTTCTAGGAGACTGTTTTTCCTGAATAATCGAATGTATTAAGTAGAGTTTAATTTTTTGACACTTACATGCGTTCCGGAGAGTGAAGACTCTTGGAATTTTGCGCTGTTTGCTTTAAGAAAGGGATGAAGCAGCAGCTAGCTCTCCTTTTAGGAATTGATCTGAAAGGCCAGAGACTTGCCAATTTGAGCTTAACTGTTTCTGGTTTCTCGGAGAGCTGTGGCTCTTGGACTTTCCCTTGGAATGCACTCCGAAGGGATGAAACTGCCACTACGTGAGTGGGGGAGGGGAAAAGACGTGGCAGCAGTGTTCTTTCATCAGGTTTTTGCTCCTTTTTAAAAAAAGTTTCTAGGAAGAAAGTTATTTCCCCTTTTAGGTTTAGATGTGGGAATAGCTTTATGAATGAGGCTAGTCTTTTTCTAAGATAATCAGATGAAATAGTAGGAACATTGCAATTGAATTTATAAAACATTTTGAAGGGATTTTTCTGATTGAGTTTCTATGGAGAAAATGGATACCTTAAGCAGGAAATATTCAAGAAGCTGAAAGTGAACAACTTATGTGTTGCCTTCATTTGAAATTTAAATAGACATTACGTGTGTTTTTTCTTTAATTTTAGCTTTTAGCCTGTGAATATAATTTCAGAATCTTAAATAAGAATCTCAGATTTTACCTTTTTCTTTTTGTGGGAAGCATAGGTTTTATCACTTACCTTTAAAAGCAATGTCAGTTTTGATTTTGAAACATTATGCCTTGAATCCTGTCAGTATTTTAGATAGCTGATGGCAAATGCTTCTTATAAATTTAACATAGACTAACTAGGAAAAGGACTATGTTGTCTCTTTTTTTTAGATGGATAATGCTGTTTCCTTTGACATCTTAAAATGAGTTTTATTTTGAAGTACTTAAAGCCATGACTTTGGTAAGCGGATAATTACATTGGTCATTTTGTGCCTTGGTAACTAAGGTAGTAACAGAGATAAAAGAAATATATACAATTTTTAATTACTGTAGAAAAATATAGACAGTGCAAAACACTTTTGAAAAAAGAAAGCTTTATACCACCTAGGTGGTCCCGGTTTGCAGGTGAACCTTGGCTTTCTGATAAGGGGATTAATTAACCTTTTCTAATGCTGCAGAGTGGGTTGTATACTGACAAGCAATATCTTTCATAAGGCTATTAAGTTCAGACTCCTGCTTTTATTCCAGGGATGCAGCAGGTGTTACTCCAGGGACCCAGTGGTAAAGCTGTGAGCCTTCATTTATGTGGAAGGAATGCCTTATTTTATTTAGCAATTAAATATCAACTGGGATATAATTACTGCTCTTAGACTTGAGATACTTTGAGGTCATGAAATCCATTGAGAATCTGATAGAAAGTATGGATCCTGGGTCAGAAAATGGAAGTGCACACATCTGCATGGAGTATTATGTACAATTTACAGATACTCCCCTCCCCCAACCTTGCACATCTGTAAACTGCTATAAGAATAAAAAATAAAAGATATATGAAGTTAATCTTTAAGTACATCTAGGTATCTTGAGGCAGTATTTCTTGAATATTTCTGAAAATGGAACTGAGCTGTAAGTCTGACTAGATTTGAGTACATAGATGACAGTAATAAACTTTTGCTGAAACGGTTTTACCAAAAGTTAATAGGTTGGTGGGAGAATTGTTGAATTGCTAAATTGTCTAAGCAATCATACGTGATATTGCCCGTCCTCCCCCCTCCCTCCCCCCCTTCCCTTCCCCTCATATGTTGTAATATGTCTTTGGTTCTACTCTGAAAGTAGAAAATGCTTGAATGTAAACAAAAATAAATTGCTTAGGCCCTTGGCATGAAACTGTTACTCTTCATACAGTGAGAACTTGAATCTTATAATTAAATCATAATGGTGTGTTTGTATGTACGATATAAGACTCTGTAAGAGACAAGCCAAATAAAGTGTGTATGTATATTTGTGAAACTAGTTAAAGCTTCATTCGTGTTTCTACCCAATGCAATTTATTTGTATAAATTGAAGCTTTGGTTTTCCTCTGGCCAAATATTGTGCCTTAATAAAAACTAGAAGTTCAAAAGACTTCATTAAGATTACTCCAGCAATTTTTGAACTTGATGTAATGAGAAATATTCCTTTTCTTGATGTTGCTTTGGATGATCAGTATGACTATTAGTATATTAGGTTGGACTTGGGCAAAAATACAGGATAGGAGTCATGCTTCTTACATAGTGTCATCTGTGAATGCATACTATCTTGGACTCTTTTCCTCTTCCTGCTTAGTGTTTCATATAAATATGTCCATGTTTTGGTGGTTTACATATTTTTCATTTAAATAGTAATATTGTAATATGTTAATATACTCAGCCTTTCTCTCTTGTTAGGCATTTGAGCTGTTTCTCCATGATAAGTAGTGCAAAGAGAAGGCTGTAATTTAGCAGTTTCTTATATCCACCTGTATAGCTACAGTAAACTTTAACCAGTTTTCTTTCTGCTTTTCTTTTTTTTTTCTTTTTTTTTTCGGGCGGGGAGAAACAAATGACAATAAAACCTTTTATCAGTAATTTTTCCTTCCCCTCTGAATTAATTTTCTAGGAGCATTGGACTGGCCTCTAAAAAGATTTTTTAATCTACCTGATAATAACTAAAGCACTTTATATTTTTTAAAGTGTTGTTTCATATATTATATAATTTGATCCTTAAAGTAATTTTGTAAGGTAGTTTTATATCATCCTCATTTTATAAATGAAGAAACTGAGGCTCAGAGAAGTCAAGTAATTTGCCCAAGAATATAGTAACTGTCAGAACTGGGACTTGGACCCAGGTTGTCTGTTTTCTGATTCACATTTCATAGTACTTCATTCTTGATAATTGATCAGATTGAGTCTGAGGAAATGGAACAGGGAGAAAAAAAACCAATTTAATAGCATATTACCAACGTTTTATAAATGTTTTCAACAACCAGGGTTGAAATAAAGTAGGGTCCGGGGTTAGTACTAACTAACTTAATCATTCCACTAAGTTTCATTTTAAAAACATTTATAATGTGTCTCGTAGACTGTGGGAGAATCAAAAGAGTAATAAGAAACCTTCTCTAGGAGAAATGAGACATGGAAGTTACATGCCTTGCAAGCATGTTACTGACAATTTTACTTGATGTTAAATCTGAGTAACTGCTGAATGGAAACCCATATCTAGATTCACATTTTCTGCAACCATGAATTCATCTCTCCTTATTCTAGTATATGTGACTTTATTTCATATATCTTTTCCTGAACTTGACAACTTTGAGGATCTGCCAATAGGAAAAAGAGGGAATTAAAGGCTAGAGTGAGAAGAGGGAGACTAGGGTTAAGAAAAATGGAATTTGTCCCAAAATTTATATAAATTCCTGGGCAGGGAGCTGCCCAGTGTCCATTAGGGGATATGAGGTGCCCAAATAAAACATTTTTTTTTGTACATGAATATCCAACTATTCTAGACTATCCTTGCTCTATTGAGTTGCCTTTATACCTTTGCCAAAACCAAACAGACCATTTTCTGTTTCTAGATTATCTATTTTGTTCCACTGTTCTACATGTTTCATTGAAAATTCTGTTTTTGGAATATTTTGCCATCATCTCATATTCCTTACTTAAGCTTAAAAACTCTATAACGTAAAAATCTAAATTTTATGTTTCACTTGTATCCTTAGGGTGGTGAAGACAGTAAAGTTGTCTTATCAGACCTTCCTGTGTAAATAAAAAATAGATGAAATTTGGAGCAAAAGGGATTGATGGTGGTATTGTGTCAGGTAGTAGAGCTGGGGAGTTAAACATTTGGATTTTCTTGATTTGTCTCCTCACTTCAATGCTACTTTGACTTTTTTTTTTTTTAGCTTGTCTACTTACAGAAATAAAAATGTTCTATTAAATGTTTATTAAAGAAAATGCAGAAGTTGAGTGAAGATAATTGTGATCCCATCTCTCAGTTGTTAACTTTTTTTTTGAGTTCTTTTAGTTACTGCGTAAAGTTTTAAAGTGTGTGTGTGTATACCAAAGTTTTAAACTTTAGAAATTAGACTTTAAAACTTCTCACGTATATATTTACCACTCTCCAAATTAGAAAACAAACCTAGTTTTAAGAGTTTGAATCTGTAGGGTGCGTGGGTGACTCATTTGGTTAAGTGACTGCCTTTGGCTCAGGTCATGATCCTGGAATCCTGCATCCGGCTCCCTGTTCAGCTGGGAGTCTACTTATCCCTCTGACCCACCCCTCCCCCCCCGCCCGTGCATTTTCTCTCTCATTCTCTCTCAAATAAATAAATAAAATCTTAAAAAAAAGAAGAGTTTGAATCTCTAATGCTGCTTTTTATATTACTGCTGGTTTTTTAGTGCCCTAACCAATGTTAATTGACATTTATGTTATTAGATACACACAGTTTCATTAATATAACAACTAGTTTATACAGCCAAGAGAAGACACTGCAAGGTCTTTCTTAAAATGAGAAATATATAGACTGTTAATATTTGGAAATACTAGCATTTACAAGCAACAAATAAAGCATATATAATTTAATGGTTACTTCTTTTCCCTTTTTCCTTCCACTGCCTCCATCCACTTACTTCTCCTACTCAAATTCTTAAATTATGAGTCTGCATCTGTCTGCTAGTAGACTAGGCTACTTGTTCCTTCTCACTGTCTTTGCCCAGGATCGAGGTTTCCTGGGCTTCCCACCATTCTCCAAGTCTTTTCTTTTTCCTATGTCCCTGGAGACACCCTTGGCACAAATCCATCTAAAGTTCTTGCCCCACATCCAAAAGTAACGTTTCTTAAGTGTCTTCTATGTGCCAAGTATCCTCCTAGGCACTTCCATCTAAATTACTGTTTTTGTTTTTGTTTTTATTACTTGCTTGTAGTCAAATTTGACCTAATATTTTGATACCTTTTTTGCTTATTCGGCTTCTTGTTAAGGGGATCACCAAATAAAGGTAGATGTTATTGATTAATCTTAACTAATTGGGGGGCTTTTAATATCACTTCTGGTGGGGTGCCTGGTGGCTCAGTCGTTAAGCATCTGCCTTCGGCTCAGGTCATGATCCCGGGGTTCTGGGATCGAGCCCCGCATTGGGCTCCCTGCTCCGCGGGAAGCCTGCTTCTCCCTCTCCCACCCCACCTGCTTGTGTTCCCTCTCTTGCTGTCTCTCTCTCTGTCAAAAAATAAATAAAATCTATTAAAAAAATACCACTTCTGGTAAATCTTTTATATTCTGTATCCTGGGCATAAGAATCCTGACCTTTTCCCCCCACATTGGGAAATATGTGCATTTCTAACTAAAGTGTTTGAAATAGTTGAGAGGTATATTATACAGTTTAAAATACATAGTTTAAGAGTCAGTGAAGAATAGCACCATTTTAATAATAATAAGATTCATTTCTTTCTCAAACCTCCATCAGCCTACATTTATTTGTAAAATGTTTCTGGTTTAGGGGAACTTAACTTTTCTATTTGAAACAAACTTTATTTTTTTTAAAGATTTTTATTTATTTGAGAGAAAGAGCACAAGCAGAAAAGTTTGAATTTTGCAAGAATCTCCAAAAGACAGACTTTATAGTACTTCAGTTAAGGCTGATATCTTGATTTAGAGCTTCTTTCCAACCAAATTTCAAAATGTTGTTCAGTTGGAATTATACCAATGACTGGGTTCACTGCTCAAGTACAGAAAGCTCAAGTACACTGTGGGAAAGCTAGCATGGATTTCTGAGTTTTTGATAGAAAAGTTGGTCATAGCCATTAAAGCACTTGTCCGTCAGATTGTATGTATTAGAGGAAGAGGGAGAAGCAGACTCCCTGCTGAGCAGGGAGCCCGACATGGGACTTGATCCCAGGACCCTGAGATCATGACCTGAGCCAGACAGACGCTTAACCGACTGAGCCACCCAGGCACCCTGAAACAAACTTTAAACATTGAGTTTAAGTTCAATTTTTTTTAACTGATAAAATTTTTTATTTCACTTTTGAATTTTTACACTTTTCCTGATTATTCCATGTAAAGTGGAAACTAGAACTGTTTAAAAGACATACACAAATCTAGTACATCAATAACTGGGGATTTTCTTTTTTGCTATGCTGTTTTCACAACCACAGGTGTGCTGGCTAGGCAATATAACCATCATAGAAATAAAAGTGAGGTAGAATACTGGTGAATTTAAACTTGCTTTAATTTTGAGTCCAAATTCCAATTTAAATCTTTTTTAAAAAATGGATTAAAATATTTATTCTAAACTCTGTATCTCTGACATAGAAGTGGCACTTACTGGATTTCTAACAATTAAGCCAAAAAAATTACCTTATTATTTATTTTGCCTATAAAAATATTAACTGCAGGATTAGACACACAATTAACTAGGACTCTGCGTTAAACAGAAACCCAACTCATACTAACACACAGTGGAATTTATGTAAGTATTGTGGGGATAGGGAGTTGTCTTAACAATGGAGGTCAGGAATGTTATTAGACTTCAAGAATATCAGGAGCATCAGAATGTTTTCTTCTGTCTCTTGTTTATCTTCCTCTCTGTATATTTCCTTCACTTTTTATTCTTTCTAGATAAACTTCATTTACTTTTTGACCAATATGTCAAAACTTGGTCCGTTACTTCTCCTGAGCTTTATATAATTCAAGCAAATATAATTTAATAGTGCCTGCCCTTTTTTCCTCAATTTTATTTTCAAAATTTCCAGGAAAGAACTTTGGTCACTTGGTGAGGGAAGAAGTATCACGCTGTATAACATGACTGATGAAACTATGAGGATGAATTAAAAGTAGATTGGGGCAGTAAAAAAGGTAGAAGGGGGCAGTTTCCAGAAGGAGAGTAGGGTGGTAGAGACACCATATAGGCAAAAATAGGTGTGTGTTTTTGAAATGATATTATATTCAGGTTCTTTCTGACAAGGAAAAGTTTGAATTTTGCAAGAATCTCCAAAAGACAGACTTTATAGTACTTCAGTTAAGGCTGATATCTTGATTTAGAGCTTCTTTCCAACCAAATTTCAAAATGTTGTTCAGTTGGAATTATACCAATGACTGGGTTCACTGCTCAAGTACAGAAAGCTCAAGTACACTGTGGGAAAGCTAGCATGGATTTCTGAGTTTTTGATAGAAAAGTTGGTCATAGCCATTAAAGCACTTGTCCGTCAGATTGTATGTATTAGAGATGTAGTTTACTCTCTTTGGGAGCATAAGTATGACTGGAATTCATGGTGTTAAGTTAAAACAAATGGCAATTTGCCAGAGGGATTAGAGGGAAGAACAGAAATATAACTAGTTCTATTAGTAAGTACTCTTAGTTGTCTTAGAAAATCCATCCTACTTTTATATAGGAGACATGCCAAGTCTTGATATACACCACATTGTTATAGCCTGAATTAAAAGCCTGGATTTGTGCTGGTCTTTTGCATTCACTATAAAAACTGTCAAAAAAAAAAAAAAAAAGTCTAACACTGATGTCAGGAAGACCAACAGTTGAATGTGGGATTTGTATGAGGTTAAATAAATTTAAGCTGGAACCCTCTAAAAGAAGATTTGGAACAGTTGTGGAAGCTATGGAGGGACTGCTAGAAGGAAACCTGTGGAAAATTTTTATTGTCAGAGAAAGTTTAGATTAGAATATCAAGCATTCTTTAGTTGGCCTTATTAATTTTTAATGATTTATCTGGGAAAGACCCAAGTTTTTAAAATGTTGCAATTTTTTTCTTGGAAGAAAAATGTTAGACTGAAAGGCTAATAGAATTATTTGCCAGATACCCTGTTCCTGGTAATTCATTAAATAACTTGTACATACAATTCAGTGAATCCTGATAACTCAAAGTTGTAAATATTTACAATGTAGTAGAACTCTTTTAAAATCTGTTCCCAGGTTTGATTGACCTGTGAGTGTGTGGGATTGGACTTTCCTGGGAGAAGAACTGTAGGAAAGTTTTGGAGAAATATTATATTTTGCTATTTATTTTTATTTGTTTTCCAGAAAGATTTCTTCCATACTCTTTTTTCCTTATAGTTTCTAAAATATGATATTCACGCATATTAAACATGTGTAATGTATATGTATGTTATAAAAATTAGATAATAAGCACTCATGAACCTACCATCTAACCAAGAACCAAAATACTATCAGTAATTTATCTGTAGTGTTTCCATACTAAATTTGATGCTAGTATAAATTTATCTTTGTATCTTTGACTCCCCTTTGGCTTTTTTTTTTCTTTTCTTTTTTTTTTTGAGTCCAGTCTTTTTAGGGAGCTGAGATTTACCTTCCTTGCATCCTCTTTAACCCATTTACATTCTATTTCAGGCTTGTTTGAGGATTTAGAACAAGAGACATTTGTATCTTACTATTTAAAAATTTTTTTTAAATTTATTTTTAAGTAACCTCTACACCCATTGTGGAGCTCAAACTTACAACTTTGAGATCAAGAGTCTCATGTTCTACCGGCTGAGCCAGCCAGGCGCCCCTGTATCTTACTATTTTTGATAAAACTCCAGTGTCTTTTAGGATGCTTGACTCTTGGGTGCTTACAATGATTTGCTTTGAAAGCTGCTGAGTGAAGATGGAAATAAATGGAAGTGAGACATCAGAAGTAAGGAAACCATTGTCTTAAAAACCTGTGATTGATAAAGATATGCTTGCTTATAAACAACTATCTGGTATTTTTTTTTTTAAAGATTTTATTTATTTATTTGACAGAGAGAGACACAGCAAGAGAGGGAACACAAGCAGGGGGAGTGGGAGAGGGAGAAGCAGGCTCCCCGCTGAGCAGGGAGCCCGATGCGGGGCTCGATCCCAGGACCCTGGGACCATGACCTGAGCTGAAGGCAGACGCTTAATGACTGAGCCACCCAGGCGCCCCCAACAACTATTTGGTATTAAAAGAGATTGGAGGAGGGGTGCCTGAGTGGCTCAGATGGTTGAGGATCTGAGTCTTGATCTCAGCTCAGGTCTTGATCTCACAGACATGAGTTCGAGCCCCATGTTGGGGTCCACGCTGGGCATGGAGCCTACTTTAACCATCTGAGCCACCCAGGCGCCCCTGGGCATGGAGCCTACTTAAAAAAAAAAGAGAGAGAAATTAGAGCAACTATTCACTAGAATAATTAGAAATTCAGTTATAGTTTTCAAAAAATAAATTGAAGTAAAATTTTATTATTTTATTGTATTTTTATTTTTTTATTTTTCTTCAATTCTGAGCTCACATCAAGTGTAGAAACCTTCATAGTTGTAAAGGTCAGTACTAAAACCTTTTCATCATTGCTCAGAACTCATAGTCTCATACACATACACATCTCCTTCCCCCCATCTCAATATCAAGTCCTCGGTTATACACAGTCACATGATCACCTTTACACACACACACACACACACACACACACACCCACACCCACACCCTCTCTCTCTCTCTCCAGACATAAGCCCTTATTGGTCTAAGTTACTTTTGCTTCTCAGAACTAGAGAGATCATGTATCAGGAAGGTCTTTTGATGCTCAGATTTGGCTGTTTTCATCATTGATCAAATTTTACTCTATTAAAGGTAGAAAGCACCTTTTGTGTGATTTTAAGGGATGTTTGTATCTGGTGGTTTTCAAAGTATGATCCCCAGACAAGCAGCATCACCATCACCTAAGAACTTGTGTAAATTATCTACATGTCTCAGACCTTTAGGTGATTCTGATATAGCTAAAGTTTGAGAACCACTGCTATATAGGGCTGTCTTCATTTGATTGGCATAGTAGTTTGGAGTAATGCTGTGTGGGTCTGAACTTTATATTGCAAATGATAGAAATCCAACTAGATGTAGTTTAAAACTCCTTAAAAAGGGAATTTAGAGGCTCCCTTTACTGGGTTGGAAGATTATTGGAGTAGCTCACAGATTGGAAGAATAGAATAATTGGAAGAATCAGGACTATGGAGCTTGGAATTGTCTATCTCTGGATGACCTTGTTCTGTTTTTAGATTGGGCTCCTATGTGTCCTTGACAAGTGGGAAAGATCATCACAGGCAGCTCCAAATTCATATCCTACGAGCTGAGCAACTCCAGAAGGAGCTGCTTTATATCATTTCACAAACCCACCCCTCAAATGTTATGTCAGTGACTGGCTTAGCCCACATCCTATGTCTGTCTGTAAGAGGAAGGATAATAGAAAAGTGTGCTACTCTGACAGCGTAGTTCATGGCTGGGTATTTGGGTTGCTTTCATATAAATTTCCTATCTTTGTAGCAGAGAAAGAAATTTGGAGGCTTATATAGTTAGAATGTAGAACAGGTGTAAATGTGGATAGTATTTGTTAGCTACTTTTTTGTATTAGAGAGTAATTAACCATTTCATTAAAAGCTTACGGTGACATACATAATATGGGAGTTGATGTTTTATTATTATTGTAGGTTTATGATTTTGTATAGAGTTAATTTTTTGTCACTATAAAAGTAAATATACCCTAGGACATCTGGAAAATACAAAGAAATAGAAAAAAATTACCTAATGTTCTGCTGTCCAGAAACAACTGCATTTTGGTGAATTTCTGCTGTGTATTTTCATGCATAGTTATATCATATTATGATGTTAATTTTTTTCTTTATTTTGATCCATATTTATTTATGACTTTCTGTCAGAGTAGTGGAAACTTAATCTAATTCAATACAGATTCCACCAGGGTTGTATGATGTTAATTTATTTTGAGACTTAATTTTTAAAAGCAATGTTAGGTCACAGCAAAATTGAGAGGATGGTGCAGAGATTTCCTATATACCCCCTGCCCCCACACATGGATAGACTCAACATCCCCCACCAGAGTGGTACATTTGTTATAATTGCTTGAATCTACATTGACACATTATAATTACCCAAAGTCCATACATAGTTTACATTATCCATTCACTCTTAGTGTTGTATAATCTGTGGATTTGGACAAATGTATGTCCAAAAATAAATGATGTATTTATCATTATGATATCTTACAGAGTATTTTCACTGCCCTAAAAATCTTCTGTGCTCCATCTCTTCATCCTCCCACCTCCCAACCACAGATCTTTTTACTGTCTTCGTAGTTCCAGAATGCCTTTCGTTGGAATCATACAGTACATAGCCTTTTCAGATTGGCTTTTTTTTACTTAGAAATATGCATTTAAGATTCTTCCATGTCTTTTCGTGGCTTGATAGCTCATTTCCTTTTAGCATTGAATAATATTCCATTGTCTGGATGTACCAGTTTGTTTATCCATTTACCTACTGAAGGACATTTTGGCTGCTTCCAAATTTGGGCCATTATGAAGAAACCTAGAAATATCCATGTGCAGGTTTTTGTGTGGAGATAAGTTTTCAACTTTTTTGGGTGAATACAAAGGAGAACAGTTGCCAGATTATATGGTAAGAGTGTGTCTGATTTTTTAAGAAACTGCCAAACCATCTTCCAAGATGGCTTTACCATTTTGCATTCTCACCAGCAATGAATGTGAGTTTCTTAATTTTTAAATTTTGTGTTTTCATTTAAATTCGCAAGTTAAAGGATATACTCATTTTAAGTTCCTTGACATATTTATAGCACCATCATTAGATATTTTTAATTGTGAATTTGTTAAATTTAATTATTCATTTGAAGGACAAAAAATGGGTCTTTGATAACTGAGTGAACTTTTTAAACTATTTTTAGTTCTTTTGTGACTTTTTGCATTCTTTTTTTTTTTTAAAGATTTTATTTATTCATTTGAGAGAGAAAGTGAGCGAGAGAGAGAGCATAAGCAGAGGGAGAGGCAGAGGGAGAGAGAGAGAAGCAGACTCCCCACTGAGCTGGGAGTCCGACGTGGGGCTCGATCCCAGGATCTTGGGATCATGACCTGAGCTGAAGGCAGATGCTTAACCGACTAAGCCACCCAGGCACCCCAACTTTCTGCATTCTTAATCGACTTTACTATTAATATCTTAGTGTTTTTCTTATTGATTTGTATGAGCTCCTCAAATGAGCTCCATTTTCTTTAGTTTCCTAATTTGTAGTTTATAGGGTTTTTTTGTTTTGTTTTGTTTTGTTTTGATAGAGCAGGGTGAGGGAGAGAGAATCTCAAGCAGGCTCCATGCTCAGCACAGAGCCTGACATGGGGCTCAATCTCAGGACCCAGAGATCATGATCTGAGCCGAAATCAAGAGTCAGACACTTAACCAACTGAGCCACCCAGGCGTCTTGTTTATGGGGTCTTTAAAAAACACATATAAGCCTAGATTATTTTGTGTATTTAAATTTCATCTGGCTTTTGATAGGTTATTTGTTTTATCTTTTTTAAAGTTGAGAGAGTCTTTTCTCCTTTTAGAGATCTAGTAACTTTTCTTTTTGTTACTTTTTGTTGGTTATAGCTCTTTAATCCATCTAGAATTTATTTTGGAGCATGATGTAAGGTAAAGGTATATTTATTCTTCATGTGATTAATGCCTTGATGTTCTATGTAAGTCTATCATTGTTAAAATGCAGTTTTCAAACTTTAGTGATTTCTGTAGGCTAATGGTTCTTGATTCATGAGGGATTTAAGGACATTGAAAGATGACAAAAAAACTTGAGTTACAACATAATATTTTAGCTATGAAAAAATAACCTCTTGCCTGACAAATCTAAACTTTCTTATCAGAGTTTAACATTTAGACAGCATTTCTGATTAGCCTTTTGTTAGTATGGCAAAAGCATTTGTATTTTCTGGAAATAACATTTAATCATGAAGAAAATTATGGCAGAAATCTGTATAAACAGTGAGAAGATTCTAGACTTTTCAGACAGCCCAGGATTTTGAAAAAGCCTTGTGCTTTGGCTGGAGCCCAGGAGAGGAAGTGTCTGCATCTGCTGCATTCTAGAAGCCTTCCCAAAGAGTTACTGTAAAGCAGCCAAGAGAGCAGTGTATTTCACTACTGTGTGGTTCTGGAAGTATCTGGAAGCTTGTGGCAAACTTGAGGGAGACGAATGTCAGTTTCTGTGGTGATCTGTTTTTTATTGAGATTCAAGAAGGGGAAAGGGTTTTTGTTTTTGTTTTGTTTTTGTTTTGGCAGAGTAGGGAGCTTTCCAATGTGGACTTGAACCTGTTGGTTTAAGTGAAGTCACTTGGAAAGAGTCAGAAATGCCTGCTCAAAGACGGATAGGGAGACAAGAAGATGAACTATTGGGAGCCTGTTACTGGGCAAGAAGTACTGTAATAGTAACTTACTCTTCTGTAAGGTAATAAGGAGGACTTAAAAATCGATATATATGATGGTGAAGGAGCAAGAAAAGAGTGTTATCAGGACATTTGGGAAAGAAGAGTAAAATCTTTCTGATGGTTAGTTGATATTTGCACCTGCCGTGAAGAATTTCTTCTAGAAAAGTCAGTGCTACCAGGGACAAAGAAAAAACCTCAACACTAGGTCATTTGAGAGAAATTACTAGCCTAAATCAACAGGGCTGTTTATTCTTTTTGGATTCTGTACAACTTTTTAAAAATAACAGCTTTATTGAGATATAATTCATGTACCATACAGTTCACCCATTTAATGGTCATGATTCAGTGGTTTTCAGTACTGTTACTGTGTTCTTCAACCATCAGTCACCACAGTCAATTTTAGAACGTTTTCATCACCCCAAAAATCTGTAACTTTTTTTTTTTTTTTGAGTAGGTTCCATGCCCAGCGTGGAGCCCAACCAACTGAGCCACCCAGATTCCCTGAAATGTACAACTTTTGTAATTGAACTTATTTTATTTTTATTTTTTTATTTTTTATTTTTTTAAAGATTTTATTTATTTATTTGACAGAGAGAGACACAGCGAGAGAGGGAACACAAGCAGGGGGAGTGGGAGAGGGAGAAGCAGGCTACCTGCTGAGCAGGGAGCCCGATGCGGGGCTCGATCCCAGGACCCTGGGATCATGACCTGAGCCGAAGGCAGACCCTTAACGACTGAGCCACCCAGGTGCCCCTGTAATTGAACTTATTTTAAAATTGAAAGCCATGTAGGGAAAACATGGAACAAGTTAGGAATTTAAAGGATAAATCGGTGGCTCTGAAAACTATTTTTTCCCTTTAAAACATATTCTAACATTTCAGAATGAATTTTGGTAATGTTTAAATTAAGTTACTTTATTTTTTTATATATATATTTTTTAAGATTTTATTTATTATTTATTTGACAGAGAGAGACACAGTGAGAGAAGGAACATAAACAGGGGGAGTGGGAGAGGGAGAAGCAGGCTTCCTGCCGAGCAGGGAGCCCGATGTGGGGCTTGATCCCAGGACCCTGGGATCATGACCTGAGCCGAAGGCAGACGCTTAACTGACTGAGCCACCCAGGCACCCCTAAATTAAGTTACTTTAATGAAGTAGTGTATTTTTATGGGAAATTCATAGTTTAGATGTAGATAACAGAAAACTTATTTTTCAGGCTATATGGAAGAGTTACTATCTAATCACTCTAATTATAGTAGTAACTAAGGAGAAAACAAACTTGGGTTGAATTTTTAAGCATAAATTATCAGGTGATAAACCTTTATATTTTTCTTTAACATGAAATATAAAGTTAGTATTTATATGAAAAATAAGATAGTAGGTCTTATTAATTAAATTATTAAATGAATTTATAAGAATTAACAACAGTCTGTGGGCAATCTTCGTGTCTGACTTACGTTTTGGTTATAGGAAAAATCAGTTAGGAACTTTTCCTACCCTACTTTTTGTTGTTGTTATAATGGCCATATTTCTCTTGTAGGTGTGTGAACCTGAAAAATTAAGTCTTCCAAGATGATCTGGTATATTTTAATTGTAGGGATTCTGCTTCCCCAGTCTTTGGCCCATCCAGGCTTTTTTACTTCAATTGGTAAGTCTTACTATTTTTTGGTTTGTATTGATCCTGCATTTAAAATTTTCCATTTTTTTAGTGTTTTTTTTTTTTTTTTTAAGATTTTATTTATTTATTTGACAGAGAGAGAGATACAGTGAGAGAAAGAACACAAGCAGGGGAGTGGGAGAGGGAGAAGCAGGCTTCCCGCCGAGCAGGGAGCCCGATGCGGGGCTCGATCCCAGGACCCTGGGACCATGACCTGAGCTGAAGGCAGACGCTTAATGACTGAGCCACCCAGGCGCCCCTAGTGTTTTTTTTTTTTTTAAGATTTTATTTATTTGACAGAGAGAATTGAATAAGTAAGGGGAGTGGCAAGGGAGAGGGAGATGAGCAAAGGAGAGGGAGAAGCAGGCTCCCTCTTCAGCAGGGAGCCCGATGCGGCTCGATCCCAGGGCCCTGGGATCATGACCTGAGCTGAAAGCACACGCTTAACAGACTGAGCCACCTAGGCACCCCATTTTTTAGTGTTTTTAAATCAGTAAAAACAAACACAGTATATTCCCAGAGACTGAAGCATTGATTTGGTTCCTTCCCCTCTACAAGTGTCTCTCTTTAAAATTTAATTAAAAAATTCTTTTCTGATTACAAAAGCAGCACATTTTCAGGTTAGAACTTAAGAAAATTTAGAAAAGCATACCAAGAAGAGTCTTTGTTAATGAGTCTACTCAGCAAATAATTTAATAGTCTTTTTTTAATGCACAGATATAAATAATACATTGCACATTATTTCATAACCTGCTTTCTCCATTTAGGAATCTACTATGGGGCGCCTGGGTGGCTCAGTTGGTTAAGCGACTGCCTTCGGCTCAGGTCATGATCCTGGAGTCCCGGGATCGAGTCCCACATCGGGCTCCCTGCTCGGCAGGGAGTCTGCTTCTCCCTCTGACCCTCCTCCCTCTCATGCTCTCTGTCTCTCATTCTCTCTCTCACAAATAAATAAAATCTTTAAAAAAAAAAAAAAAAGAATCTACTATGAACACAGGTTATTTTTTTCTACAGCATAATTTAAAAAATCTTTGAAAGTATTACTAAAATAGCATCTGGTTAAAGAAGAAACAAACAAAAATACATAGAATGTAAGACTTCCACATGTCCTCTTTCCCCCAGAAATACTTTTCATGTTTGATGTGTATCCTTTTATATTTTCCTATATGCACACTTCATCTGCCTTAAATGAGATGTTTTCCTTCATGCTGTTAACCAGTTTTACCCTTGTGTGATAGTAGTGCTAACTAAAACACAAGTATTATATTTATGACATACAATTTTAGATATAAAATGATGAGTCTTCTTATCCCATTATAAATAACTGAACATGGATGATTTGAATTTCATTTGTGAAATATATCTTTTGTTAGTGTGGTTTTAGTTTATTGAATACAAAATTAATTCTAGTTAGTCTCAAGAACAAAAAAAGATGAGAGCAGAGGTAGGGAAGAAGAAAAAGTAGTGTTGTTTTGTAATTTTAGATCAGTTTGCCAGTATGGTCCAATTTACAAAATGAAGTAGCTTGAAAATTAGAACTGGAACACAGTTGTCTTTGTTTATCTAGTTAAAAAAGAAAAAAGAAGAAAGATGTTTTCTCCAGCATATCTGTGTCTAATACCAGTTAAATCTTCTCAAAGAATGAAGCATTCTTCGTCATTTTTAAATTATTCTAAAATACTTGTGTTGACCAATGTAGATATTTGATAACCTTCCTTTCTCCTTCTAGGTCAGATGACTGATTTGATCCATACTGAGAAAGATCTGGTGACTTCTCTGAAAGACTATATTAAGGCAGAAGAGGATAAATTAGAACAAATAAAAAAGTAAGCAAAGTGTTCTACTTACTATGATTCTGACTCCACCTGGATGTTTTCCTTCTAGAGCTAAAACATTCTTTGAGTGGAAATGGAAGCCACCTGTCTTAAAAGCTGGCTGAAATGGGTAAAATAGGAGCACAGAAAACAAGAGTTAGGCCTGGGCCAAGAGTTTAGGTAAAGGAACATGGACTGAGATAAAGATATAAATGGGTATGGGTGTTGACTGACAATTTCTAAAAATGGTTGTTAATATCTTCTGTCTTCCTCTTACCTCCCTAATCAAGTCATCTTCTAGAGCAGTTTTCCAGTTCTATTTATCCTTCACTCCTATGGTTCCATTCTAGAGATTACAGTGATAAGTATTGCTAATTATTAATTGATATAGTTTTTCCTTACCTGCTAATTTTTAACTGACTCAGGCTCAGAGTTAATCCTGATGTGAGAATTCCTGCCTTTTGTTTAGTGAGTAGCTGAATATTCAGGGTTTTTTTGTTTGTTTTAAAATATAGTTTTTAGGTACTGAATGTAAAATTTTGGTATAAGTTTGATTTAAATGAACATGTAACTGAATTTCGATTGGGCTCATTTGTACTTTATAATAATCAATTATTTGGCTCTAAGGACCTGTGGGGAGATGAATTTTTAGACCCTTAGTAGAGGTATGCAATCACACCTTTTCTAAGATAGGTTCCATTTACTGTAACCATTTGAGAAAAACAAAACTAAAAGAAAAGGACTTGTTATATTTTTAATTTACCAAGCTAGATTTTAACCGTAACAGTCTTGCTTTTTAAAAAAACCTATAGTTTTTTTTTTTTTTAAAGATTTTATTTATTTGACAGAGAGAGACACAGCAAGAGAGGGAACGCAAGCAGGGGGAGTGGGAGAGGGAGAAGCAGGCTTCCCGCGGAGCAGGGAGCCCGACGTGGGGCTCAATCCCAGGACCCTGGGATCATGACCTGAGCCGAAGGCAGACCCTTAACGACTGAGCCACCCAGGCGCCCCTAAAAAAACCTATAATTTTTAATAAAAAAGAGTGTTTGAATATAGTTTTTACTCAAAAACCTCTAGTCTTTTTTCTTTTTCCGAGTGCTTTATTAAATTGTATTCTTCCTTAAGTGTATGTGTGCTCCATTTATGTCTTACGTGTATAGATGGGCAGAGAAGTTAGATCGACTAACCAGCACAGCGACAAAAGATCCAGAAGGCTTTGTTGGGCACCCTGTAAATGCATTCAAATTAATGAAACGTCTGAACACTGAATGGAGTGAGTTGGAGAATCTGGTCCTTAAGGATATGTCAGATGGTAAGTCAGATGGTAAGACTAAGGAGCCAAAAAAAGTAAGACAATACTGCTGCCACGTGTGGAAGTGCCAATACTAATAAATTCATTTCCCAGAACATCAAGTGTTCAGTGTTGTAATAACTAAATTGTTGCAGGGGTGTGTTTGGTTTGACTGGAGTTAGTCTAGATCCTGAATTCCTCGATGTAAAAAAAACTGGAAACAAAAATAACTTTAGTGTAAAAAAAAAAAAGTAATTTCTATTGTTGGTGACTAGCATTGGTACTTTTTGCTTGAAATTTATAAAAGTGAATCAGTTATTTGGCATATAGCTTCATTTCTGAGAGTAATCCTTTCCATTTTAGGATTACCTTCAGATTTCAAAAATTTATGGATAAATCTCTATCTTCTCATCAATTGTTAATGTATTGGGAGTGGTACTATAAGGAAAAGTGTTAGCTGTGTTCTACGTAGTATTTTGAATCTTAGACTTCTTTTAGACCGTAAATTTAAAAACTAAGACTGCAAACAGTAACAACGAAGGTCTTTCTAATTGAAACAAAATTGTATTTGGAGAATTGAGGTGTTTTAGATATTTTAGTAACAGACACAGAAAACTAAGTCTGGAGTCTAAGAACTAGAGGGAATATGCTTAGATATAATATTTGTTCAGTGACTGAAGGTGGAATGAAAAAAAGCAAGAAAGAGGGAGAGAGTTGAGTTAGCTATGTAAATGAAAATACTCCAAGGGTGCTTATGAGTGTTTCTGAGCAGTAAACTATTATGCATAGGACAGGAAGCCTTGAGGAGAAAAATCAAGGCAAGCACTTGTGAAAACTTCATTGTGAGAGGGAAATACCAGTGATTATTTGCTCTCTTATATAGCACCATGAGAACATTTTTAAAGTCCTGTATGTGTGTGTGCACACACATATACACATTTATTTATTAACTTAATTTAAAAAAATTCTCAAGTAATGATCTTTATGACCTAAGTTCTTTTATAAGGTAAACCTTGAGACTTTGACGTTTTAATCTGTGGTAGTCATCCCATAGTGCTATAATACATGTATTTTTCCTCTTTTTTATTGGGTTGGATTTAAGCAACTTCTTGGTTTTTATTTTGGGTCATAAAAAAATCTGTAAAACTTGTAAAATTCCATGTGGAGATTGTGATTAAGAGTTGGTCTTAAAACTAAAGAATATGCTTGGTATGAACTTTAGCCCTCTCCTAGCTACTTGTTCATTTGTACATTTTCATTAACATAACAATGCCTGGCCTTTTGCTGAGCAAAATACAGTTGATTATAAGTAAATGAGAGGGGAGGGAAGTTTCATACCTAACTTTTATTTGCAAATGATGAACCTTATATGATTAAAATTTTAAATAACTTTTTGTTTTTGTTTTTTTGGTTCCTTAAGGAGTATTTAGCATCTGTTCTCCTTAGGGGTTATATAATTATCAGTAATTAGTTTGTTAGTTTGGTTTTTGCTATATTTTATATAAAACTTTTTAAAATTAAGATTAGATTTTATATAGAGCAAATCTTGATCACTATATTCAGTAATTTAACAGATCTAAATATATTTTAATAAATGAGCTCACTTGATAATCTTAAATATATAATTAATCTCTCTCTTTCCGCCTCAAAGGATTCCACCAAACTTTATATATTTACATATTTATATAATGTGTGACACATGGAAGAAGAAAATAGAACTTTCTTTAAGCGCATATATTTTATTTACCATCTGTTATCTGAAAGTATAATTGGTTGCCAGTGGGTGTCATTTTCAAATCCGTAAATCCATTCATTTTTCAAGCTTGGTGGAGGCTATATTGTGTAACTAGAAACTCAGTTATCATGTTGATCTTTACCTAATATGATATGATTTATGCAATGACTTCAGATTACTTAAGTGACATTAGGATTTGGGAAGTTTGAATAAATTAGAGGCATTTCAAGTCTTAGTGTATTTAGTTTTTTTCTTGTTGAGCATGCAGAACTTTCATGGTATGGTAGAAAATTATAATAAAATCAATTTTGAAAAATCCTTATAAACACTGTATATTGCAAATTGGAAATCTGTGAGGTTCTAGAGTCTTTCTTTTTCTTTCTTTTTTTTCTTTTCTTTTCTTTTTTTTAAATTTCAAGGCTTTATCTCTAACCTAACCATTCAGAGACAGTACTTCCCTAATGATGAAGATCAGGTTGGGGCAGCGAAAGCTCTATTGCGTCTCCAGGACACCTACAATTTGGATACAGACACCATCTCAAAGGGTAATCTCCCAGGTAAGATTTCTTGTAGTATATAAAACATTTATTACCTAGTTCTATTCAGTTCATTAGAACGTTAATCTAAAAGAAAACTTTTGTATTTTAGGACTTTTAACATTAGTTTATTTCATAGTCTTTGAGGACAAAACAACACTCTCTTTCCCTAGGACTTAATAGTTATGGATAAGTTTATAGCTTGTTACTGTGAAAGCTTAATATTATAGGGACTTAATTTTAGGCATTTTTTTTTTTTAAAGATTTTATTTATTTATTTGACAGAGAGATAGAGAGCACAAGTAGGCAGAGTGGCAGGCAGAGGGAGAGGGAGAAGCAGGCTCTCTGCTGAGCAGGGAGCCGGATGCGGGGCTTGATCCCAGGACCCCAGGATCATGACCTGAGCCGAAGGCAGCCACTTAACCAACTGAGCCACCCAGGCGCCTCAATTTTAGGCATTTTTAACCTGGAAAAAGAAACAATCAGTTTTCCTCATGTTTTTTTTTTTTTTTTTTAGAACATCCAATGTTTGTATGTAAAGTTATAAAGGAATTGATAATCAAAGTTTATATGTTCAATAATTTAAAAACCCAAGACATACTGGGTGTACACAGATTTTTAAAGTGTTCTGTAATATGGACCATCCTGCTTTATGACCTATTTTTGGCAAAACCTTTTATTTAGGTTACAGCAGGTTTCATGATAATTTGCTTTAAAAATCTTTTATTGAACAAAAAGTATATAACAAAATTTACCATCTTAATCACTTTTAAATGTGTGGTTTAGTGGCACCAAGTACATTCACACTGTCATGCACCCATCACCAGCATCCATCCCCATAACTCTTCTCATCTTGTAAAACTAAAACTATACCCATTAAACAGTAACTCCCCATCCCCTACTTTCCCCAGCCCCATCATTTTGCTTTGTGTCTGTAATTTTGACTATTCTAAGTATCTCATATAAGTGGAATCATACAGTATTTGTTTTTTTGTGATGAGTTTATTTCACTTAGCATAATGCTCTCAAGCGTCATCCACATTGTAGAAAATGTCAGAATTTCCTTACTTTTTAAGGCTGAATAGTAATGTGTTGTGTGTGTGTGTGTGTGTGTATGTATATATGTATGTGTATATATGTATGTATTGCTTATCCGTTCATCCATCAACATTTTGCTTATCCTTTCATCCATCAACAGGACACTTGAGTTGCTTCCATGTGTTAGCTAGTGTGAACGGTGCTGTTGTGAACATGGTTGTGCAAATATCTCTTCAAGACCCTGCCTCCCATTCTTTGGGTATATACACAGAAGTGTAATTGCTGAATCATATGTTAATTCTATTTTTAAGTTTTTGAGGAACTGCCATACTATTTTCCATAGTAGGTACACTATTTTACGTTCCCACCAACAGTGCACAAGGGTTCCAAATTCTCCACTTCCTCTCCATACTTGTTACTGTCTCTTTTTTTTAAAGATTTATTTATTTATTTGAGAGGGGGAGAGAGAGAGTGAGAGAGCACAAGAAGGGGGAGGGTCAGAGGGAGAAGCAGACTCTCTCCTGAGCAGGGAGCCTAATGCGGGACTCGATCCTGGGGCTCTGGGATTATGACCTGAGCTGAAGGCAGTCGCTTAACCAGTTGAGCTACCCAGGCGCCCTGTCTCCTTTTATGATAGTAGCCATCCTAATGGGTGTGGGGCGGTATCTCATTGTAGCTTTGCATTTCCCTAAGTATCTGTGATGTTGAGCATCTTTTCATGTGCTTAGCTGCTATCTGTATTTCTTTTTTGGAGAAATGTTTGTTGAAGTCTTTTGTCCACTTTTTAATTAGGTTTTTTTCGTTGTTGTTTTAGAATTTCTCTACATATGCTGGATATTAATCCCTTATGAGATACATGATTTGCAAATATTTTCTCCCATTCTGTGGGTTGCCTTTTTACTCTGTTGATAATGTCTTTTGATGCACGAAATTTTAAATTTTTCATGAGGTCCGATTTATTTTTTCTTTTTTGCCTGTGCATTTAGGGCCAAATACAGTAAATTGTTGCCTCATCCAATGTCGTGAAGCTTTTCTCCTGTTTTTTTCCTATGAGTTTTATTGTTTTAGGTCCCTTATCCATTTTGAGATAATTTTTACATATGGTGTTAGGATAAGGGTCCAACTTCATTTTTTTTTGCATGTGGATATCCAGTTTTTCCAGCACCATTTGTTGAAAAGACTGTCGTCTCCCCATTGATTGGTCTTCGCACCCTTGTCAAAAAGTATATGACCATATATATGTGAGGGTTTATTTCTGGGCCCTTTATTCTATTCCATTGATCTTTATGTCATATTAATACCACACTGTTCTGATGACTAGCTTTTTTTTTTTTTTATAGATTTTATTTATTTATTTATTAGAGAGAGCATGAGCAGGGGGGTGGGGCAGAGGGAGAGGCAGACTCTCTGCTGAGCAGAAAGGCAGAAGCAGGACTTGATACCAGGACCCCGAGAGCATGACCTGAGCCAAAGGCAGAGGAAGGCAGACACTTAATCGGCTGAGCCACCCAGGCGCCCCTGATGACTGTAGCTTTGTAGTAAGTTTTGAAATCTAGAAGTTTGAGTTCTCCAGTTTTGCTCTTTTTCAAGATTGTTTTGACTATTCTTTTTTTTTTTTAATTTTATTATGTTATGTTAGTCACCATACAATACATCATTGGTTTTTGATGTGGTGATCCACGGTCCATTGTTGTATAACACCCAGTGCTCCATGCAGTACGTGCCCTCCTTAATACCCATCACCGGGCTAACCAATCTCCCCTCCCCGCTCCCCTCTAAAACCCTGTTTGTTTCTCAGAGTCCATAGTCTCTCATGGTTCATCTCTCCCTCCAATTCCAGCCCCCCCATTTTTCCCTTCCTCCTTCTAATGTCCTCCATGTTATTCCTTATGTTCCACAAATAAGTGAAACCATATGATAATTGACTTTCTCTGCTTGACTTATTTCACTTAGCATAATCTCCTCCAGTCCCATCCATGTTGATGTAAAAGTTGGGTATTCATCCTTTCTGATGGCTGAGTAATACTCCATTGTATATATGGACCACATCTTCTTTATCCATTCATCTGTTGAAGGGCATCTCGGCTCTTTCCACAGTTTGGCTATTGCGGACATTGCTGCTATGAACATTGGGGTGCGTATGGCCCTTCTTTTCACTACATCTGTGTCTTTGGAGTAAATACCCAGTAGTGCAATTGCTGGGTCATAGGGTAGCTCTATTTTTAAATTTTTGAGGAACCTCCACACTTTCCACACTGTTTTCCAAAGTGGCTATACCAACTTGCATTCCCACCAACAGTGTAAGAGGGTTCCCCTTTCTCCACAACCTCTCCAACATTTGTTGTTTCTTTCCCTGTCCATTTTTGCCATTCTAACTGGTGTAAGGTGGTATCTCAGTGTGGTTTTGATTTGGATTTCTCTGATGGCTAATGATGATGAACATTTTTTCATGTGTCTGTTAGCCATTTATATGTCTTCTTCAGAGAAGTGTCTTTTCATGTCTTCTGCCCACTTTTTGACTTGATTATTTGTTTTTTGGGTGTTGAGTTTGAGAAGTTCTTTATAGATCTTGGATACCAGCCCTTTATCTGTAGTGTCATTTGCAAATATCTTCTCCCATTCTGTGGGTTGCCTCTTGGTTTTGTTGACTGTTTCCTTTGCTGTGCAGAAGCTTTTTATCTTGATGAAGTTCCAAAAGTTCATTTTTGCTTTTGTTTCCCTAGCTTTTGGAGATGTATCTTGAAAGAAGTTGCTGTGGGCGATGTCAAAGAGGTTACTGCCTATGTTCTCCTCTAGGATTTTGATGGGTTCCTGTCTCACATTGAGATCTTTCATCCACTTTGAGTTTATCTTTGTGAATGGTGTTAGAGAATGGTCGAGCTTCATTCTTCTGCATGTGGCTGTCCAGTTTTCCCAGCACCATTTATTGAAGAGACAGTCTTTTTTCCATTGCATGTTTTTTCCTGCTTTGTCAAAGATTATTTGGCCATAGAGTTGAGGGTCCATATCTGGGTTCTCTATTCTGTTCCATTGGTCTATATGTCTGTTTTTGTGCCAGTACCATGCTGTCTTGGTGATTACAGCTTTGTAATATAGCTTGAAATCGGGCAACGTGATGCCCCCAGCTTTGTTTTTCTTTTCCAACATTTCCTTGGCGATTCGGGGTCTTTTCTGATTCCATACAAATTTTAGGATTGTTTGTTCCAGCACTTTGAAAAATGTCATTGGAATTTTGATTGGGATGGCATTGAAGGTATAGATTGCTCTGGGTAGCATAGACATTTTAACAATGTTTATTCTTCCGATCCATGAGCACGGAATATTTTTCCATCTTTTTGTGTCTTCTTCAATTTCTTTCATGAGTGTTTTGTAGTTCCTAGAGTATAGATCCTTTACCTCTTTGGTTAGGTTTATTCCGAGGTATCTTATGGTTTTTGGTGCTATTGTAAATGGAATCGTTTCTCTAATTTCTCTTTCTACAGTTGCGTTGTTAGTGTATAAGAAAGCAACTGATTTCTGTGCATTGATTTTGTATCCTGCCACATTACTGAATTGCTGTATGAGTTCTAGTAATTTGGGGGTGGAGTCTTTTGGGTTTTCCACATAAAGTATCATGTCATCTGTGAAAAGAGAGAGTTTGACTTCTTCTTTGCCAATTTGAATACCTTTTATTTCTTTTTGTTGTCTGATTGCTGTTGCTAGGACTTCTAGGACTATGTTGAACAATAGTGGCGAGAGTGGGCATCCTTGTCATGTTCCTGATCTTAAGGGAAAGGCTCTCAGCTTTTCCCCATTGAGGATGATATTCGCTGTGGGTTTTTCATAGATGGATTTTATGAACTTGAGGAATGTTCCCTCTATCCCTATACTCTGGAGAGTTTTAATCAGGAAAGGATGTTGTATTTTGTCAAATGCTTTTTCTGCATCAATTGAGAGGACCATATATTTCTTCTCCCTCCTCTTATTAATGTGTTCTATCACATTGATTGATTTGCGAATGTTGAACCACTCTTGCATCCCAGGGATAAATCCCACTTGGTCGTGGTGGATGATCCTTTTAATGTATTGTTGGATCCTATTAGCTAGGATTTTGTTGAGGATTTTGGAATCCATATTCATCAGTGATATTGGTCTGAAATTCTCCTTTTTGATGGGGTCTTTGCCTGGTTTGGGGATTAAGTTAATGCTGGCCTCATAGAATGAGTTTGGAAGTTTTCCTTCTGTTTCTATTTTTTGAAACAACTTCAGTAGAATAGGTATTATTTCTTCTTTGAATGTTTGGTAGAATTCCCCAGGAAATCCATCAGGCCCTGGACTCTTGTTTTTTGGGAGGTTTTTGATCACTGCTTCAATCTCGTTACCGGTTATTGGCCTATTCAGGTTGTCAATTTCTTCCTGTTTCAGTCTTGGCAGCTTATAGGTTTCCAGGAAGGCCTCCATTTCATCCAGATTGCTCAGTTTATTGGCATATAGCTGTTGATAATTTCTAATAATTGTTTCTATTTCCTTGGTGTTACTCGTGATCTCTCCCCTTTCATTCATAATTTTATTAATTTGGGTCATTTGTCTTTTCTTTTGTATAAGTCTGGCCAGTGGTTTATCGATCTTATTAATTCTTTCAAAGAACCACCTTCTGGTATCGTTGATCTGATCTACTGTGTTTCTGGTTTCTAATTCATTGATTTCTGCTCTAATTTTAATTATTTGTCTTCTAATGTGTGGCTTAGGCGTCATTTGTTGCTTTTTCTCTAGTTCTTTAAGGTGTAGAGTTAGTTGGTGAATTCGGGATTTTTCCATTTTTTTGAGTGAGGCTTGGATGGCTATGTATTTCCCCCTTAGGACCGCCTTTGCAGTATCCCATAGGTTTTGGACCGACGTGTTTTTGTTCTCATTGATTTCCATGAATTGTTTAAGTTCTTCTTTGATTTCTTGGTTGACCCAAACATTCTTGAGCAGAGTGGTCTTTAACTTCCAAGTGTTTGAATTTCTGCCAAATTTTTTCTTGTGATTGAGTTCCAGTTTTAGAGCATTGTGGTCTGAGAATATGCAGGGAATAATCTCAGTCTTTTGGTATCGGTTGAGACCTGATTTGTGACCCAGTATATGGTCTATTCTGGAGAAAGTTCCATGTGCGCTCGAGAAGAATGAGTATTCTGTTGTTTTAGGGTGGAATGTTCTGTAAATATCTATGAGGTCCATCTGGTCCAATGTATCATTCAAAGCTCTTGTTTCCTTGTTGATTTTCTGCTTAGATGATCTGTCCATTGCTGAGAGTGGAGTATTTAGGTCTCCTACAATTAACGTATTGTTATCAATATGACTCTTTATTTTGGTTAACAGTTGGCTTATATAGATGGCTGCTCCCATGTTGGGGGCATAGATATTTACAATTGTTAGATCTTCTTGTTGGATAGACCCTTTAAGAATGATATAGTGTCCTTCTGTGTCTCTAATTACAGACTTTAGTTTAAAATCTAATTTGTCTGATATAAGAATTGCTACCCCAGCTTTCTTTTGAGGTCCGCTGGCATGGAAGATGGATCTTCATCCCTTCACTTTCAGTCTGGATGTATCTTTAGGTTCAAAATGAGTCTCTTGTAGACAGCATATGGATGGGTCCTGTCTTTTTATCCAGTCTGCAACCCTGTGCCATTTTATGGGAGTGTTTAGGCCATTCACGTTGAGAGTGATTATTGAAAGATATGAATTAATTGTCATCATGTTGCCTGTGAAGACGTTGTTTTTATAGATTGTCCCTATAAATTTCTGTTGTAGATCACTCTTGGGGTCTTTCTCCTTTTATAGAACCCCCCTTAATATTTCTTGCAGGGCCGGCTTAGTGGTCACATATCCTTTCAGTTTCTGCCGGTCGTGGAAGCTCTGCATCTCTCCATCCATTCTAAATGAAAGCCTTGCCGGATAAAGTATTCTTGGCTGCATGTTCTTCCCATTTAGTACCCTGAATATGTCTTGCCAGGCCTTTCTGGCTTGCCAGGTTTCTGTGGATAGGTCTGACGTTATTCTGCTGTTCCTCCCTCTGTACGTAAGGAATCTCTTCCCCCTAACTGCCCTTAAGATGGTTTCCTTAGTTCTAAGATTTGCAAGTTTTACTATTACATGCCGGGGTGTTGGCCTGTTTTCCTTGATCTTAGGAGGGGTCCTCTCTGCCTCTAGGACTTGAACGTTTGTTTCATTCCCCAGATTAGGGAAGTTTTCAGCTACGATTTGCTCAAATACATCTTCTAGTCCTCTTTCTCTCTCCACTCCCTCCGGGATTCCAATTATTCTGACATTGGAACGCTTCATGGTGTCACTTATTTCTCTGATTCTATTTTCATGGATTCTGAGTTGTTTTTCCCTGGCCTCCTCTTTTCCCTTTTTATCTATTATATTGTCTTCCAGGTCGCTTATTCTCTCTTCTGCCTCAGTTACCCTAGCTGTTAGATTATCTAGATTGGATTGGATCTCATTGATAGCATTTTTAAGTTCTGCCAATTCACATTTTATTTCTGCCCTCAGAGACTCTATGTTGCCATTAATTGATTTCTCCATTCTAGCCATTGTCTTCACAATTGCTAGCCTGAATTCCATCTCCGACATTTTGGTTATATCTGCATCCATTTGTAAATCTGCAGCATAAGTCATAATCTCTGAGTCTTTTCTATTTTGGGGGCTCCTCCTCCTAGTCATTCTGTTGATGGGTGTTTGAGGGAATGTATAGAGTCCAAATTATTGACCAGAACCCAAGCAAGATGCACCTGTTTTCTTGGGACCTTAGGGTTGCTGGCCTCTTGTTTTCCCAGCCTGTCTTCTGTGGGAGGGGCCTGCCCTGCTGTTCCTCAGGCAACCCTGTTCGGGTGGAGTTGCCCTGCGCTCCTGTGGCAGAGGGTGGGCTCAGTGGGAATCAGTTTTGGGGGCTTTTGTTCTCTGGCAGCTTTCCCTGGCGGCTTTCCGCGTCTCTTCCGCGAGTCAGAGCAGAAGAGACCGTTTCCAACCCTCTGCCTCAGAGCAGAGAGACCACAGTCTGTTCTTCAGTGAGCTCTCCAGGCCACACTGCCTCCGTTTCTGTCGGTGCTGCTATAAACTGCAGCGTCCTTGGTTGTGCGCCCCTCCGCAGCGCCCCCAGTCCTGACTCCAGGTCGGGGCACGTCTCTGCCCTTTGTGCTTCTAAAACCGCCAGCTGCTCCCAGTTCGCGCGCGCGACCCTGCTCCTCCGGGTTTCCGTCCTGGGGGCTGCAGTTCACAGGCGCGACCCCGCCGCTCCGAGTTTCTGCCCCCCGGGCTGCCCTAAAGTCCTTTCCCCGCCGCTACCGGTCTGCAAGTCTGCGCCCTGTCCGCAGCGCGTGAGCCTGTAGCTCACCGGTGGTGTAGGATCCCCACGGCCAGGCACCCTCCTGCTGCCGTTTATCCTCCGATATCTGCCCCCAGAATCACAGCTCCCCGCTTCCTACCTCAAAACCAACCGCCTGCGATATTCTGTTTGTAGAGATCCAGATCTTCTTACATCTCAGGCTGGTTTCGTGGGTGCTCAGAGTGGTCTGGTAGATATCCAGCTCAATTCTGGGGACCAGTTGAAATAGGGTCCCCTACTCCTCCACCATCTTCCCCCCCCTTGACTATTCTTTTTCAAGATTGTTTTGACTATCCCTTGAGATTACATATGAATTTTAGGATAGGTTTTTCTATTTCTGCAAAGAATGACATTGGGATTTTGATAGGGATTGTATTGAATCTGTAGATCAGTTTGGGTAGTATTGCCATTTTAATAGTATTCAGTTTTCCAATTCATGAACATGGGATGTGTTTCCATTTTTTTATGTCTCCTTTTATTTCAACAGTGTTTTGTGGTTTTCATTGTATAAGTCTTTCACCTCGTTGGTTAAGTTAATTCCTAAGTATTTTATTCTTAGAATTGTTTTAGTGGGGATGCCTGGGTGGCTTAGTCAGTTAAAATGTCTGCCTTTGGCTTAGGTCATGATTCCAGGGTCCTGGGATCAAGCCCCAGATCGGGCTTCCTGCTCAGTGGGGAGTCAGCTTCTCCTTCTGCCCCTCCCCTCCTGTTCTCTCTCTGTGTCTCTCTCTCAAATAAATAAATAAAATCTTCAAAAAAAAATTGTTTTAGTAGTTTTCAGATTATTCATTGTTAGTATATAGCGATGCAACTGAGTTTTGTGTGTTGACTGTCGTCTGCTACTTTGCTGAATTTATTAGCTATAATTTATTAGCTATAACAGTTTTGTGTGTGTGTGTGTGTGTGTGTGTGTATGTGTGTAGTCTTTAGGGCTTTCTGCATAGAAGATAATATAATCTGCAAAGAGAGATCATTTTACTTTTTTTCCAATTTGGCTGCCTTATATTACTTTTTCTTGCCTAATTGCTCTGGCTAGAGCTTCCATACTAAGTTGAGTAGAAGTAGTGAAAGTGGCCATCCTTGTTTTTGTTCTTGATCTTACAGTCTTTCACCATTGCATATATTTGCTGTAGATTTTTCAAGTATATCTTTTTTATGTTTAGCTAGTTTCTTTTTACTCCTAGTTTGTTGAGTGTTTTTTATTGTAAAAAAGCGTTGAATTTTGTCAAATACATTTTCTGCATCAGTTGAGATGATCATGTGTTTTTTTCCCTTTATTCTGTTAATGTGGTGTATTACATTGATCAGTTTTCATATGTTGAGACATCCTTGCTTTCCAGGAATAAATTCCACTTGGTTATGGTGTATAATCCTTTTAATATGCTGCTGAATTCTATTTGCCAGTACTTGAGGATTTTTCGTCAATATTTGTAAGGGATATTGGTCTGTAGTTATCTTGTAGAGTCTTTGGTTTTGGTGTAAGGGTAATGCTGGCCTCGTAGAATGAAATAGGAAGCATTCCCTCCTCTACAGTTTTTTGTAAAAGTTTGAGAAGGATTGGTATTAGTTCTTTAAATGTTTGGTAGAATTCTCCAGTGAAGCCATCAGGTCCAGGGCTTTTCTTTGTCAGGAGACTTGATTACCGAATTAATCTCCTTACTAGTTAGTTATAGGTCTATTCGATTTTCTGTTTCTTTCTTAGTCTCGGTAGGTTTTTTGTTCCTAGGAATTTGCCCATTTCATCTAGGTTATCCAATTTGTTGGTGTACATTTTTCATACTACTCTCTTGTAATCCTTTGTATTTTTGTAGAATCAGTAGTAATATCCCTTCTTTCATTTTTGATTTTAGTAATTTGAATCTTCTCTTTTTTTCTTAGTCCATGTAGCTAAAGGATTATCAATTTTCTTGATCTTTTCTAAGGACCAACTTTTGGGTTCATAACGTCTATTTTTTTTATATTCTACTTAATTTATCTCTAATATTTCCTTTTTTCTGCTAGCTTTGGGTTTAGCTCTTGTTTTTCTAGTTTCTTAAGTTGTAAAGTTAGGTTGTTGACTTGAGATCCTTATAGCTTTTTTTTTTTTTTAAGATTTTATTTATTTATTTGACAGAGAGAGACACAGCGAGAGAGGGAACACAAGCAGGGGGAGTGGGAGAGGGAGAAGCAGGCTCTCCACTGAGCAGGGAGCCTGATGCAGGGCCCGATCCCAGGACCCCGGGATCATGACCTGATCCAAAGGCAGATGCTTAACGACTGAGCCACCCAGGCGCCCCTCCCTATAGCTTTTTAATGTAAGTGTTTACATTACATCCCTTTCCACTGCTTTCACTGTGTCCTATAAGTTTTGGTATTTTGTGAGTTTGTTTTCATTTGTTTTAAAGTATTTTCTAATGTTCTCTGTGATTTC
Organism: Halichoerus grypus; assembly: GCF_964656455.1. Taxonomy (NCBI): domain Eukaryota; kingdom Metazoa; phylum Chordata; class Mammalia; order Carnivora; family Phocidae; genus Halichoerus; species Halichoerus grypus. Next base: position 52,588,878 of record NC_135718.1, read on the forward strand.
TTTTTTGTTCCATTGGTTGTTTAAGAGTGTGTTGTTTCATTTCCACAAATTTTAAAATTTGCTAGTTTTACTTGGGTTACCGATACCTGACTTCACGCAGTATTTTACTTCTGTTATCTCTCACTTTTTCTATGAGTATATGGCTTACTGTCATTACTATCTCCTTGTCATTATTAGCTGGAGAAATATGTTACCTCTACATATTGAAATTGATTTCCTCAGTAAGAATATACAGTGGGATGAGTTACTTGTTAGGATGTTTTCTTGCTCATCTCTCTTTATTTGGGGTGAATATCAAGTGGCAATGCTAACCATGGTACAGCAATATTAAATAAAATTTCCATTAAGTTGGTACATAATTCCATTATTTTCTGTTTCTACTAATATACATTATAACAGTTCTGATAAGATCATAACCTTATCTTTAAAAATTGGTTTCTGGTATGAAACATCAATTCATTTAATAGATATTGACTATATAATATGTACCAACCATTCTGTTAGGTTCTAGAGATGCAATAATGAATAAGACTAATACAGCTCTTGCCCTTAGAGTACTTATATTCTTATGATATAGTATGATGAACACCTGGGTGAGGATAATTTAGGATACCATGAAAGCATATAGAAGGAAACCTAATTCTGTACTTGATAAGAGGCATAATGTAAGACTTGCTGGAAGACACATTAAAAAAAATTTGGGATATAATAGATAAGGAATTAACCAGGAAAATGTAGAAAAAAGTGGGCATGAGAAAAGTATTCCAGAGAGAATGTGTATAAAAGCTAGAGAGGAGAGAGTGTATTATTTCAGATATCTTAACAAGTAGTTTGTTCAAGAGGTGAGTGTATGAGTGGTGGGAATGGGGGTTTGGTTTTGTGAGTAGTGAGAGATGAGGCTAGATAGGTTAAGCAGAAGCCATCTCTTGAAGGGCTTTGTAAGACATGTGGAGGAGTTTGAAATCCTCTGAGTGCAATAAGGAACCATTGAAAAGTTTTAAATAGGGAAGTTATATGATTTTCATTTTAGGAGTATCCATTCTGACTGCAGAATGGAGATTGGATTGAGACCTGGGGGTAGGGACATTCAGGGAGGAGGCTGTTGTAAAAATTTAAGAGATGATAGTGGTAGCTAGTAGATATGGAGAGAAGTGGATAGGTTATCAAGCTGCTTAGGAGGTGTAATGGTAGAATTTGATGTGGACTTGATAAGGGTTTTTGGCTTGAACAACTATATGGGTTCCATTCAGCAAAATAAAGAACACAAAAGAAGCAGGTTTGTTGTGTATGGGGATAATAAATTTCATTTGGTTTACTCTATTTCTTTTTGTTTAAAACTTTATTATCTTTCCATCAAAATGGCATTGAATATTATTTAACCCTGAATTTGCTGTGTTTAGTCTTGGACATTCATTGGGTTCCCTGAACACTTTGCCTTTAACCTAGAAATCACTTGGTAAGACTTTCATAGAGAATGGCTGAAAATAAGACACACTGAGAATATGTGTAATTATTATCATAATTTTTAAAGATTTTATTCATTTATTTGTCAGAGAGTTGGGGAGAGAGAGAGCACAGCAGGGGGAGCAGAGGCACAGGGAGAAGCAGGCTTCCTGCTGAGCAAGGAGTGGGGTGTGGGACTCGATCCCAGGACCCTGGGACCATGACCTGAGCCAAAGGCAGATGCTCAACCAACTGAGCCACCCAGGCATCCTTGTGTAATTATTTTTCATTGGGGCAATATTTATCCTTTCTCAGGCACTTTTTCCCCCTTTATTGACTTTTCTTCCTCTTCAAGTCACTGTTTTGCATTCAGTTCTTACTGAATTTTCCTTTCATGCAAATTCCTTATAATTAGAGTCCCTCAAATTTTCTAATCATATCATGTCCTATAAGCGGTCAAAATAACAATGAATCATGGAACACTACATCAAAAACTAATGATGTAATGCATGGTGATTAACATAACATAATAAAATAAAACTAAAAAAAAATAACACTAGAGTGAAATAATACACAGTTTTTACACTTTTCTTGTTCTCTAAACCTTTTTCTATTACAATAAAAACTCCCAAATGTGTTTGAAGGCCCCTTGTGCACCTTTCCTTCCTTTCTCAAGGTAATGACTATTCTGAACTTGGTTGTATTCGTCTGTCTTTTTATACTTTACTACATATATTGTTGTGTTTTATATTCTGTGTATCTTTCTGCAAACTTTTTCACTCAATTTTTTTAGTAAATTCATTTAACTGCTGTATGGTATTATATGAAAGAATTGATTTATTCATTCTTTTATGCATGGATAGACATTTTGGTTATCTCCAATTTTTTTGCTATGTCAAACAAGATTTCAGTAAACATCCTTGTTTTTTTTTTTTTAATTTATTTATTTTTAAAGATTTTATTTATTTATTTGACAGAGAGAGACACAGCAGAGAGAGGGAACAGAAGCAGGGGGAGTGGCAGAGGGACAAGCAGCCCCATGACCTGAGCCGAAGGCAGACGCTTAACAACTCAGCCACCTAGGCGCCCCAGTAAACATCCTTGTTATGTATTCTTTTGCTCATGTAGTCACATGCAAATGTTTCCTTAGGGTATAAGAAGTCAGGCTATATGTTTCTTCAGCTTTACCAAATGTGGCCAGATTGTTCTCCAGAGCAGATGCACGAATTTATACTGTTACCAGTAATGTATGAAGAGTTCCCATGTTTTTTTTTTTTTTGAAGATTTTATATATAGAGAGAAAGTGTACAAGCAGGGGGAGCGGCAGGCAGAGGGAGAGGAGGAAGCAGGCTCCTTGCTGAACAGGGAGCCCGAAGTGGAGCTCGATCCCAGGACCCTGAGATCATGACCTGAGCTGAAGGCAGACCCTTAACTTACTGAGCCACCCAGGTGTCCCTACAGTCTTTGTTTTAAAGTCTAGTTTATCCAATATAAGTATTGCTACCCCGGCTTTCTTTTGACATCCATTTACAAGATAACTCATTCTCCACCACATTCAAAGTAATTATCCATGACATGTATTTATTGCCATTTTATTACCTGTTTTGTCATTGTATCTGAAGATTTTCTCTGATCCTTTCTTTCTCTCTCAATGGTTTGCTGGTTTTCTTTGGTGATATATTTGGATTTCTTTCTCTTTATTCTTTGCATATTTATTAGTGGTTTTTGGTTTGTGGTTACCATTAGGTTTGTTATATAACCTCTTCTGCATATAGCAGTCTTTATTAAGTTGATGGTCATATAAGTTCAAACCTCTTCTTTACTCCTCTCCGCCCCATGTTCTGGGTATATGGTATCATGTTTTATATGCTTTTATTTTGTGAGTTCCTTAACTGATTTTTTTACAGAAAGATTCATTTTTACTGCTTTTGTGTTTCCTACCTTTATACTGTCCCTTTTAGTCTCCCCTTTCCACTCAGAGTCCCTTTAATATTTCTTGCAGGGCTGGTTTAGTGGTCATGAACTCCTTTATTTTTTGTTTGTCTGGGAACTCTTTATCTCTCCTTCTATTCTGAATGATAGCCTTGCTGGATAGTCTTCTTGGCTGCAGGTTTTTCCCATTCAGCACTTTGAATATATCATGCCACTCCTTTTTTTTTTTTTTTTTTTTTAAGATTTTATTTATTTGGGAGAGAGAGCAAGCTAGAGGAAGAGAGAGTGAGAGTGAGAGCGCGCGCACAAACGGGGAGAAGGGCAGAGGCAGAGGGAGAAGTAGACTCCCTGCTGAGCAGAGAGCCTGATGCGGGGCTCGATCCCAGGACTCTGGGATCATGACCTGAGCTGAAGACAGACGCTTAACTGACTGAGCCACCCAGGCGCCCCATATCATGCCACTCCTTTCTGGTTTGGAAAATTCCTGCTGAAAAATCTGCTCATAGCCTTATGGGGTTTCCTTTGTATGTAACGCTCTTCTTTGGTATTGCTGCTTTTAGTCTTTTTTCTTTATCACTATATTTTGTCATTTTAATTACAGTATGTCTTGGTGTGGATCTGCTGTTGTTGATTTTGTTAAGCGTTCTCTGTATCGTCTGGATCTGGATATCTGTTTCCTTCCCCAGATTAGGGAAGTTTTCAGTTACTATTTCTTCAAATAAATCCTCTGCCCCCTTTTCTCTCTCTTCTTCTGGGACTCCTATAATACGAATGTTATTACATTGGATGGAGTCACTGAGTTCCCTAAGTCTGTTCTCGTTTGCATAACTTTTCTTTCTCTTTTGTTCAGCTTGATGACTTTCCATTACTCTGTCTTCTAGGTCATTAATTTGTTCCTCTCTTTCTTCTAGCCTGCTGTTGATTGCATTAAGCGTGTTTCTCATTTCATTTATTGAGTCCTTTATCACTGTTGTTATTCCTTATTTCTATGTTAATAGCCTCATTGATGTCTTCCACTGTCTTCTCAAGTCCAGTGAGTATCCTTATGATCATTGCATTAAATTCTCTATCAGGCATGTTACTCCTATCTGTTTCACTTAGATCTCCAGCCATGACTTTGTCTTGTCCTTTCATTAGGGACAAATTCCTCTGTCTTCTCATTTGTCTAAGTCTCTGTGCTTGTTTTTGTGTGTTAGGAAAGTCAGTTACATCTCCTGTTCTTGGGCTAATGGCTTTATAAAGAAGAGGTTCTGTAGTGCCCTGCAGTATTGTGTCTTCTGTGCTCCAGGGTCCTGTTGTGTCTCCAATGTGTGCTACATGCACTCAGCTGTTGTGTCCTGGCCACTTTATTCTTCAGGTCAGTCATATGCAGAGGCTCTCTTTGCCTGTTGTGGGCAGTGTTTAGTCCCTGGCCTGAATGTGGTGAGTTTTAACTAGGTGTGCTCTGGTCTGCTTGTGAAATGAGACCTGTTGCCGCCACCACTGGAACCGAGGCCTCGCAAAACTCCCAGATTGGGAGATGTGGTGTTGGCAGGGGTTTGGGCTAGTCTTCTGGAACTGGGGCAAGTGTGACTGAGAAGGGTGGTTCTTCCGGATTCTGGGGGTGGGGGTGGGGTGTAAGCAAGTAGCAAATACTGGCACTGAGCTGATTCTTTAGGTGGCTCTGTGTTTATGCTGAGGGGCATGGGAGGGAAATGGTGTCTGCTAGTTCTTTTGTATACAGAAGGGTCTTTCCAAGAATGCTGCTTCTCTGGGACATGCTCTGAGATGAGCAGCTGACCTGACATTGTTCCCCAGGTGTTCTGCAGATTGCTCTTTCAATGCCGTATGTACACAGGCTGTTTGCCTTGCCTATTCTCCAAAAGTAGTCCTAATGTCCTCTGAGCTCTCCCAAAGTCAAGCACACTGACCTTTAAAACTCTATAGGCTTTTAGTCCTGCTGGTTGCAAGAACTCACTTAATTCAGGCCCTCTCACTTTCCAAGCCAGTTGTTACGGGGATTCCTTTTCCCCGTGCGCTCCCCTGTGTGCTAGTTTGTCTCCTCCCACCCAACTGCAGTGGCCATGATCCCTTTCTCTCCCAAACCACCTCTCTGCTTCCTACCCTTGATGTGGCCTCTTCTATACCTTTGGTTGTGGAGTTTGATCTGTCAGTCTTCAGATCGATTTCTGGGGTATTTAGGATGATTTGATAGTTATCTAGTTGTATTCATGGGATAAGGCAAGCCTAGGGTCCACCTACCCCACCACCATCTTTCCCTTCCTGATTCTTAGAACTGTGTGTTCAAAGGGAAATGTCAGGTAAGTAGTATTTATTTTTTATCATCTAATTTTATTATTTTTTCACATATTTGTCATTTTCTTTTTTGTTAGTGTCAAAAAGGGTATTACGTGATTTCCTTTTATAAAGCATAAAAAGAGCCCTATGGGACGTGACTTTCTCCTTCTTAATGTTTATAAAATTTCTTATTATGGAAAATATCAAACAAAAAAATAAAGGTAGTGACATAATGAGCTTCCATGTATCCATTACCCAGCTTCAAAATTTTTAACACTTTGCCATTCTTGTTTTCTACCCCCTGCTTTTAGTTGTTGTTAATGGACTATTTATTTTTTATTTTTTATTTTTTATTTTTTTTAAAGATTTTATTTATTTAAAAAAAAAAAAAGATTTTATTTATTTATCCATGAGAGACAGAGAGAGAGAGAGAGAGAGAGAGAGAGACAGAGAGAGAAGCAGAGCAAGAAGCAGGCTCCCAAGGAGCAGGGAGCCCGATGCGGGACTCGATCCCAGGACCCCGGGATCATGACCTGAGCCGAAGGCAGACGACGCTTAACCATCTGAGCCACCCAGGCGCCCGTTAATGGACTATTTTAAAAGCAAATCCTAGATTATGATGTCATTTTATTCATAAATAATTAAATATGCATATTTAACTGATCAGGTTTTTTTTTAAAATAACAATCACTTACTATTATCCAGCCTAACAAAGTGACAGTATTTCCTTAATATAATTTAATACCCAGTCAATACTCAGTTTCTCTAGTGATCTCAAAGGTATCTTTTTACAGTTGTACATTTTGGTTTTTATCTCTTAAATCTATTTTATTATCCTCTCTTCCCCTCTCTTCCCCTCTCCTATTCCGTTGATTAAGTTGGAAAAACCTGGTTATATGTCTTGTGGAATGTACATTTTGGAGTAGCCCGATTTTTTTCTTTTGTGTTAATTTGTTCCTCTAACTCCTGTGTTTCCTACAAACTGGTTAGAGCTTGAGTCTCAATTAGATTCTAGTTAAGTTTTTTAATTAACTACATAGGTGGCGCTCTGAACTTTCTGTTGAATTGCATGACCAGACACCTAACATCTCATCACACTTTTTGTGTTAGTGATTGATGAGTAGTTTTGGTGGTGGGAGACTGATAAGTCCATATGAAGTTTTCCATGAGTTTCATCTAATTGTTTTGGCAGACTTTGATGATCCTTGCCTAGAACTATTTCATTAGGGGTTGAAAAATGCTGATTTTCTTATCCCATCATTCCTTCTACTTTTATTAGCTGGAATTCTATCATTAAGAACTTTCTTTCAAGAACCATTTTGTTACCCTGACCTAGAGTTTATATATGAAGGGCAAGATATATCCTTGATTGTTTCTCTTGTATCAATTTTCGGAGTAATGAGTTGATGTCATAATAACTTCTGGTAGTGACCAGTGATTTTTATCTGAAGTATCATTATAAACTCATGGATTTTTTATATATTTTTATATTTCAATCCATTATTATTAATTATTCATTTGATGCCCCGTTATCCTATTTGAGGCTAGTGGGATCCTCTTTAGATCGGCTAATTTGTCCTTTTGAAATGATCCTATTATTCTTTGCTGTTAAGGAAATTTAATTTTTGGCAGTTTTTTCCAAGCTTATCTTATGAATTTCTACCCCAAAGCAGGAAGAATCAGGCCTTGCTATAGTGAACCTTAATTCTTTTTAATGGGGAATGACATTTAGAGAGTGGAGTGTAGCTGGGTTCTAGGGATGTCTATTGCTATTAAGTTTGTCATTGATTCTAGGTGTTTTCAATGAACAGAGATAGGAAATATGTGAGTTCATGTTAATTCCAATTCAAATGTAAGATTATAGGGTTTATATACTTATATCTCTCTTTTGTTGAAACTCTTGCTTCCAATGACATTAAACATAATTAGATTTTTGTATTATCCTGTAATAGGCCTAAAATAATTTCAGAATAACAGTACTTATATTATTAACAACATTAAGGTTGTTGAATGCAGTTTGTTTCTTTGTACTTTTTATCCTTAGAATATACGTTAGATTGGATATGATTGGTTAAAATATTGTTTGAAAAACACCTGAAGTAATTCATTTCTTTGTGTGTTTATGCCCTCAATGTTGTATAGTTGGGTTTATTCATTCCAGCATTTTTTCTCCAGTTTTAAGGGATTGTCCTCTTTTTATTATTGTTGTTTTTGTTTGTTTGTTTTGGTTAAATATCTAGGAGTGAAATGGCTGGGTTGTATGGTAGACATATATTTAGCTTTTAAGAAACTGCCTAATTTTTTGTACCATTTTACATTCCTTTCATCAGTATGATTTCTTCTACATTCTTCAAACACTTGGTATATTCAGTCTTTTTAATCTTAGCCAGTGTAATGGATACATAGTGGTATCTCATTGTTTAATTTACATTGTTATATATATGTTACAACTGATGACTAACGATGTTGAACATCTTTCCCTGTGTTTATTGGCTAGTCATATCTATTCTTTAGTGAAGAGTCTAGGAGTTCTCTATATATTTTGGATATAAGTTCTTTATCAGATAAATGTGTTGTGAATATTTTTAACCAGTCTCTTGTCTTTTTATTTTCATATTAGTGCCTTTCAGAGAGCAGAAGTTTTAAACTTTGATAAAGTTTAATTATCAATATTTTATTTTTTAGAGAGAGGTGGGGGAGGGGCAGAAGGAGAGGGAGAGAGAGAATCTTAAGCAGGCTTCACGCTCAGTGCAGAGCCCAACGTGGGGCTTGATCTCACAACCCTGAGATCATGACCTGAGCTGAAATCAAAAGTCAGACACTTAACTGACTGAGCCACTCAGGCAGCCCAATATTTTTTTCACTTATTGATAGTGTTGTTGGTGTCAAATATAAGAAATCTTCGTCTCCGCTCAGGTCTAAAATATTTTTCTTATGTTTTTTTTATCTAGAAGTTTGATAGTTTGAGATTTCACATTAAGCTATAGGATACATTTTGAGTTGACTTTGTATGTGGTAGGCAGTAAAGATTGATGTTTATTTTCTTTTAATATGAATTCTTAATTTGTTGAGCAACATTTAAAAGACTTTCCTTTCTCCATTGAATTGCCTTGACATCTGTTAAAAATCACTTGGTCTATTTCTTGACTCAATTCTATTCCATTGATTTATATGTCTACCTGTAAATAATATCAAGCAGTCTGAACTACAGCTTTTTTAAAAAAATATTTATTTATTTGAGAGAGAGCAAGCCCGAGTGGGGGGAGGGGCAGAGGGAGAGAGGGACAAGTAGACTTTCCGCTGAACAGGGAGCCCAATGCAGGGCCCAGTACCAGGACCCTGGTATCATAACCTGAGCTAAAGGCAGACACTCAACCACTGAGCCACCCAGGGGCTCCTGAACTATAGCTCTATAGTAAGTATTGAAATCAGGCAGAAAAAGTCCTCCAGCTATGTTCTTTGGTAAAATTGCTTTGACTAGTCTATATTTCCATATAAATCTCAGAATCAGCTTGTCAGTTTCCAAAAAAAAATGAAAAAAAATGCCTGTAGGAATTTTGATTGGGGTTGGGTTGAATCTTGCAAAGAATTAGGGCAGCATTGTCATTTTAACAATATAGACTTTTTCTAATCCATGAACATGTTCTATCTCTCCATTTATTTAGGTCAGAGAAGTTGGGGTAGGAGACAAGATATTTTGACATTCACGTTAAACCACCATGAGTCGAACAGTTACTGTTTGCCCGTTGATGTCAAAACTTGGAAAAATCTCTCCCCTGCCTCCTTTTTTTTCTGCTCTTTGGTCCTCCCTTTTCTTAGTCTGTGTCTTTTTCACTGAAAGCAAATTTATCACAGGCTTAGTTTTTAATTCCTATCCTATCTTTCTCCTATTTAAAATTTTATATTGTTTTGGTTTCTAAATATCTTTTTTTTTTATTTTATTTTATTATGTTATGTTAGTCACCATACATTACATCATTAGTTTTTGATGTAGTATTCCCTGATTTCACTGTTTGTGTATTACACCCAGTGCTCCATTCAATATGTGCCCTCCTTAATACCCATCACCGGGCTAACCCATCCTCCCACCCCCCTCCCCTCTAAAACCCTCAGTTTGTTTCTCAGGTGCCCTCAATTTAACATTTTCACATATTTCTGTCTAGATCTTTCTGGCTTTCCTATATGGCATTTGAAATAATCTTTCTTGGGTGCCTGGGTGGCTTAGTCGGTTAAGCGTCTGCCTTTGGCTCAGGTCGTGATCTCAGGGTCCTGGGATTGAGCCCCGTGTTGTTGTTGGGCTCCCTTCTCAGTGGGGAGTCTGCTTCTCCCTCTCCCTCTGCCCCTCCCCTCCACTCGTGTTCTCTCTCTCAAATAAATAAAAATCTTAAAAAAATTATCTTTCTTTGACATATTGGCCTATACATTTCCTTGCTTTTAGTTTATTATAGCTTTTAGCTGTAATATTTGGTTCAGCTACAAAACTTGTTTAAACAAGGTGTGTCTTCCCCAACCCCTAGTGCTAAACTCAAGAAAATAATTGAAAAATAGTATCAATTCATAGACATAAAATTATTACTCTAGTTTCATATTACCAGATGTCTTAAGAGTAAAGTTACCAGTTTACGACTCCCCTATTAAATTTTGCCATTTTATGGTATAATATGACACAGACTTCTGGAGTAATAGTGTGCAGATTCCAATTCTGACTCTTTGCTGTGTGACCTTTAGCACAATAGTTAACCTCTCTCTGCCTTAATTCCTCATCTGGATTGCTTTGAGAATTAAATGAGTGACAAATGCCTGGCACATAGTAAGGCCTCAATAAATGTAGGCTGTTGTTTAAAAATATTTTTCTTCAGGGTTGTTTTAATTTCATATTTCTTTAATGATTAGTGAGGCTATTTTTCCACTTTTTCATTTTTTTTTATTTTATATGAACTGTCAAATATCCTTTTTTAACTAGTTTTTTTTTTTTTAAAGTAGGCTCCACACCCAACGTGGGGCTTGAATTCCTGACCCTGAGATCAATAGTTGCATGCTCTACTGACTGAGCCAGCCAGGTGCCCCATCTCCTTTTCTTAAGACAGAAGTTTTACTTCACAAACCAGTTGACATAGCAACACCAAAAGCCTAACTAACTAAGGATTAATTAAGTTAGACTTCACCAAAATTAAAGCTTCTGTACTTTAAAGTACACCGTTGATAAAGTGAAAAAACAACCCATACAGTGGGAGAGAATATGTGAAAATCATATTTCTGATCAGAGACTTGTATCCAGAATATGTAAACAACTCTAAAAATAATAAAAAGAATCAAATTTTTAAATGGGCAAAGGATTTGAGTAGACATTTTCCCAGAGATGATACACAAATGGACAATAAGCACATGAGATGCTCATCATCATCATCATCATAATGAAATACTACTTTCTACCCAATAGAATGGCTATAATATAAACAAATGGACAAAAAGTATTAGTGAGGATGTGGAGAAATTAGAACCTTCATACATGGCTGGTGGGATTGTAAAATGGTGTGGGTACCTTGGAGAACAGTTTGGCAATTCCTGAAAATATTTAAGCAGTTGCCATGGGACCCAGCAATTCCACTACTATCTATGAGTAATGTAAACAAATGTCCACTCAGAAAACTTATACATGAATGTACATAGTAGCATTATTCATAAAAGCCAAAAAATTAGAAATAACTCAAATGTCCCATCAACTGTTGAAGTATAGTCTCTCCATACAGTGGACTGTTACTTAGCAATAAAAAAGATGCTACAACATGAATGAACCTTGAAAACATTATACTGAGTTGAAAGAAGCAGTCACAAAAGACCCTATTTTACATGATTCTGCTTATATGAAATAACCAGAATAGGCAATGAGTGGTTGTCTAAGGCTGGGGCAGAGAGGGGGAGATAATGGGTAGTGACTGCTAATGGCTACAGGGTTTCTTTTTGGGGTGATGAAAATGTTCTAAAATTAGATTGCGATGTTGGTTGCATAACTCTGAATATACTGTAAACTATTGTATTCTTTAAATGGGTGAACTTTATGGTATGTAAATTACATATTATTAATGCTGTTGGAGGGAAGGGGAAAGGGAAGGAATCAATTTACAGGTCTGCCTTTCTTCCTGTCCATTCATTTTTTGCCCAGATTATTGGTTAGGAGTAAGATATTTGTCCTATGGTGATTCCTGCTGTGCTAGAAAATTGCATGCTTCAACTTAATTGATGTTTCATTTTGGTATGATGACTGATCATTGAAGTCTTGGGTTTTCTAGGTCCACGACCCCTATTAGTATGATTCTTACCATGTTTCATTACCTTGTAGATTGTTCCTTTGTTCATAAATTTAGGATGATTCTTGTTCAGAAGGCTGTTATAAAGTTCAAATGAAAGTGAGATAGCACTTTGAAAGCTGTGTAGTCCTAAATAAATATTTCTAAAGTTCTCTTTATTTTCTTTCCACAGGAGTAAAACACAAATCTTTTCTAACAGTTGAAGACTGTTTTGAGTTGGGCAAAGTGGCCTATACAGAAGCCGATTATTATCATACAGAACTGTGGATGGAACAAGCACTAAGGCAGCTGGATGAAGGCGAGGTTTCTACCATTGATAAAGTCTCTGTTCTAGATTATTTGAGCTATGCGGTATACCAGCAGGGAGACCTGGATAAGGCACTTTTGCTCACAAAGAAGCTTCTTGAACTAGGTATGTTAATTTGGCCTAATTCAAGGTTTTATATATATATACATATACACATTACACACACACACACATATATATATACACGTATATATATATATGTGTGTGTGTGTGTAATGTGTATATGTATGTATATTTGATATATATTTATATATATATCTCATGATAACCATGATATATAAAAGTGCTAAGCTGTATCGTAAGATAAATATATATATAAAATTCTGATATATGACTATATATCTTGTCTTATATATGTAATAATAAATATATATAATTCCAATAATTGTAATTCTGATATATAATTCATCATATAGCTTTGGTACATTTTTTTTCTTTTTCAAGTCTTTATTTAAATTCCAGTTAACACACAGTGCAATATTAGTTTCAGATATAGAATTTAGTGATTCATCACCTACACACAACACTTGGTGCTCACCACAGCTGCCTTCCTCAATACCCATCACCTGTCTAACCCATCCTCCACCCACCTCCCCTTCAGCAACCATCGGTTTGTTCTCTGTAGTTAAGAGTCTGTTTCTTGGTTTGCCTCTTTTTTCTCCTTTTATGTTCATTTGTTTTGTTTCTTAAATTCCACATAGGAGTGAAATCATATGGAATTTTCTTTCTCTGACTGACTTGCTTTGCTTAGCATTATACTCTCTAGTTCCGTATATGTCATTGCAAAGATTTCATTCTTTTTTATGGCTGAGTAATATCCATTTTGTACTTTTTATTTGTTACAAGTCAAGAGTCTATCTGTTAGACAAATTTTATCCTCTATCCACTGAATAAATGGCAACTCATTTTTCTCAGCTAATGGTACTGCAACAGTGGCTGTGATTCTCTGCTGTTTACTCTTCGGGAACTTTAAAGTTGCATCTAACCTAACTAGCTCTGTCAAAAATGTTTATTTACCATGTTGTCATATTAAATATTAACCAGTTTCCTTTGAAGAATGTTTATGTTTTATTGCATTTCATATTTAAAAATAGTGATTTGAAATAAATAGACAAAATATATTTGTCATATTCAAATGTTAGATAATGTGATATCCTATGAGGATTTGATCACTAGTATTTTGGACTTGTTTCTCTAAGTATGATCCAGAAACCATGTGCATCAAAATTACTTGGATACATATTAGAAATGAAAAATTCCTTGATCTCCACCCCAGACCTACTAAATCAGAATCTCTGGAGGTAGAGTTGTATGTTAATTTGTTCAGGTGGCCTTTGGTATATAATGAAGCTTTAAAACTTTGTAAAAATTAATATTTTTCTGAACAGGTTAATATGTATATGTTAGAAGAGTCAAATAGTTTAAAAAGATTGGTCATCTGAAAATGAACTTCTGACAGGTTATTTCTTGGTTGAGTGAATTAATAAATTGAGATATTAGTTCAAGTACCCCTTTTTTCAGTATTTTGTAGTGATTTTTTTCCTCCTGACTTAGAGTCATTATAGGAAATTTTTAAAAATAGAAAAAGATATGGAAGCGTCATCCATAAGCCAATCACTGGACAATACCCACAAATTTTGTTTCCTTGTAGTATATACTCCCTTCCCTGCACATATACACTTTCCCCTTTCTTTTACAAAATTAAGATCATATTGTATATTACAACATATATTGTGAGCAGTTTCTCAAAGACAGATTTACAGATCTAAGGCTAGATTTCCTAATCACTTCAGTTAATATCACAAGTGAAGTTTCTATATATTGTTCTGTCTTTATTATTTGTGTGTGTGTGTGTGTGTGTGTGTGTGTGTGTGTGGTGGTTTGGATTTTTTTTTTCTTTCTCCCGGATGGGTGGAGTAGTCCTCTTCTCCCCTACTAAAAGATAGCTTAAAATGATGACTAGCAATTCAGAGGCAGTTAGTGGATTCTGGCTTATTTGAAAATTATAACTTTAGTTTCTCTTTTTCCATCTCACGTAGAATTTTGGGACTGAAATTCTCTCAACCCTCGGAAGTAGGCTATGTTCTGCATTTATAATGTATCTGTGGTGAACGTTGCTTTTGAACTGCATACACTGTCTTCCCCATGATGATTACATTTCAGTTTCAGAAAAATCTTTAACATTGCTTAAAATAAGTAGAATGAGTAATATTTTAGAATTCATTTTTTAAAAAGATTTTATTTATTTGACAGAGTGAGAGAGAGATCACAAGTAGGCAGGCAGAGGGAAAAGGAGAAGCAGGCTCCCTGCCAAGCATGGAGCCTGATGTGGGGCTCGATCCCAGGATGCTGGGATCATAACCTGAGCCGAAGGCAGACACTTAACGGACTGAGCCATCCAGGCGCCCCTAGAATTCATTTGGCTTCAAATTGATCATAATTCATTTGGCTGATTAATAATTTCTCAAAGTAGAATATTTGCTACTTTGAAATAAATGGCTGATTCCATCTCCAGAACCCTTTTTATATAGGGTGACTCTATGTGATTTACTTTATACCTATTATTTTGGTACAATAATTTTTAAAAAAGATTTTATTTAGTTTGAGAGAGAGAGTATGCGTGAGCAGGGTGGGGGTGGCAGTAGAAAGAATCTCAAGCAGACTCTGTGCTGAGTGTGGAGCTGGAAGCAGGGCTCATCGCACAGCCCCAGATCAAACCTGAACTGAAACCAAGAGTTGGTCGCTTAACTGACTGAGCTACCCAGGCACCCCTGGTATAATAATTTTTATTAGTGCCTCCTTTCACTCTCATAAGTATCCTGGTTTGGAAGGTAAATTATATGGTCCTCTATTTTTATATTACTATATTCAGATGCTTGAATGACTGTAAACTTAACCATGGTCATGCTTTCTTCCTTATCCAATAGATCCTGAACACCAGAGAGCTAATGGTAACTTAAAATATTTTGAATATATAATGGCTAAAGAAAAAGATGTCAATAAGTCCGCTTCAGATGACCAATCTGATCAGAAAACCACACTGAAGAAAAAAGGGGCTGCTGTGGATTACCTGCCAGAGAGACAGAAGTACGAAATGCTGTGCCGTGGGGAGGGTATCAAAATGGTAAAGTGGAAAAGTCAATTGTGTGTGTGTATGAATGTGTGTGTGTGTTTGTACATAGTTCTGGAGAGAATCAGAGTTCTTTTATATTTAAGCCTATGTCATAAAAATTAGAATTAACTGTTAAAGTATTACAGTATGCCACATCAACTTATTGTGGGTGTCACAATGTGCTCCAACGATTAGTAAAATAGCTTTAGGGGGCGCCTGGGTGGCTCAGTTGCTTAAGCGACTGCCTTCGGCTCAGGTCATGATCCTGGAGTCCCGGGATCGAGTCCCGCATCAGGCTGCCTGCTCAGCAGGGAGTCTGCTTCTCCCTTTGACCCTCCCCCCTCTCATGTGCTCTCTCCTCTCATCCTCTCTCTCAAAT
Organism: Halichoerus grypus; assembly: GCF_964656455.1. Taxonomy (NCBI): domain Eukaryota; kingdom Metazoa; phylum Chordata; class Mammalia; order Carnivora; family Phocidae; genus Halichoerus; species Halichoerus grypus. Next base: position 52,604,636 of record NC_135718.1, read on the forward strand.
AAATAAATAAAATCTTTAAAAAAAAAAAATAAATAAAATAAAATAAAATAAAATAGCTTTAGAATAAAGCTGTTGAATCATTATGCCATTTTGTGTATTTTTGGTAATATAACTCTTTGCATAGGCCAAAAGAGGCTTATTTTTATAAGATGAAGGATCAGATAGTTTAAGGGAAGTGATAAGATTTTTTCTTATATTTTAATGCAAAAGATATTTCCACAGTCTTAAGCGGAAATAATATACCAGCTTAACCCATCCTGTAAAACAAAGAACTCATCTATACAATAATCTTTTGTGGTTTTACTCCTAGTTGACCTTGACAGGATTGCTTAGTGAAATGTGTTAGTCTATTTAAGACATACTTAAAATGCCGAAAGAGTTTCTGCAGATTTTGGCTTTAACATTTATTTTTTTTAATACTTAAATGTGCCTATAAATATCCTTTTCTTTATTGTGTATCTGTATTTATGTATTTATAACTCAGAGTACTAGTGTTTCAGGGTGTTAATAGATAAAAGACCACAAACAAAAAAGTTCAAGTCTGGGGAACATAGGTTTTTGTTCGGCCTCAGGGCTTTTCAGAGCCTTTTTATGATAATGTACAATATGGATATGCTATACATTGCTTTATTTGATAAAGCATGGAATCCGTTTTTAAGGAATATCATGTGGTACTAGTTTTCAGTTGAATGCAGGCATATGTAGAAGGAATTAGTGAATTTTTGAAGTAAGTACTTTTAAGTGTAAACATTTGAATAGTGTGTTAAGTTTTTCTCTGCTACTAATAAAGTCAAGCTGGGCTGTACATTTTGATATTGGTGACTTTTTGATATTTGAGGACTTACTGTTGACAGCTTAATCTCTAACAGCAAATGCGTAGATCATATCTATGTTGACACTTTTGAGAGCTAAGTTTATGGACTCCTGGAAGAACATGCTTACTTTTGCTTTGGGTGCAAATGAGTAAATAAAAGGATAATAACAGTCTGAGAGACTCACGAAACTTTTTTTTTAATTTCACACCTAAATATTTTATTACACATCTGTTGAAGATACTCAAAAAATAACCAAAAAACTATTGTTACACCTCAAAAGGTGCACAATAGTTCCATAATATTATACATCTAGTTAGTGTTCAAATTTCTAGTAGTAAGCAGATATTATTTTATTTCCTTTAATAAATCTTAAAGAAGAAATCAAAATAGAGCCATAGGTATAAAACAGAAGTCTGCTTAATTTACCAGTGTGTTGATGTGACACATACATGTCAACTCTGCCCAAAATCAAGGATCATCTTTACTCTCAGAATAGTTAAATTCACCTCATCACTGTATCAAAGACTTATAATAAATAAATCTTTAGATTTGACTCTAGGTAAATAAAGTACATGGAGAATAAACATGCATCATTATTTGTCTTAGGATGTTAGCTAATAATTAAAACAAAAACTAGGGGCACTTGGGTGGCTCAGTCGGTTAAGCATCTGCCTTCAGCTCAGGTCATGATCCCAGGGTCCTGGGATGGAGCCTGCTTCTCCCTCTCCCTTTGCCGCTCTCCCTGCTTGTGCTCTCTCACTCACTCTGTCAAATAAATAAAATCTTTTAAAAAAACAAAAACAAACAAAAACTAATATTATTTCTATTTCATATATGATATACTTGTTTAATCAAGAGAAGAATCAGCAATAGATAATTTAGTTAATATAGATTGAAAGGAACATTTATTTGTTTTGTCGATCACTCTATTTTTAATAGTCATCAATAAAAGCACCTGCCTTTAATAACTTATTTTCTCTTTTTCAGAATTACTCATTTTCATCTTTGCTTTTTAAAACTAACTAAATTTGTTTATTTATGCTGCAAGCATCTAACTGGGAGGTATTTAGGAAAACCTGGTGAGGTTTTGTTTTATTTTTCCTTTTAAAAACTTTTTCTCTGGGTGCTTCCCAGTTACTTTGTGAAGTTTGGAGCAATGCAGGTCATTCATTTCATATTTTCATAAATATTTAATTATTCTTTATATTTAGATACCTGAACTTTATTTTGATGAGACATGGGTTAAAAGTGAAACCCTGTCTTTTTTCTTATTTAAGGCCTAGCATCTCTCCCAGAAAATAATCATTAATAAAACTTTTAAATCCTGAATGTCGTATTTGATGCAAAATACTTGCAGAGTATTATCTTTTGTATATTCTTCCATCAATGCTCTATGTATTCGCAAGCCTGATTATTGTTTCTTTTTTGCATAGGAGCAAGCATTAAAACTATTATTACTCTAATATGTTTATCATTTTCTTAACTTTATGTTTAGACTCCTCGGAGACAGAAAAAACTCTTTTGCCGTTACCATGATGGAAACCGGAATCCTAAATTCATTCTGGCTCCAGCCAAACAGGAGGATGAGTGGGACAAGCCTCGTATTATTCGCTTCCATGATATTATTTCTGATGCAGAAATTGAAATTGTCAAAGATCTAGCAAAACCAAGGGTAAATAATTTTTTTCTCTCAATTTACTCTACCTGTGTATTAGTTTTGCCTTTGCAAGATTACAAAAATGACAATTGATATGGCAGTAACCCCACAGATAGTTTTAGATATTGCTGTCACAACATAATGGAGTTGTTAATAAGCTCTGTTTATACTAGTTTTTCCTCAGTTTGTTATTAACACAAATAGCATACCCTGCAACTGGGTTTTAAACACTAAATTATGAAAATCATAGATGAGATTTTTTTATTCACACTGATTTTATTCACAGATGTTTCAGCATCTTCCTGAAAAAATTTTGTATGTATTTTCAAACCCTTTAGTCTCATAGGCTAATCAAAGACCAACTTTCTCATATCTTCAATATTTTTATCTGAAAGAATACTTGAAGTATTTTTATTCCTCTTTGGGCACATTATTACTGGAAAGATATAATTGCACAAGCATCATGCTAATTTGAAATAAGGACATCATAGTTTTCTGACTTTAACTCCTATCATTTATCTTTTTTTTTTTTTTTTTTTTTTTTTTTAAAGATTTTATTTATTTATTTGAGAGAGAGAGTGAGAGAGAGAGCACAAGAGGGGGGAGCGGGAGAGGGAGAAGCAGACTCCCCACCGAGCAGGGAGCCTGATGCGGGACTCGATCCTGGGACTCCAGGATCATGACCTGAGCCGAAGGCAGTCGCTTAACCAACTGAGCCACCCAGGCGCCCCTAACTCCTATCATTTATCTTAAGGAAAACAATTTTTTAAAAAAATTTTTTTATTTCAATTCATTTTAATTAACATATAGTATATTATTAGTTTCAGAGGTAGAATTTAGTGATTCATTAAGGAAAATAATTTAATGTGAACACAATCCCATAAACTTAGTGTTTAGCATAGAAATTCTTCTTCTATGAGAATTTGAGAAAGACTACCCTTTATGCTCTTGCCTTTTTTCCCATCAGCTTGTTCTTAAAACCTATTTGATCTCATTGATAGTAATACAAACTGCCATCAGTTTCGTAAAGAGATTATTAAACATTAAGCTTATCTGTGCTTTGTACAGGAGTTGGCAAATTTTTTCTGTAAAGGTGCAAATAATAAACATATTTCCGGCTTTGCTGGCTATATCATCTATCACAAATACTCAAGTCTACATTGTAGTGTGAAAGCAGCCATAGAAAATATATAAATGAGCATGGCTATATTTCAATAAAACTTTATTTCCAAAAACCAGTGGCAGGCTGAATTTGGCGCACGGGCCATAGTTTGCTGATCCTTGTTATAAAGGTTTAATTATCTGGATATCTGTACTCAAACTTAAGGTCAGAATTTTTGTTGCTATTAAGTTTTACTATTCCAGATTGGTACTTTTTTTTTTTAACCAAAGATTACATTTTAAATGGAAAAGACTGGTCTAATATGTATAGGTGCTGTCCAAGGGAATTCTTATAAATCTTTCAGAGCACTACTTAAATCACACCATATTCTATTGGTATCTTTTCAATTTCTGTTTTAGTCCATTCTTTGTGGTCAGTAAACCCAGTAAACCAAAATACCTTGGTGGAATATTTTTTAAGAATTCATTTCAGCTTAGAGGTCAAGTCTTGTATCTCTGGATTTGGAGGCCTCAGTCTTCAAAGGGGATGCCTCAGTTGGATTATTTTAATCAAAAAATTCAATGCTGATAAAAATTTTATACTCTTTTCAAATTTCAGAATCATTTTTATTTGTTAGTTTGAAGTCATTATCTTGGCTGGTCCTCTCTTTCCTACTGTTTTCGTACATTTATGAGTTCTTTTCATCTGCCTTTCTGCTGAATCCAAGATTATTTCACTGTATATGTGAAATACATGAACAGATATGTTGAAAGAAGTAAAGACGGACCCTGAAAGAAATTTTGGACAGCATTAACCTTTGTAAACAGTTCCATCACTAAAAAAAAATTAACATCAAAAGTTTGAAACGGATCATTAACTACAAATAGCCATTCTTATAACTATAAATTAGACTTCAAATTTTAGAAATTTCTTTCCTCACAGTCTCCTCCAACGACTGAAAGAAATTTAATTTCTAATCTCTTTTGTGTACCCTCCATTCATGCAAAGCAAAAACAAAATATAAAAAATAACAACAACAACAAAAAAGCTTAAAAGCCAACTGTCTCTCAAGGCTCAACACAGGGTGACTGGAAGTCTTATGGAGTTCTTTTCTCTTTTCATCCTCCTTTGTAAAAATCCCAGAATTCTGACTGGTTGGATAAATGTGATTCATTTTTTTTTGTTTTGTAATGCAACTATTTTGATGGTTGGCTTCACAGCTGAGGCGAGCCACCATTTCAAACCCAATAACAGGAGACTTGGAGACGGTACATTACAGAATTAGCAAAAGGTAAGAGATGTGTATGTTGCATATTTTGCCCTCTAATGAGTGTTTTATACATCCTACAGGAATATTCATTTAAGGGAAGTAGGTCATTTTCAGTCTCCAGCTCAAGTCACTGCCTATTTATATACGCATGGATAAACTGCTTTGTGTTTCACAGGTCTTTCCCTTTAACTAGAAGTTCTTTTTTTAATCTTTAATTGGTCTGTTGTTTTTAGGGAATTAATACCCTTTGCATTCTCTTCAGGTCAGGAATCAAATCTCCAGGAAATGGCTTGATACTTGTTTTCTTTTTCCTTTTTCTTGCCAAAAGGGAAAAAAAAGAAAAAGCAGCAGCCTGGATTAATCTGGGAGTAGTCTTTGTTTATATAGTTCTCTCATATTCATAAATGCAGTGAATTCACATCATTCTTCATAGTGATTTGTATTGGCATTTGTTCATTCATCTTGTGGAATACCATTGTCATTTTGGAGTAATCTGTATTCCTCCGTTGGAGTTATTTTAAAAAACTTGCTGACTAGAAAGTTGGCAATGGAAAGAAGGGTTATGCTTCTGATCTCAGTCTTCTAACTACTATTACTCATGAACTTATTTGCCTTTTACTTCGCCAGAGAGACTTAACAGTTTTATCTCAGTGAGAGTTTTAAAAAATAAATTTAAAGAGACTATTAACTATTCTTTTGTCAAAATACTTAAAGGACTTTAAACTTCTAGATCTGAGAAAGCTCCTGTGAAACCCAGTGCTATAAATCATTTACATGTATTTTCAAATGATTTTTTTTAAAAAAAGTGAAAGGACAATAAATCTACAACAAAAATATGTCAACCCATTTTCTCTTGATTTGGAAGTGGCTTTTATTGCCACCTGTCTAAATGTTTTTGCTGATTTGAAACCATTACCTACCATCCAGACCAATCTGAACCCTTCCAATCACCTGTGGCTTGGCAAAACAAACAAAAGCCCAAAATTGCCTGCTACGTGAGTAAGTCCTTGTCCTTTCTCTTTTTTTGTAGCTGAGCCGAGCTACAGTACATGACCCTGAGACTGGAAAATTGACCACAGCACAGTACAGAGTATCTAAGAGGTAAGGGAGTAATGGAGAGAATTTTAGTCCTATTTGGACCATTTTCCTTCTTGAGAATCTAATTTTCATAAAGGTTTCTAAGACCTAGGCTTAGGCATGACAACCATGCTTGAATTTTCATGATAGACTAATAAACAGACATGGTTATGGGGCAGTTAACAGAGATTTTCCAGAAGTAACTTACTGGATTTCAAAATGCCTGCTGAGACTCCCCAGACCCCACCTGAAAAGTGAAGTTGTGTTCCCATATTGAAGTAAGAGAAGTTCCCAAAGAACCTTCGTAGAAACAAGGCCTAATTTGGCTTCTATAGTAAAGCAAAGGTATAAAAATCTCTGGGTCACCAGAATAGCTGCAGGTATTGAGAAAGTGCATGCCTTGAAGGATTCCATAACACATCCTTTTTAAGTCAATTGGTTTCAAATTCTTTGCTTTTAACAATGTTTAAAGAGAATGTACTTAAGTTATTAGCTGATCACTGAAATAATTTTTAACAGTAGATTACTGTGTAACTCATGTATATAACTTAGAAGGAGCCCACAGAATAAGTGACATTATTCCAACAGAACTCCTTTTCCATCTACCTATTTATGTAATGGAGATTTCTCAGCTCTCATAAAAATGAGAATATTGAAAATAACAAAATAAGCTCCTTCCATCTCATTAGAAACATCTTAATATATTTTCACTTTTCATATTGGGTAATGATTGTTTAATCATGTTAGACTAATGTGTACGAATGATAATTGTAATAACTCATTCCAGAAGACATTATTTTTAACAATTAGACCTTTATGTTAGAGGAATTTATATTTTTATCAATTTATAAAAGTATTTTTGTTGTAGAGAAGTATAATGTAATAAAAGATTTTTAGGCATAGAAATATATTTCTCTAGGATGGGGCTTCTCAACCTCAGCACTATTGACGTTTTGGATCAGATAATTCTTTGTTGTTGGGGGTTGTCATAGCTTTGTATGACGTTTAGCAGCATCTCTGGCACCCACTAGATGCCAGTAATGCCCTTCATCCCAGTTTTGACAATCAAAAATGTCTCCAGACATTGCCAAACATCCCCTGGTAGGCAAAATTCCCACCACCATCCCCAGAGACTTCACCTCTCTACCCATGTTGAAAGCCACTATTCTAAGATAAGAATGGAATGAAAATGCAGTTCAAGGGGGGAAAAAAAAGAACGATATAAAAGTTCCCAAGTACTAAAAAATTCATTCATGTATTTTTTTTAAAGTGAATCATGGTGGGCATCAAATCATCGTGGTATTTAGATTCCACTGGATACGTTAAAAAAAAGATCATTTTTCAGAAATTACCACTAATTTCAGAATTAAATCCTTTCAAACTATTTGATGAAAAATTCTAGTTTTCAACTAAAATGTGCAGAAAGTAAGTACATAGATTTAACAACTATTTTAGGAGTTACTGGAACAGAAATTTTGAATATTATTGCTGTAAGTCATAACAAAAGTACTGTGAAGGCTGTACAGAATGCATTGTTTCCTTACTCTTTTTGGGCAAAGCTATATGTCCTTCATATGGTAATAACCTTCAACATGCCCGCACACATATCCTGGTTTCCTAACCGTGTGCCCCATGCTACCTGCCCCCAGCAAACTAGAAGACATGAAGAAAATTTAATTTCTATCATACGACTTTGATTTCAGGGAGACTAAGGATTTGTAGAAATTAATTTGGATAATGTTTTGATACATGATTTATAATGCTTCTGTGCATTGTAATTAACTCTAAATTTCAAGTTAAACTTCAGCTAATTTTCCATTTTATTACAGAATCTTACTCATGTCTTAAAAAATTAACCCTTTATTTTTTTAAAAATAAGCCATTATGTATTTTGTCAAAGATTACTACATGGTTTTAGGCATTTTTACTGTCATAAGGCTTGTTTCTAAATTCTCCAGATTTGGATGCTTTTAGGAAGCACATAAAAGAAAATTTCATGAACTTAGTTCTTTGGAAGTCCTTTTTGGAAATTTTTTTATATATACAATGGACCTTTTGAAGAAATATCCAGCCCACAGAGTCATTGGACTCTTACCAGTAAGGCAAAATAAATTACTCTTGGAAAAGTGATCTACAGACTTTTTTTCCTTAAGAACTAAATATTTCTAAGCCTTTTGGGCTTATTTTTAAAATATTCTAACTTTATAGCTCTGAGAAGCAATTTTATTGGATTTTTTAGAAAGACACAGCCATACTTTATATTATATATGGCAATAGAAGGCATTTAGCCAGCAGCATTAGAAGCATTGGAAGACTAACACCAGAATAAATTCACCCAATCTTAGCAGAGTATGCAGGGGTGTGTGTGTGTGTGTGTGTGTGTGTGTGTGTGTGTGTGTGTGTGTGTGTGTGTGTGTTCGTGTTCAAATACTCATATTTACTCTTAAGGAAAATTGTTCAGCAAGTCTTTGAAAAAGAAAATACATATGTTGAGAGAGAGGCCTTAACTGTTAAAGAAGGAATTTGCTCCATAAAATATCCTAAACATTTCATATTGTTAGTAAGTTTTTGCTTTTTTGGGAATTTATTAGCTATGTCAAGACATTTTTTACCCATCACTGGAATCTGAATTTTGAATATTCCTACAAGTGAAATAAATGAGTGTTTTAGGTTTCCTTCATACATTATACCTCTGAAAAAGGCATCTCAAATGTAAAATAGAAAAATTTATGTGTACTGATGTCAGTTAATGTAGTTCCTTTTGCTGTGGGAACATCTGTATTTTGAATGGGTCAGAAGGGAATTTCAAATATCTGTATTTTGAGAAATTTCTAAGTGATTGCATCATCTTCCGTGGAAGGAAAAATATGTTCCAGCATCCTAGCAAATAGAATTTTATTCGGGTAAAGTAAGTGTGGAAATCCATTACTGTTTATTTACTTTATTGACTATCTCTGAACGTTTGGTAAGTCATGTCTGTCCTTTCCATAATTTAAAAAAAAAAAAACTAAACTAAAAATTTACTACAGCTTGTTAATGGAGATGCTAATAATTTTGGCTAAAGCAGAGAAATGGAATTTTAGTTTTGGAAAAGTAAACACTGAGTTTACATGCTCTGAAAAGACATTTAGTTATGTGAGCTCATAAAGTCCAGTTAAAGTAATATTAAGAGATATGCAAATAAACAATCTAGTGTGGTAGAAAAAGCTTCTTTGAATCTGGTAGGTTATTTTTAGAAGGAGTTTTCATCTTACTCTGGTATACAGATTTCCCATAATATGGCATTTTCTTATGCTTACGATTTAATTTACCCATGGAAATAAGGAACAAATACAATATAAAAGCTTATTATTATTTTATAGTATGGGGCAAATACAAACATCTTTGAATATTTCAGATATTTTTTTAAATTGGAGTCGCTTTTAACAACGACAGTCCGTCTGTTAGGTTGAACAGTAGTTCTCAGATTGAGATAACTGAAATGGATAGATCTATAGTATGATTGCATAATTGTCCCACTAAGATCCAAAGGGCCAGGATAAATTCCCAGGCTAGATGATCAGCCTTTCTTTGTTAACCGTCAAGCACTTAGAGAAGAATTATTGAAAGTTTGCTCTCTGTAACTGGCACTTGGGGTCCTGAATTACTTTTTGCCTTTGCAAAAAATCACATAGTTTTTATATTAGCTAATTGTAAAATGTCAATTTTCACGTGTTGGGTTGGAAGAAAGTAGTGGAAATTATATCACTTGCATTTTCCTTTGGAAGTTTTGTAATAATCTCCAAAACCTCCAAAATGATATTGTCTATCTATTTACTTGAACATGATGTCCTTATTAATATATTAGAAATATAGTCATGCAGTGTGAGAATGTTGCTCCTTACTCAAAACATTCCAGGGGCACCTGGGTGGCTCAGTTGGTTAAGTGTCCAACTCTGGATCTCAGCTCAGGTCTTGATCTTGGAGTTTTAAGTTGAAGCCCCATGTTGTGGGGTGTGGAGCCTACTTAAAAAAAAAGGAGAAAAAAAGAAAGCATTCCAGTGATAGATTTGGGGTTCCTATAATTAAGACCAAAAGGAATATAGTTTGTGTTATCTAATTAGTAATGGAAAATACTGTAACCTTACATTCTAATTCAGTTAAAAAACACTGAGTACTTAGAAGAAAGAACCTTCATTTCTGTTGATAAAATTTAATGCAGGTATAAGACTTCCAAATCCTAAAGAATAGATAGTTAATATATATTACAGTATCCTCGGTGTCTCCACTGAATTTTTGAGCAATGTTACAACAATCTAAATTCAGGGCTAATTTCTTAGATTACCTGATAGATCTATAACAATGTTGCTGAAGACAGATTAGCAGTTGGGATCCAGATGAACGAAATGTTTTAAATGTAACTAAAGAGAATCCTTTTATATTTTGGAGAGGTTTTCATGTGAAAGTCAAATTAAGTGAAATAACTTTACATGCATGAGTAGAGTTTATTTTCCTCTCTAGTGACAGTAACAGAACCACAATTAAGATAACAGTTTATTTTTTAACCTTTAATCATTAATAACTTTAACTGCTAAGCCTCAGACCTTCCATTGAGATCATTTATGGTATAACAAAAAGTGTAAATTAAAACTTTTTAAAAAATCTAAACAATTAGGATTAAAATATTTTTCCTTTAAGATTAGCAAAAATTAAAAAGATTGATACTGGCAAGTATTTTCTGAAATGGGCACTCATAAACATATGGTAAAAGTATAAAATACTTTTTGGGAGAACAATTTGACATCATTCATCAAAATGTAAAAGTCATCTAGCAGTTTCACATCTAGGAGTTCAACCTACAGAGAGATATTATTTGTAATAGAGAAAAAGTAGAAATAACCTTATTTAACCAGTGCTTTATTGGTAGACCTTAATGGTCATTTTGGAAGTAAAGATACTTCATTTTAAAATGAAAAGCAGGGGCACCTGGGTGGCTCAGTTAGTTGAACATCCGACTCTTGGCTTTGGCTCAGGTTGTGATGTTAGGGTCATGAGATCGAGCCCTGAGTCAAGGCTCTGCCCTTGGAGCAGTCTGCTTGGAATTCTCTCTCTCCCTCTCCCTTTGTCCCTCCTGCTCATGCTCTCATGCGTGCTTTCTCTGTCTCTCAAATAAATAAATCTTTAAAAATGAAAAAAATGGGGGTGCCTGGGTGGCTCAGTTGGTTAAGCATCTGCCTTTGGCTGAGGTCATGATCCCAGGTTACTGGGATGGAGTCCTACATCGAGCCTGCTTCTCCTCTGCCCCTCTCCCCACTTGTTCTCTCTCAAAAATAAATAAAATCTTTAATAAATAAATTTTAAAAAATGAAAAGCAGTAGTTAAAAAACACTGTGGAATGGAAATGTAAAGTGATATAGTTGTTATGGAAAAGAGTCTGGTATTTCCTCAAAAAGTTAAACATAGGGTTACTATATGATCCAGAAATTACACTGCTAGGCATAACCCAAAAGAATTGAAAGGAGGGACTCAAGCAGGTACTTGTACACTCATGTTCATAACAGCATTATTCACAGTAGCCAAAAGGTGGAAGCAACCCAGGTGTGCATTCATGGATGAATAGATAAAATGTTGTATATCCATATAATGGAATATCATTCGGCCTTAAAAGGGAATGGAATTCTGATACATGCCACAATATGGATGAACCTTGAGGAAATTATACCACATGAAATAAGATGCAAAAGGACAAATATTATGTGATTCTATATAGGAGGTACCTAGAATGAAAAAATCATGCAGCTAAAAAGTGGATTAGAGGTTACCAGGGGCTGGGAGGAGAGAGAAATGGCAAATTATTATTTTTTTAAAAGATTTTATTCATCCATTTGAGAGAGTGAGAGAGAGAGCACAAGATGGGGGAGGGTCAGGTAGAGAAGCTCACTCCCTGCTGAGCAAGGAGCCTGATGCGGGGTTCCATCCCAGGACCCTGGGATCATAACCCAAGCCAAAGGCAGCCACTCAACTGATTGAGCCACCCAGGTGCCCAAAATGGCAAATTACTGTTTAATGGGTACAGAGTGTCTGTTTGGGATGATGAGAAGTTCTGGAAATAGTGGTGATCATTGTACAACTTTGTGAATGCTATTGAATTTTACACTTAAAAATGGTTAAATGGTCAATTTTATGTTATGTATTTTTTTACCACAATATTTTTTTTTTTTTAAGATTTTATTTATTTATTTGAGAGAGAGAGAATGAGAGACAGAGAGCATGAGAGGGAGGAGGGTCAGAGGGAGAAGCAGACTCCCTGCCGAGCAGGGAGCCCGATGTGGGACTCGATCCCGGGACTCCAGGATCATGACCCGAGCTGAAGGCAGTCGCTTAACCAACTGAGCCACCCAGGCGCCCCCACAATATTTTTTTTTAAACTGAAGTTGTGCTATATGTATTGACTTGGAAGATGTCAGAAGTATTTTCAGGGAGAAAAAGTGAATGTGTATATTGATGTGAGAGATTGGAAGGTGAGTAGATTCCTATTTATTAAAAAATTCTCTGTATATTTGTTTATACACAGGGAGAAATGTTGAGAGGATATGTACCTATTTGTTATAACATACAGTTTACCTGTGAGGAGTGGGACTAGGAAAGGGACTTTGTATTCTTTTGTATATGCAGTTTGAAATTTTTATATGTATTTCTTTTTTTAAATAGCTTTATTGGGAGATACATGTACCGTACAATTCATTGGTTGAAAATGTACAATTAAGTGGCTTTTAATATATCCAGAGTTGTGTGTCCATCACCACAATGAATTTTATTTTATTTTTTAAAAGATTTTATTTATTTGAGAGAGAGAGTGCGAGAGAGAGAGCACAACCAGTGGAGAGGAAGAAGCAGGCTGCTCATTGAGCAGGGAGCCTGATGTGGGGCTCAATCCTAAGACCCTGGGATCATGACCTGAGCCAAAGGCAACCACTTAACCAACTGAGCCACCCAGGCGCCCCTCACCACAATGAATTTTAGAACATTTTCATTACCTGGAAGAGAAATTCTGCTTTAGCAATAACTACCCAACCCTCAATTCACAACCCCCCCCCCCCGCCCCCGCCCCCACCAGCTCAGCCCTGGGTGACCACAAATCTACTTTCTGTCTTTATGGATTTGCCTGTTCTGGATTTTTTTTTTTTTTTTTAAAGATTTTATTTATCTATATGAGAGAGAGAGAGCATGAGCAGGGGGATGGGCAAAGGGAGAGGGACAAACAGACCCTCTGTTCTCCCTGTCGTGCACAGAGCACAATGCAAGGCTCGATCCCAGGATCCTGAGACCATGACCAGAGCTGAAGTCAGACACTTAACCAACTGAACCACCCAGGTGTCCCTGTTCTGGATATTACATATAAATGAAATCATATAATATGTGGCCTTTTGCATCTGGCTTCTTTTACTTGCCGTATTTGTAAGGTTCATTGATGTTGATGTATGTATCTGTACTTCATTCCTTTTCATGGCTGAATAATATTCCATTGTATGGATATACCACATTTTATTTATCTTTTATTCATCTATTGATAGACAGTTGGGTTGTTTCTACTTTTTGGCTATTATGAATAATGCTGCTCTGAACATTCATGTACAAGTTTTTATGTGAACATAAGTTTAAGTTTCTCTTGGGTATATACCTAGGAGTGAAATTGCTAGGTCATATGGTAACTCTGTATTTACCCATTTGAGGAACTGCCAAACTTCTCCAAAGTGGCAGTACCATTTTACAATCCTACCAGCAATGTATGGGTTATTCCAGTTTCTTCACATCCTCATCAATACTTGTTACTGTCTGTCCTTTTGATGATTATAGCCATCCTAGTGGGTGTGATATGCTATCTCATTGTGGTTTTGATTTGCATTTCCCAGTGGCTAATGATGTTGAGCATCTTTCCATGTGCTTATTGGCCATTTGTATATTTTCTTTGGAGACTATTTAGATCCTTTGCCCATTTTTAAATTGAGTTATCTTTTATTTAGTGGTAATAGTTCTTTATATATTTTAGACACAAGTCCTTATCAGACATTTGATTTGCAGAGATTTTCTTCCATTCTCTGAGTTGTCTTTTCACTTTATTGATGGTGTCCTTTGAAGCACAAAATTTTTAATTTTGATGATACCCAGTTTATTTTTTTGTTGTTGCTTATACTTCTGATGTCATAGCTAAACTAGTGTCTAATTTAAGATCACAAAGATTTACACTTACTAAGAGTTTTATAATTTTAGCTTTTACATTTAGGTCTTTAATCCCTTTTGAGGTCTTTTTTTTTTTTTTATGATATGAGGTAGGGACAACGTCTTTCTTTTGCATGTGGTTATCCATTGTCCCAGGACTATTTATTGAATATAACAAACATTTCTTGCTTTTATATATATATAAATTTTATTTATTTATGTGTGTGTAGGCTCCACACCCAGCATAGAGTCCAGCACCAGGCTTAAACTCACGAGCTTGAGTTCAGGACCTGAGCTGAGATCAAGAGTTGGATGCTTAACTGACTGAATCCCCCAGATGCCCCACATTTCTTGCTTTTATAATTTTAAAAGTGTAAAGTGAAAGATTGTAATGGTAATTTGCTAGAATAACAAAAGTGAAGGCGTTCTTGGTAGCAGGAAACTTTAGCCGAAGAGTAAGCATTGTCAAAGAAAAGATTAAAGATAAAAAGAGAGGCAGTAATTGGTAGGTTGAGTTAGAACTTCTTTCTCCCAATTCTGACTGAGTTCTTAGTAGAACTAGGAGCTAATCTAGTATGTCCGTGTACCTGTCTTTCTGTCTAGCAACAATTTGAGTTAGAAAGGGTAGGTTCAAAAATGTAGAGAAAAGATCCAGTCTCTGTAAGGCTGAAGGATGATGCTTCTACCAAAGTATTAGAGAAAAGGTAGGAATCGATGCTTGTGGTAGCAAGGAAGGAAGTTGAAGGTAACAGAAGTAGGAGACAGGTTCTCTGTGGGTGATAGGTTCCAGGATGGAATAGGAACAATTCTCAAGATGCATCTAGTTTGGGTGCCTGGGTGGTTCAGATGGTTAAGCGTCTGCCTTCGGCTCAGGTCATGATCCTAGGGTCCTGGGATCGAGTCCCGCATCGGGCTCCCTGCTAGGTAGGGAGCCTGCTTCTCCCTCTGCCTCTCCTCTCCTCTCTCTCTCTCTGACTCTCATGAATAAATAAATAAAACATTAAAAAAAAAAGATGCATCTAGTTTGAATTTTTTTTAAAGATATTTATTTTGAGAGAGAGAGAGAGCATGCACGAGCAGGGGGAGGGACAGAGGGAGAAGGAAAGAGACTCAGTGCTGAGCACGGAGCCCAGTGCAGGGCTTGATCTCACAATGCTGAGATCACAACCTGAGCCGAAACTGAGAGTCGGATGCTTAGCCAACTGCACCACCCAGGTGCCCCTGAAATTTTAATAGAACACTTGCCAATTTTGTGTTGCAGTTATCTATAAAAATCAAGTCAGTAGTTTGTGGATTATAAAGTTCAAAAATCTATCAAATTGTTGCCAGCCAGAAATATAGGTACACTGACAGACTAGATTAGTTCCTAGTTCTACTAGGAACTCAGTCAGAATTTAGAGAAGTTAAGTTCTTAATGTATTTATCGGCTACACCCTTTATAACAGTAAAATTCTTGGATCCTTCCTATTTCTGCTACACTAAGGAATTCTACTCAGCCAGTCCATATAAATTTACAAGGGATCACCGACAAGTAGTATGGTAAAATAGAATAAATCTTGGATTAGTTCTGGGAAGTCTCTATGATTCATTCATTTCTTCATTCAGCAAATATTTATTGAGCATCTGCTATGTGCCAGGCACTGTAATAGGTTCTGCAGATACAGTGGTGAGCAAAACCAGGCAGAATTTACGTATTTGGGACTAGTAGTTGAATGAAGACATCTTAATCAAACAATAAATTAATATACAATTAGTGTGAAAAATGCTACAAAGTAAGATATATAGTACTGTAAAAACATTAGGGGTAGCTGCCTTCTCCACTTCTGGGGGCATGGAGGTAGCCTCTCCCTGAAGTGCTTCAGTTGCAGGCAGTTGCCAGCTCTGAGATGAATGGTTCTGGGGGCACAGCTGCCGCCACTCTCCACCCTCTGGACCAAGGGTGATTCCCATAGTAGCATCCAGTAGGTGCCCACCAAAGTCACTGTGGTCTTGTTATATATCAGAAGGACTATTAGCATGATTGCTTTTGTGAAGAGCATCTTATTTCCTTATATCAGAGAAAATGTTAAGAATTAACCGCAGAGAAAAATACTTCTTCCTTCTTGGAAAGAAGAGTGCCAGTAGGACCTCAGTCTTTTGAGGTAACAGGCTGAAGAGGATTCCCATCAGGATAGGGTATTTTGACCTCTGCAACATGTGGGAATGGGGTGGATGATCTACAATAGATGTCCAGGCTGTGGTAGATCATGTGTGCTGGCAGAGATCTCTGGATGGAAAACCATGGTACTGATAACAAATATAAAGATTCATGTGGAAGGCAGTATTTTACAGCTGGGAGAATAAGAGCAGCATTCATTGAAGATGTCATTCCAGCAGCTAGGAAATGGAGAGAAGCTGGAATGAAGGTGTATATCTATTCTTCAGGGAGGGTAGAGGCACAGAAACTATGACTTGTGCGCTCTACAGAGGAAGATATTCTTGAGCTTGTGGATAGTTTCTTTGATGCCAAGGTTGGGCATAAAGTGGAGAGAGAGTTGTTGAAAGACTGCAAAACAGCATTGAATGCTCAGTCAACAGCCTTTTTTTGACACATTAGAGGCTCGTGCTGCTGAGGAAGTGGACATGCTTATTGCTGTGGTGGTGAGACATGGCTAGGTGGAGTTAAGAAATGATGAAAAGCCTATAGCCTCAAATCATTCAGCAAACTACTTGTCCTCTTCAACCTAGAAAAGGATTTCTAAGGAAGACAAACTGTTTCTCATAGTTTGTCCGTGTAGTCTGGTTTATTTTAATGGTAAGAGTAACTTACTTTAAAAACATATACACACACACACACATATGTAGGCAAATATGTATGTGCTCAAATTACCTTCTACAGGTACATGAGTGATAAAAATCTCCATTCAGTGAAATTAAAACTTATTTTAAAATCTATTTCTGTAAAAGTTATTTGAAACTACAACACTAACCCCTACTGAGGGCAAAGTATAGTTGATAGAAAAAACTATTAACAGATCAAATGTGTCAGTATCAGGTCATATACCAAAATTGAAAGCTAGTTTTGAGCAGTATTTCAGAAGCCTTGCTATTTTAAAAACTGAAAGTGTTTCAAAGTCTTTTTTTTTTTTTTTTTAAGATTTTATTTATTTGAGAGACAAAGAGCACAAGCAGGGGGAGCGGGAGAGGGAGAAGCAGACTCTGCTGAGCAAGAAGCCCGATGCCGGACTCCATCCCAGGACCCTGAGATCATGACCTGAGCTGAAGGCAGATGCTTGACTGACTGAGCCACCCAGGCGCCCCTCAGAGTCTTTTTTTTTTTAAGATTTTTACTTACTTCTTTGACAGAGAGCCACAGTGAGAGAGGGAACACAAGCAGGGGGAGTGGGAGAGGGAAAGGGTTTCCTGTGGAGCAGAGAGCCCAATGCAGGGCTCAATCCCAGGATCCTGGGATCATGACCCGAGCCGAAGGCAGACGCTTAATGACTGAGCCACCCAGGCACCCCAGAATCTTATTCTTAATAATAAATAATTGCCCTGTTTAATTGTGAGAGAATAAAATCTAGAAGATTGCAATAACTGCATTTCACAATATTTGCCTACCTGCATACAAAAGACAAAGATAGTTGCTTGTGTTCCAAGAGAGGGCAAAATTAGAAAGAAAACTCATTTTAGTCTTGAACCAGAGAGTGTATCTTACTTAAGAAGAGACTTGCTAATCGTTGTGGCATCCACAGCAAAAATCACCTTACCAGTGAAAAAGGTGCATTAATGTAAAGTTAAAAAAGAGATGTGGTTCTTAATGTTTCAAAATACAGTCCTAATCCTGTGAATTCTTTTTATTTTTTTTAAGATTTTATTTATTAGAGAGCATGCACACGTGAGAGTGAGAGAGAGCAAGTGAGCAGAGGGAGGGGGAGAAGTAGACTCCCTGCTGAGCAGAGAGCCCAACATAGGGCTCTATCCCAGGACCCTGGAATCACGACCTGAGCCGAAGGCAGACACTTAACCAACTGAGCCATCCAGGCGCCCCTAATCCTGTCAATTCTAATTATAGATTATAGCTGCCTTTCTGACAACTTCTTAGCATAGTTTGAGAAATTATATTGTTATTTACTATTTTTAAAATGATTTTCCTGAAATCAGTCTATCAGATCAAGAAGAATCCTATATATTTTCTTTTGGCATGGATATGAGAAATGTCAATTTTCTAACAGTAGTAATTATCCTGGTTCAGTTGTTTTTGTTTTTTTTTTTAAGATTTTATTTATTTGACAGAGAGAGAGAGCACAAGAGGCAGAGCAATAGGCAGAGGGAGAGGGAGAAGCAGGCTCTCCAGTGATCAGGGAGCCCAACATGGGGCTCGATCCCAGAACCCCGGGATCATGACCTGAGCTGAAGGCAGACACTCAACTGACTGAGCCATCTAGGCGCCCAATGTTTGTTTATTTATTTAAGGGAGAAGAGACTTAAGCTCAGTTAAAAGCTGTGGGAGGAATTGAGAAGGAAAGTTGATTATGTAAGAGAGAGAAGGGCTGATCAATGAATTATGCTTCCTAAAATGTCAGAAAATTATAGAATCTAAGGCAGAGGGTTAGCATAGATAATGGAGAGAAATTTCCTCTCTGGAACTGGAATGAAGGAACTAGATGATCTAAAAGGAACAGATAGATGCAAATGTAGGTAAAGTGTATGGTTTCTATATTCTCTGAAGTAGGGGATATGTACTGAGAGAAGGGGGAAGCTGAGGTGGGTTGGGGTTCAGAGTAGAAGAAGGAGTAGGAGTAAGGACCCATTTGAAGTTGGTGTTCATGAATTATCAGTGGAACACATTTGCCCTATTTCATGACTTTCTCCAGTAGAGTTTGATGACACAGGTATAAGCTTAGAGAAAAAAATTCATTGAGGATAATATTTTTGCCAGAGAGTTTAATTTAGGCATTTAGCAAGAATGTTGTTGAAATGAGGGATCATGGAATCAGAGGTTGATGAGAGAAGTGAAGAAAGAAAGCTGATAGACCATAGGAGATAGCTTAATTTGGGGTGCCTTTTTAAATTTAGCTATAGTTCCCATACCATAAAATTCACTCCTTTAAAGTGTATAATTCAATGGTTTTTAGTGTTTTTAGTTGTGCAACCTTTACCATTATCTAATTTCCAAACATTCCCATCACCCTGAAAAGAAAGCCTGTACTTATTAGCAGTTAACTCCCCATTTCCCCATTTCCGCCTTCCTCTGGCAACCACTGATCTACTTTCTCTATCTGTTGACTTGCCTATTCTGGATATTTCCTATAAATGGAATCATAGTATGTGGTCTTTTGTATCTTGCTTACTTAACAGTGTTTTCAGGGTTCATCCGTATTGTGGCATTTATCAGTACCCGATTCCTTTTCATGGCACAATAATCCATCATATGGATGTATCACATTTTATGTATCTACTCATCAGTTGGTGAATATTTGGATTATTTCCACTTTTTGGCCATTAATAATCCTGCTATGAACATTCATGTACAAGTTTTTGTATGAACATATGTTTTAATTTCTCTTGGGTATGTACCTGGAAGTGGAACTGCTGAGTCATATGGTAACTGTATGTTTAAAAATTTGAGGAACTGCCAAACTGTTTTCCAAACTGGCTGCACCATTTTTACATTCCTACCAGCAATGTGTGAGGGTTCTGATTTCTTCACATTCTCATCAGCACCTGTTATTGTCCATCTTTTTGTTTTATTTTGTTTTATTTTAAGTAGGCTCCACGCCCAGCATGGAGCCCAACATGGGGCTTGAACTCAAGACCCTGAGATCAGGCTCTGAGCTAAGAGTTGAACACTTAACTGACTGAGCCACCCAGGTGCCCCCGTCCACCTGTTTTTATTATAGTCCTCCTACTGGGTGTTTTGGTACCTTTTAAAAACTTATTTTTATTTATGCAAGTAATACATGAATTTTTTTTTTATTTATTTTTTTAAAGATTTAATTATTTTAGAGAGAAAGAGTGTGTGAGCGGGGGTAGGGGCAGAGGGAGAGAGAATCCCAAGCAGACTCCCCACTGAGTACAGAGCCCAGCACAGTGCTCAATCTCACAACCCTGAGATCATGACCTGAGCCGAAATCAAGAGTCAGATGCTTAACTGACTGAGCCACCCAGGCGCCCCTACATGAATTTTTTTCTTATAAAATATTTACACTATATAAATCAAGCTAAAAACCCTATGACCTCCACCCCAGTCAGTTCCTATGCCTAATGTAAAAAGAAAAATTGTTTTCAGTTTGGTATGTATTTTTACAGAATTTTTAAAAATTCTCAATGTAATAGCCCTATATAGCCTTCTTACATTAATCCAGCTGTTTTCAAAGAAACTCTGTAATAAATGAGTTTTTTTCTTTTCTAACCTTTAACTGTAAAGTGTAGCATTTTTAAAAAAAATGACAACATTGTTTAATAAAAATCTTATCAAACAAGCAAGCCAACTAAATGCCTATAGATAAGGCTTAATGTCCCATATATTACGGCTTTTAAAATGATGGCTATTAGTCTTTATGTATTGAAACATTATAAGTAATATTGTCTTCTTGTTCTTAGTGCCTGGCTCTCTGGCTATGAAAACCCTGTGGTGTCTCGAATTAATATGAGAATACAAGATCTAACAGGACTAGATGTTTCCACAGCAGAGGAATTACAGGTAGGTAATCACATTATCCTTAAACCATATGCTATCACATTATTTCTTTACACTTTTTCAAAAAATGTTGCAGATGAGATTTCCTAACATTGTATGGGCACTGATTAGGTATTGTAGGAGAGTTTGGGACCCTAAAAGTGAATATGCAAGCTGAAACCAAACAAGCTACTCTTTAATAATCAATGGGAAAAATTAGGATTAGTCTGTGAGCTCTAAAATTCTTTTACAAAACATTAAAAACTCGTACTGTTAGGTATAAATTTATAGGGAAATGAACAATATGTAACATTAATATTTATTATATAAATATTAATATAATATATATTATAATATATATTATAATATATAATATAATAAAATATAAATATATTTAATATATATTTATTATATAATTTTTTGTCATTCCTAACTAAACCTGTCAGGTAACCAGGGGCAGTTTTTTTTTTTTTTAATGTGTTTTTTTTCTCTTTTCTATTGAGATAGAATTCACATACCTTAAAATTTACCCTGGTTTTATTACATGCACATGCTTATGCAGCTATCACCACTATCTAATTATAAGACTATTTCATCACTTCAAAAACTTTAAGCAGTCACTCTCCATTCCCTCTTCCTAATGCCAGTGGCAACTACTAATCTCCTTTCTGTCTATCTATGAAGTTGCCTTTTCTAGATATTTCATATAAATGGAATAATACAATATGTGGCCTATTGTATCTGGCTTATATCACTTAATGTAATGTTTTCAATGTATCAGCACTTTATTCTTTTTCATGCCTGAATAATATTCCATTGTTTGGATGTATCACAACTTCATGTATCTATCAGCTGAAGGATATTTGGGTTGTTTGCACTTTTTGACTATAATGACTAGTGCTGCTATGAATGTTTGTGTACACGTTTTTGTACAAACATTTAATTTTTTCTTGGGTATATAGGTATCTGTGGAACTGCTGAGTCATGTGGTGACTTTACAGTTTGAGGAACTGCCAAACTGTTTTCCAAAATGGCTGCACAATTTTATAATTCCATTGACAGAGTATGAGGATTACAGTTTTTCACATCTGTGTCAACACTTATTCTTGTCTGTTTCTTTTTTCTCATTACAGTTTTCATTTGCATTTCCCTGATGGCTAATGATGTTGAGCATCTTTTCATGTGCATATTTGCCATTTATTTCTTTTAAAAAATTTTTGTTCAAATCCTTTGACTAATTGGGTTGTTTGTGTTTTTGTTGTTGAGTTGTAAGTGTTCTTTTTTCATTCTGGATATAGGAGCATTATCAGATATATGGTTTGTAAATATTTTCTCCCGTTCTGTAGGTCATCTTTCATTTTCTTGATGGTGTCGTTTGGCACAAAATTTTTGATTTTGATGAAGTCTGATAGGTCTTTTTTTGTTTTTTGGCTTTGGGGGTTTTTTTAGTTGTTTATGCTTTCTTTTTCTTTTCTTTCTATTTTATTAAATTCCAGTATAGTTAACATACAATTTTATATTAGTCTCAGAAGTACAATGTAGTGATTCAGCAATTTTGTACATTACTCAGTGCTCATCATGATAAGTGTACTCTTAATCCCTATCATCTATTTCACCCATCCCCACCACCCATCTCCTATCTAGTAACCATCAGATTGTTCTCTATAGTTAAGTCTGTTTTTTGGTTTGTCTCTTTTTTTCCTTTGTTTGTTTCTTAAATTCCACATATGAGTGAAATCATATGATATTTGTCTTTCTCTGACTAATTTGTTTCACTGAGCATTATCTTCTCTAGATCCATCCATGATGTTGCAAATGGCTAGATTTCATTCTTTTTTTTGTGGCTGAGTAATATTCCATTGTGCTTATATACCATAACTTTATCCATTCATCTGCCAATGAACACTTGAGTTGCTTCCAAAAGTTGGCTGTTGTAAATAATGCTGCAATAAATGTAGCGGTGCATATATCTTGTTGAATTAGTGTTTTTGTATTCTGGAATTACTGGATCATATGGTAATTCTATTTTTAATTTTTTGAGGAATTTCCATACTGTTTTCCACAATGGCTGCAGCAATTTACATTCCCGCCAACAGTGCACGAGGGTCCCTTTTTCTCCACAACCTCGCCTACACCTGTTGTTTCTTGCATTTTTGATTTTAGCCATTCTGACTGGTGTGAGTTGATATCTCATTGTGGTTTTGATTTACATTTCCCTGATGATGAATGATGTTGAGCATATTTTCATGTGTCTGTTGGCCATCTCTATGTCATCTTTGGAGAAATGTGTGTTCATGTCTTATGCCCATTCTTAAATTGGATTGTGTTTTGGGTGTTGAGTTGTATAAGTTCTTTTGTATTTTGGATACCAACCCTTTATCAGATACATCGTTTGCAAGTATCTTCTCCTATTCAATAGTTTGCCTTTTCGTTTTGTGATTGCTGTGCAGAGGCTTTTTATGTTGATGTAATCCCAGTAGTTTATTTTTGCTTTTGTTCCCTTGCCATAAGAGACATGTCTAGAAAAATGTTGCTACAGCCAATGTCAGAGAAATCACTGCCTGTGCTCTCTGCTAGGATTTTTATGGTTTGAGGTATCACATTGGTTCTTTAATCCATTTCAACTTTATGTTTGTGTATGGTACCTGCAGTTTTGTTCTTCTTTTTCAAGATTGCTTTGGCTAGTGGTGCCTAGGTGGCTCAGTCAGTTAAGCATCTGCCTTCAGCTCAGGCCATGATCCCAGGGTCCTGAGATCAAGCCCCAAGTCTGGCTCCCTGCTCTGCCGGGGATCTGCCTCTCTCTCTCCCTCTGCCCCTCCCCTGCTATGCTCTCTCTCTCACTCTCTCCCTCTCTCTCAAAATAAATAAATAAAATCTTAAAAAAAAAATAGATTGCTTTGGCTGTTGGAGGTCTTTTGTGGTTCCATACAAATTTTTGTATTCTTTGTTCTAGTTCTGTAAAAAATACTGTTGGTATTTTGATAGGGATTGCATTAAATCTGTAGATTGCTTTGGGCAGTATGGACATTTTAACAGTATTTGTTCTTCTAATTCATGAGCATGGAATATCTTTCCATTCAGTTTCTTTCATCAGTGTTTTATAGTCATCTTCAATTTCTTTCATCAGTGTTCTGTAGTTTTCTGAGTACAGGTCTTTCACCTCCTTGGTTGAGTTTATTCCTAGGTATTCTATTATTTTTGGTTAAATTGTAACTGGGACTGTTTTCTTAATTTCTTTCTGCTACTTCATTATTATCAGTGTATAGAAATGCAAATGGACTTCTGTATATTAATTTTGTATCCTGTGACCTTACTGAATTATCAGTTCAAGTAGTTTTTTTGGTGGAGTCTTTAGGATTTTCTATATATAGTATCATGTCATCTGCAAATAATGGAAGTTTTACTTCTTCCTTACCATGTTGAATGCCTTCTATTTTTTTTTTCTTGTCTGATTGCTGTGGCTACAGCTCCCAGTACTATGTTGAATAAAAATAGTAAAGATGGACATCCTTGGGGCGCCTGGGTGGCTCAGTTGGTTAAGCGTCTGCCTTCGGCTCAAGTCATGATCCCAGTGTCCTGGGATCGAGCCCCGCATCGGGCTCCCTGCTCAGCAGGGAGCCTACTTCTCCCTCTCCCTCTGCTGCTCCCCCTGCTTGTGTACTCTTTCTGTCTCTCTTTCTAGGTCAAATAAATAAATAAAATCTTAAAAAAAAAAAAAAGAATGGACATCCTTGTCTTCTTCCTGTCATTAGGGGAAAAGTTCTGTTTTTCCTCATTTGAGTAGCTGTTTTTCATATATGGCCTTTATTATGTTACTGTGTTCCCTCTAAACCTCCTTTGTTGAAGGTTTGTATCATGAATGAATGTTATACTTTGTGAAATGCTTTTTCTGAATCTATTGAAATAATCACATGGTTTTTATCCTTTATCTTATTGATGTGACAATATCACAGTGATTGTTTTGCAAATATTGAACCACCCTTGCATACCAGGAATAAATCCCACTTGATCGTGGTGAATGAGTTGTATTTTTTTTAAAGATTATTTATTTATTTTGAGAGAGAGAGAGAGCAAGAGGAGGGGCAGGGGGATAGGGAGAGTCAAGCAGACTCCCTCTAAGCACAGAGCCCAACATAGGACTCAGTCCCAGGACTCTGAGATCATGACCTGAGCTGAAATCAAGAGCCAGCGGCTTACTGAGCCACCCAGGCGCCCCATGTTGAATGAGTTTTTTAATGTATTGTTGAACTTGGTTTTCTAATATTTTGTTGAAGATTTTTGTGTTCATCAGAGGTATTGGCCTGTAGTTTTCTCTTGTGTAGTGTCTTATCTGGTTTTGGTATCAGGGTAATGCTGGCCTCATAGAATGTATTTGGAAGCTTTCCTTCCTCTTCTATTTTTGGAATAGTTCGAGAATATGTATAACTCTTCTTTAAATACTTGATAGAATTCACCTGTGAAGCCATCTGGTCTTGGACATGTGTTTGTTGTGAGTTTTTGATTACTGATTCAATTTCATTGCCAAATCAGTCTCTATTTTCTGTTTCTTCCTGATTTGGTTTTAGGAGGTTAATATGTTTCTAGGACTTACCCATTTTTTCCTAGGTTGTCCAATTTGTTGGTATATAATTTTTCCTAATATTGTCTTTTTTTTTTTTTTTTTTT
The DNA here is from genome assembly GCF_964656455.1 of Halichoerus grypus. Classification (NCBI taxonomy): domain Eukaryota; kingdom Metazoa; phylum Chordata; class Mammalia; order Carnivora; family Phocidae; genus Halichoerus; species Halichoerus grypus. The sequence goes on from NC_135718.1 coordinate 52,630,082, forward strand.
TTTAAGATTTTATTTATTTTTTTTAACAGAGAGAGACATAGCGAGAGCAGGAACACAAGCAGGGGGGTGGGAGAGGGAGAAGCAGGCTTCCCGCCGAGCAGGGAGCCCGATGTGGGACTCGATCCCAGGACCCTGGGATCATGACCTGAGCCGAAGGCAGACGCTTAACGACTGAGCCACCCAGGCGCCCCCCTAATATTGTCTTACAATTCTTTGTATTTCTTTGGTGTCGATTGTTATTTCTCCTCTTTGATTTCTGTTTTTGTTTATTTGATTCCTCTTTTTTTTTTTTTTTTTTTTGATGAGTCTGGCTAGAGGCTTATCAATTTTATTGATCTTTTCAAAGAATCAGCTCCTGGTTTCATTGATCTGTTTTTGTAGTTTCTATTTCATTTATTTCTGCTCTAATCTTTATTATTTTCATCTTCTTACTGGTTTGGGGTTTTGTTTGTTCTTTTTCTAGCTCTCTTAGGTGTAAGGTTAGGTTGTGTATTTGAGGTTTTTCTTGTTTTTGAGGTAGGCCTGCATTGCTATAAACTTCCTTCCTAGGACAGGTTTTGCTGCATCCCAAAGATTTTGGACCATTTTCATTTGTTTCCATGTACTTTTTTTTTTATTGATTTCTTGGTTGGCCCATTCATTGTTTAGTAGCATGTTATTTAACCTCCATGTATTTGTGTCCTTTCCAGTTTTTTCTTGTGGTTGATTTCTAGTTTCATAGCATTGTGGTCAAAAAAGATATTTGGTATGACTTTAATCTTTTTAATTTGTTGAGACTTGTTTTGTGACCTAATATGTGACCTGTTCTGGAGAATGGTCCATGTGCACGTGAATGTATATTCTGCTGTTTTAGGGTGGGATGTTCTGAGTATATCTTATTAGATCCATGTGGTCCAGTGTGTCATCCAAAGCCACTCTTTTCTTATTGATTTTTTTTGTTTGAATGATCTGTCCATTGGTGTGAGTGTTAAAGTCCCCTGGTATTATTGTAACATTGCCAATTATTTCCTTTATGGTTTCTTTTTTTAAGATTTTTGTTTATTTGAGAGAGTGAGCAAGAGAGAGCAGGAGTGAAGGGAGGGGCAGAGAGAGGGAGAAGCAGACTCCCTGCTGAGCAGGGAGCCCGACACAGGGCTCAATCCCAGGACTCCAAGATCATGACCTGAGCCGAAGGCAGACGCTTAACCGACTGAGCCACACAGGCAGCCCCCTTTATGTTTGTTATTAGCTGTTTTATGTATTTGGGTGCTCCCATGTTGGGTGCATAAATGTTTACAATTGTTATATCTTCTTGTTGGATTGTCCCCTTTATGATTATATAGTGTCCTTCTTTGTCTTTTGTTACAGTCTTTGTTTTAAAATCTGTTTTGTCCAATATAAATATTGCTATCCTGGTTTTCTTTTCACTTCCACTTGCAGGATAAATGTTTTTACAAAATCCCTTCACTTTCAATCTGCATGTGTCTTTAGGTCTGAAATGAGTCTCTTGTAGGTAGCATATAGATGTGTCTTGCCTTTTTTATCCATTTTGTCACCCTGTTTTTTGATTGGAGTGCTTAGTCCATTTACATTCAAAATAATTATTGATAGGTATGTACTTATTGTCATTTTGTTACTTGTTTTATGGTTGCTTTTGTAGTTCTTCCTTTTTTCTCTTGTTCTCTTCTCTCATGCTTTGCTGGCTTTCTTTAGTGATACACTTGAATTCCTTTCTCTTTATTTTTTTGCATATTTATTACCAGTTTTTGATTTATGGCTACCATGAGGTTTATATATAACATCATATGCATATAGTAGTCTATTTTCTTTTGCTGCTTTTAAAATTCGCTATCACTGCTTTCTGCCATTTTAATTACTTTGTGTCTTGGTGTGGACCTTCATGTTGATTTTGTTGGGGGTTCTCTGTACCTCCTGGAGCTGGATTTCTGTTTCCTTCCCCAGATTTGGGAACTTTTCAGCTATTATTTCTTCAAATAAATTTTCTACTTCCTTTTCTTTCTCTTTTCCTTCTAGAATCTGTGTAATGCAAATATTACTACATTTTATGGTGTCACTGAGTTCTCTTAGTCTGTTTTCATTTATTATCTTTTTTTCTCTTTTCTGTTCAACTTGATTGCTTTCCTTTACTCTGTTCTACTTCCTCTGTTCTATTTATTCCCTCTAGTGTATTTTTAATTTCAGTTATTGAGTTGTTCATCTCTGATTGGTTCTTTTTTATGTTTTCTATCTCTTTGTTGAGGGTCTCATTGAGGTCCTTCACTTTGTTCTCAAGTCCAGTGAGTATCTTTATGACTATTACTTTAAATTCTCTATCAGGTATATTACTTACCTCTGTTTCACTTAGGTCTCTTGTAATTTTGTCCTGATCTTTCATTTTGGGTCATAGTCCTCTGTCCCCTTATTTTGTCTAACTCTCAGTGTCTGTTTCTATGTGTCAGGTAAATCAGCTGTGTCTCCTGCTCTTGAAAGTAGTGGCTTTATGAAGAAGAGGTCCTGTAGTGCCCTGCAGTGCAATGTCCCCTGTTCACCAGAACCCAGTGCTTCAGGGGTATCTCCTCTGTTGCATGCACCCTACTGTTGCAGCTGAGCCAAGTTTGCCTTTAGTCCCGTCGTCTGCAATGACTCTCCTTGCCTGTTGTGAGCAGGTTTTGGTCCCTGTGTTGTTAGTGGGCCAGTCTGGGGCCACTGTAGGCTAAAACTGAGTCAGATCAGATGTTTGCCAAAGATGCAATAGCACTGAACTGCCGGGTGCTTTCCCTGTGTTTTGCCCTGAGAAGCTTTTGTTGGAGGGTGGGGCCTGCAATCAGACTGGCCCCCTGCTGGGCCACAGTCTGACAGGTGCATGTATTTATCTTCACCTCTCCCCAGGGTAGGAGTCACTTTGGAGTGGTGGAGGCCCCTGTCAGGGCTACTTGCACACTTCTGGCTTGTGGCACTGCTTTGGATGGACTCTGGCTAAGAGTGTATTGGAGAGAGCTGGGGCTCATGGTGCTGGCAAGATCTGCACAGGTTTCTGCGGGTGAGGGCTTCCAGCCCCTGGGAAAACTCCTGCCCAGGCTGGAATGGAGGGGTGGGTCCATAGAAGAGCTCAGGGAAGGAGGAGGTTTGCAGTTAGTAAGGTTCATGCAGGTCTGCTGTGTGAGAAAGACCTGAAGCTGCCTGGGATGGACGGGGCATGTGCGCGGAAGAATGTGGAGGCAGGGCTCTCACTGTGAGCAGGAGAGTGTTCTGCTGCCCGGGTTCCCACAGGTCTCTGCATATCTAGGCTGGGGGAACAAGGAAGGGAAATGACACCTTCTAGCTATTTTGTTCTTAGAGAAGTGTCCCCCAAATCCCTGTCCGTCCAGCACGTGCTCTGAGATTAGTAAATCCTCCTGTATACCCCACACGTTTTTCCAGCTGCCTCTTCTGTGCTGTATCTCAGCCGGGCTGTGGGCAACACTCTCTTAATTATGTTCTTTCATTTCATCAGCAGGGCTCTTTCAATTACATTCTCCTTTCATTTTGTCATATTGGGATGCAAGGAAGGAGTTCAGGAAGGTATCATTCTCCTTAGTTTACAAATAAGAAAACTGAGATTGTACTGAAAGTTACATATATTATAACTGAGAAGACTAGAACTTAGAGATACTTTTCTTACTTCCTTTTGCTGCTTCACACTGAGATTGTCATTATCAACTGAAATTGTTAGGGCCCTCCAGCAGGAATAATTAAGTTTCATATTAACTTCCTCCCTCTTTTACCTTAGGGTAAAAAAAATATGTAGGAGGAGATTTTATTAAAATAGATTGGGAGTTTCCCAGCATTTGGGGCTTTGGAAAACAGTCTTGATTTAAATTCCAAAGGAAAATGTTTAGTAAAAATTAATAATAGAAATCTCAAAACCCTGGGGCGCTTGGGTGGCTCAGTCGTTGGGCATCTGCCTTCGGCTCGGGTCATGATCCCGGGGTCCTGGGATCGAGCCCCACGTCAGGCTCCCTGCTCCGCGGGAATCCTGCTTCTCCCTCTCCCACTCCCCCTGGTTGTGTTCCCTCTCTCGCTGTGTGTCTGTCAAATAAATAAATAAAATCTTAAAAAAAAAAAAAGAAATCTCAAAACCCTGATTCTAGAAAATTATAACTAAACATTTTAATTTTAAAATTCTAACTCAAATTTTAGTTTAAGTTATGTATTAGAGGAAAACATGTACCCCAAACATTTGCTAAAGAAAAACATATTAACTAAGGTTCTAAAATAATCATATAGTAGCTGTCCTTAGATTTTTATCCTTGGTTTCTTAGGAACTCTCATTGATTTAAACTGCTTTGCTTCTTACTTCTCTAGGACTACATAACCATGACATATAAGACACCAAAATAGGACTTACAAATTTTTTGAATAGTAGTCTTGATTCTTTTTAATGCATACTTTGTTCCTCTCCTTCAGGTAGCAAATTATGGAGTTGGAGGACAGTATGAACCCCATTTTGATTTTGCACGGGTAAGTAAAAAAAAAATGGGGAAGGGGGCGCCTGGGTGGCTCAGATGGTTAAGCGTCTGCCTTCGGCTCAGGTCATGATTCCAGGGTCCTGGGATCAAGCCCCACATCGGGCTCCTGGCTCAGCGAGGAGCCTGCTTCTCCCTCTCCCTCTGCCTCTCTCCCTGCTCATGCTTTCTCTCTCTCTCTCTCTCTCTGTATCTCTGTGTCTCAAAGGAATAAATAAAATCTTAAAAAAAAAAAATGGAGACGGTAGGAGTTCTGCTGAAACTCAGGCATGACGTGTTAATTCTGTTCTTTTAGTATTAAAAATTTATAGTCTGTTTGCAATTTGTGGAAGCATGGTGGAATAGATACCCTATAAAACCTTTTTAGCAGTAAAAAACCCTTAGATACACAGTAAAAAAAATTAGATACTTTTAAATGCATTGCTGAGCCTGGAAGAAAGTAAAGGAAATTCCCAAAGGCAAAATGAACAAGGAAAACTTAGAAACTAAAATTAGAGTTAAAGGGGGTGGCAGAAAAGCTGAAGCTGAAAGCATGTGCCTCTAGGAATATAGAGCTTTGGGGACTAACAGCTCTGTGAGAGAACCTACCACTGTGCAGGCTACTGAACCTGAGAGACCCATGCATAAAACCTGAATCTCCAAAAGGATTACACCCTCAGAGAACGAATAGCCTGAAAATAATCTACTTTGAGTTAGGAGCCTTAAGGAGAGTTGCCTGTCATCACCCTGGTGGGGATGTAATGTGTATGGAAGTCTGAAAGCATAGGCCTGCTCCCACATGAACCTTGGATTTGAATTTTCACTACCCTGGAAGAGGAGAAATTAAAGTTGTTCAGTTAGGTAGTGCTCCTTGGTACCTGGCAGAAAACAGGCATCCTCATTCTAACACCTCAGGAATTTTCAAGATTAAGGTCAGCCAAACAGGAACTGATTAAAAAAGAAATTACTAACTGGTAATAAGACACCATTGGTGAGACTGAAACAACCCACACATTTAGATGCCCCCAGGATGTTAGGTAGTTGAGTTATCAGATACAGAATATAAAATAACTGTATAATATTTTTAAAAATTAAAGGATAAAAATTAATAAACTTTCAAAATGATTTAACATTTGAAAAACAAATGGAAGCTCTAGGTAGAAAAAAGTAATTGTTGAAATTTAAAGTTTGGATAAATTAAAACAGATTAGAGGCAGTTGAAGTGAATTAGTAAATTAGCTGATAAATCTGAAGAAATTACAAGAATATGCTGAGAGATAGGAAGATAAATACAAAATAGATGTAGAGACACTGGAGAATAAATAATATCGAAGCAGTTTGCTAAAAAGGTGTAGCTTTTCTTTTTTCACATTAAGCTATAAATTATACATTATCAAATCTTTAATTAAGCTTTATCATAATTACCTGAATTCTAGGGGTGCCTGGGTGGCTCGGTCGGTTAAGCGTCTGCCTTTGGCTCAGGTCATGATCCCGAGGTCCTGGGATTGAGCCCCACGTCAGGCTCCCTGCTTGGTGAGGAGCCTGTTTCTCACTCTCCCTCTGCAGCTCCCCTGATTGTGCACATGCATGCTCTTTGTCAAATAAATAAATAAAATCTTTAAAAAAAAAGGTAAAATAAATTCAGGGAGTATTTTTAAAAAATTAAATGAATTCTAAGAACTAAGAACTGCCTCAGGTACTTTAATAAATTTATTGATCTATTACCATTTTAAAATGAGTATATTCTTTTGAAAGAAAACACAGCCTTTATTGTGTTATAGCCCTTGACCATCTTAAATCCCAGAACCCTAGACTCTTCTGTGTAGGCCAGCAAAGAATATATTTTTAGTTTCTTTCCCTTCTATTTTCAATTATTGAAAAATGTCTGAGAGTCTTGGATGATGTGAAAGAGTATAATTCAAGTCCTGATATTAGTGCAACTAAATTTTTTTCTTAGTTTTTTTATTTAGAAATCATTACAGATTCTTAGGAAGTTGTGAAGAAATGTACCAGGAGGTCCCGTGAACCGTTCCCTCAGCCTCCCCCACTGTTAACATCTTCCATTACTGTAGCACATTATCAAAACCAAGACATAGGCATTGGCACGAGCCACCGAGCTTATTCATATTTCACCAGTTACATTTACACTAATTTGGGTGTGTGTGTGTCTATGCAGTTTTATTCCATGTGTAGCTTTGTGAAACTACCACCACAGTCAAGGTGCATAAGTGCACCATCGCTGCCAGACTCCCTCATAGTACTGCTCTGTGGCTGCACATACCCTCTGCTTCCCATGCCTAACTGCTGGTCAGCACTGCTCTAACCTGTCTCCTTAATTGTCGTTTCACAAATGTCAGATGGACTTGTATGCAGGATGTATCCTTTTGAGATCTTCTCTTTTCACTCAGCATAATTCCCTTGAGGTTCATGATCTTACAGAATGTAACAATAGTGTGTTCCTTTTGTATTGCTGAGTACTATTTTATGGTATGGACACACCTCAGTTTAGTCATTCATCCTTTGAAGGATGTTAGGGTAGTTTCCAGTTTGGGGCTGTCACAAATAAAGATGTGTGTAAATTTCTGTGTGAAAAATCCATTTTCATTTTCCTGGGATAACTGCCAAGAGACTGTATTGTATTTTGATTTAGATTTTTAAAAAAAGATTTTATTTATTTATTTGAGACAGAGAACGAGCAGGGGGTAGGGGCAGGGGGAGAGGGAGAAGCAGACTCCTTGCTGAGCAGGGAGCCCGACACGGGGCTCAATCCCAGGACCCTGAGATCATGACCTAAGGGCAGACATTTATCGGACCAAGCCACGCAGGCACCCCTAATTTAGATTTAAATAGCCAGATGTGAATTCTCCAGCCAGATTAAAGTGCTGACTGTCTAAAAGAATGACAAGCATAGTCACAGTAAACATTTGAATGGATAATGAGTTCAAAATAAATCTCAAAGTAAACTTTTTACCCACAGAGAACAGAGTTCATAAATGTAGCTATGAGGCTCTCATGTCTTTTTGGAAGCAAAACTATAGGCATGAATTTTATTAATAATCTGTAGATAGTAGATATTGGTTTTTGTTATTTAGGCTAATAAATCTGGGTTTTTCTCCCTGCAGTGGTCTTACCAAAAGTATTCACTGTACAAGCTGAATTGAAATCCAACAAGTATTTAAGTGACTGCTATATATTGTGCACCAGACATTATAAATGAACCTTTTTGGGTTGTTTTAGGCATATCCTTTAGCATATTACTGGTGTTTAGTTGCCACTAGATAATTTGCATTACTGAATTTCATTGTGTTTTATTCACAGAAAGATGAACCAGATGCTTTCAAAGAGCTGGGGACAGGAAATAGAATTGCTACATGGCTGTTTTATGTAAGTTACAGCTAAAATTTTTATTTTAAGATGGGATTTTATTACATGACATTTATTTTGAAGTGTTCAGATGTTTGTTTTCCTTAGACCTTATTTAACATTCTAATTTAAAGTTTTTACAACTGAGTAAGTGGAGGGTTTTTTTTTTTTTTGCATTTGTAACTTCAGATTATAATATTAAACCCTGAATAAGAATGCTGAAATTACTAACAGTCTCTATACTTGGAGATAATCATTGTTGATATTTTGGAGTATGGACTGTTAATATGCATATATAAGCACCTCTGTATATATTCACACATATTTTAACAAACTCCTTTTGAATTTTTTTGTTGATATATATCAGAAAAAGTATACAAATCATAAGTATTTAACTTCATAAATTTTCACAGTGAACACATCTGGTGTAAGCAGCAGCTAGATCAAGATAATAGCACATTATAGCCCCTTGGCAGCCCCATTAAGAGTAACTAACCATTTTCACGTTGTTTATTAAAGTTTCAAACAGTATGGTATTTTTTTATTTTTTCTATATGTTTAGGTATATGAACTGAACAATCTTAACTTTGGTCATAATATTTGCTCCAGTTCTCTACTGCTGCATAACAAATAACCACAAATCACCACAAAACTGAATGGATTAAAATAACTTTTTTATTATGTTATGTTAGTCCCCAACAGTACATCATTAGTTTCTGATGTGGTGTTCCATGTCTTTCTCTCTCTTGGTTGTGAGGTTGAGCGGGCTTCACGCCTGGTTCTTGCTCTGGATCTTTCATGCATTTGCAGTCAGAGGATGACTGGAACTGGGGTCATTTTGAAGGCTGAGGTTGAGACTGGCTTTGGCCAGAATACCTGCATGTGGTCTGGGCTTCCTCCCAGCATGGTGACTGGATTACAAGAGCTCATGTCTCCACAAAAAGCAAGGCTGAAATGCATGGCATTTTCATTACCTACCGTCAGAAGTCAAATAATGTCACTTCTGCATTTTATTAATCAAGGCAATTACAAAGATCTGCCAAGGTTCAGGGGGAGAGGACATAGACTCTACCACTCGATAAGAATATTGGTGTCACGTAAAAAAACATGTAGGACAGGGCATATTGGTATAATATTTGGAAAATATAATCTACAGTAGTAACCTTTGCTAACTTAAAAAATGTATTTTATATCTAGACTTAAATTTTGCTTACTTCATTACACTTTCTACCCCGTCCCCATTTGAATGATACGAAAATGGCATCTCTTTGCTGTTTTATTCTCTCTACCAAAATCCGTGTATCTCTGCTCAGTCTCATTTTCTTTCTTCATTGCTCCCTTCCACCTTCCCTGTGTGTCTTTTACTCTATTTCCTCCATTCCGCTTTCCCTCTATTCAACCTACCTTCTCACCTTCCTACCTTATTATTCTCCCACCCTCCCCTCTTACAACTTTATCTGTTTCCAAAAAGATTTAAGTACTGTAATATAACTAAGTTAAAGATGGGAGAGAATTACCACAAAGGGAAAACCAGGGGAGAAGCTTGATACATTATACAAAATTCATGCTGTGAAATCTTGTATACTTTTTAGAGGTGAACTTCCATAATTGTACCAATTTATATCCCACCTTTAAGTGTGATGTTTGTCAGACTTCGATCTGTACATCTTTCACTTATTAGACTAGCAGTTTTTGTGGCTTTAATTTGCATTTCTCTTATTAGAGAGGTTGGTCATCTTTTCTGATGTTTAAGAGACATTTTTTTTTCTTTTATGAATATTGATGCTGTATTACTTGGTCCAGTATCCATGAATATTAGATTTGACCATTAGATTTTATGTTAATTACTAATATGTTCTTTAATTATATAGCATTTTGATTAGATTAGTAATTCATTTCCCCCCCCATTGTTTAAATACTGTTCCTAGATGGGCCATTTAGCACAACTTTTTCATTCTGTTTTTTCATTGCTTACAGAGCTGATAGCTCTTTGCTACTGATGCTGTATTTATCATAGTAAAATACCCTTATTTATCTCACTTAATATCAGGCACAGTTTAAATCAAAATAAAAGCATTAAGATCAAACTGTTTTCTTTGATATAACATTTGCCTGGCAAGTCTTTTTGTTTTCAGTGTTTAAGTCCCTTGTTTTAGATGTGACTCTTGGATGTAGCAATAGTTGGGTTTTGCTTTTTGATACAGTCTTTATGATCTGTGTTTCCTTTGTCTCATTTTGTCCATGTGCTTCCTCAATTTGGAAGATTTGTTTTTATTCTAGGTTACATTTTAAAATTTTTAAGATTTTAATTCCAGTACAGTTGACATACAGTGTGATACTAGTTTCAGGTGTACAAGTTAGTGATTCACCACTTGCGTACATTACCCGGTGCTCATCACAAGTGCACTCCTTAATCCCCATCACCTCTTTAACCCATCCACCCCCGACTTCCCCTCTGGTAACCATCAGTGTGTTCTCTATAGTTAAGAGTTTATTTCTTGGTTTCTGTCTTTTTTTCCCCTTTGTTTTGTTTCTTAAATTCCAAATATGAGTGAAATCATACGGTGTTTGTCTGTCTCTGACTTACTTTGCTTAGCATAATACTCTCTGGCTCTCTCCACATCATTGCAAATGGCAAGGTTTCATTCTTTTTTATGGCTGAATAATATTCCATTGTGCATATATACACCACATCTTTTTTTTTTTTTTTAAGATTTTATTTATTTATTTGAGAGAGGATGAGAGGAGAGAGAGAGCACATGAGAGGGGGTAGGGTCAGAGGGAGAAGCAGACTCCCTGCTGAGCAGGGAGCCCGATGCGGGACTCGATCCCAGGACTCCAGGATCATGACCTGAGCCGAAGGCAGTCGCTCAACCAACTGAGCCACCCAGGCGCCCCACCACATCTTCTTTATCCATTAATCATTCAATGGATACTTGGGCTTCTTCCATAATTTAGCTATTGTAAATAATGCTGTAATAAACATAGGGGTACATATATCCTTTTGAATTAGTGTTTTCATATTCCTTGGGTAAATACCTAGTTAGGAGCACCTACTATTACTACTGTAGACACTAAAGCTCAGCAGTGAACAAATGAAAAGTCCTGTCCCATGGAGGTTATACTTTAGTGCAATAAATGCACAATTATACCCCTGTATTACTTGGTGTATTGGTTTTAAATAATCTCTCTTTACCCCTAGCTATAAGACATAAAAGATATCCTTATCTCCTTTCCTGACTGTATAATTTCTTTGCTTTTTATTTTTTTACTTAAGTATGTAAACCTAAACAGCATTTTGTTTAAAAACTGAGTAGCCTGCACAAAGCTATCTATGTTAGGTATAAGTCCAGATGTTCTCATATTCTGTGCAGTATCCTATCTTCCTCACAATGGCATATTTATTATACCAGTGCTTCTGATCATACTCTGGAATTCTTACAGATGAGTGATGTGTCAGCAGGAGGAGCCACTGTTTTTCCTGAAGTAGGAGCTAGCGTTTGGCCCAAAAAGGTAAACTTGATTCGTTTGTTATTTTAATTTTGTGGGTCTGTTTTTTCCCTGAGGAGGAGATGCACCTCAATTTCATGGTTTAATTAACTCCATTTTTAAAGATAGAGATAATCCTTACTAGGTAAATTTTACTTACTAGGTATACCAGGTAAAATTTTAAATTCTTTTTTCTTTAAGATTTTATTTGACAGCAAAAGAGGGAACACAAGCAAGGGGAGTGGGAGAGGGAGAAGCAGGCTTTCCGCTGAGCAGAGAGCCTGATGCGGGGCTCGATCCCAGGACCCTGGGATCATGACCCGAGCCGAAGGCAGATGCTTAACGACTGAGCCACCCAGGTGCCCCAAAATTTTGAATATTTTTACGGCACAATTTTTATGATTACCTAGAGGTAATGAACAACCAAGGATTAGTACTTAAAAGTTTTCATTCCTAAAATGGGTTCCAGGGGTGCCTGGGTGGCTCAGTCGTTAAGTGTCTGCCTTTGGCCCAGGTCATGATCCTAGGGTTCTGGGATCGAGCCCCACATTGGGGTCCCTGCTCGGCGGGAAGCCTGCTTCTCCCTCTCCCCCTGCTTGTGTTCCCTCTCTTGCTGTGTCTCTGTGTCAAATAAATAAAATCTTTTAAATAAATAAGATAAAATGGGTTCCATATGATGTTTATCCCTCCATCTTGCTATTGTAAGATTTGTCAAGCAACTTTGTGGTGGTAACATTTTCATATGATCACCAAAATTTTGTAAGTGACTATATTTTTAGAATTTTATTAGAGAAGATATAATGCTGCCATAGAGGTGTACTTCCTCACAGGAACAGAGGAAAATTTAATTTTTGCAAAAAGTGATAACCTGATATTTAGAGATAATTTTGTATTATTCTCCACAGGGAACTGCTGTTTTCTGGTATAATCTGTTTGCCAGTGGAGAAGGAGATTATAGTACACGGCATGCAGCCTGTCCAGTGCTAGTGGGAAACAAATGGGGTAAATATTTCCTATATTCTCTTGTGATTTCTCCTAACATTGAAAGGGATTCAGCCAAGCCAGTTTCTGATCTTAATATATTTGGTTTCAACAGCTCAGAATTCTGATGACAGATTTTAACAGTATTCCCACTTGAATAAGACAGTATCTTTCCCTCAAGGAGTTTACAATGGTCTCTGATTGAGACATGCTAATGGATAAATTAGAATATGGTATAGTACCCACTAATACAGTGATGTAAACAGAGGTGACTCCTTATATTTGGGGGAGGCTTCTTCAAAGCTTAATTTTAAAGTTTGGTCTTGAAGCTAAGAGCAGTATGTTTTCCAGGCCTGTTAGAGACCGGGGCCAGGACTCATGTGAGGCTAGAGACACACTCAGGGTCATGCTAGCATGACCGGCCACATTAAAACAAAATAGAAACAGGTGAAGTTATTTTAATACATATTACTTAACCCTATAAATCCATTCCAGTATGTGTCACTAGCCACCTTTCAAGTACTTAGTAGCCACATGTGTCTAGTGGCTACCATATCAGACATAGCAGGACTAAGGAGTGACACCTGATCATGAGAATTTTAAAAATCTCCCCTGATGATGATAATGTTTGAGAATCACTGGACTAGAATGAAGAGAGGCTAGTAACTGGGAGATCAGTTTAGAAGGCTCTTTTCCCTTGTCTAAGTGGGCGAGGATGGAAGCCTGGACTAAGGCAGCAGCAAAACTGTTGGAGAGTAAAGAGATTGAAGAGATAGACAAGGAAGAGTGACAGGGTTTGATTAATAAAAGATTGGAGACAGGAGTTGAGAAAGATAAAAGAGTAATTAGCGGTCCTAGTTTAGGTATTTTGTACGCATTGATGCCACTGATTGGGCTCTAGGATATAGGAGGAGTAGAAAATTCCATTTGAGGTACATTGAAAAGCAGTATCTTGGAATCAAGGAAACTTAATGAGCACATAATAGTAGTGATTGATTGTAGAATTGTTCCTGTAGAGTGGAGGCTTTGTGTTCATTTTTAAAATGTCTCTACTAGAGATCATATTTTGCAAACAGATAAAACAATGTTCTGTCTGTACCTACGTCTTAATTCCAATTGTGTTTTCATTTCAAGCCTTTGATTGAGCATCAGTTACTTTAGGAAGTGCGCATACATAGACTCTCAAATGTGTGTCCAGCATTTAGGGAAGCTTTTAAAAAAGTGCCTAAGTACCATCTGCCTTCATCTTATTTGGTCTTAAACTTTTAGCTCCTATAGAAACTTTGTTAAACTAGTTAGATAGTAGAGAATATTAATATTTTTTTTTTCTCTCACAGTATCTAATAAGTGGCTCCATGAACGTGGACAAGAATTTCGAAGACCATGTACCTTATCAGAATTGGAATGACAAATAGGCTTCCCTTCCTCTCCTGTTATACTCTAATGTGTCTGATATGCACATTTCCCGGTCTTAACTTTCCAGCGTTTACAATTGACTAACACTCCATGATTGATTTCAGTCATGAACCTTATCCGATGTTTCATCTGTGGACAATCACTAACTTTGTGGGTTTTTTTCTTTTAAAAGTAACACTAAATCACCATATTGTACATACAAACCTTTAAAGTTCAGTTGGTATCACAGAGGATAAAGCAAGGTAGAGTTTAAAATGAGGAATTTTTACACTTATTTCCTAAAGAACTTCTTGGTTGGATAAAGAAAACAGTTTAAGCATCTGATTATAGTATTTCACTACATCTCAGTGTTTAGGGGGTAGGCTAGAATGGGCCATGTGATTAAGGAACAGAAGCTTCATAGTATGTACCTAGGTATTAGGTTTACCTAGTCTTCTTTTCTGGATCTGCCTGAAGACTAGGAATAAACTAGGCCTCTGATCTGGGTTCCATTTGATGTTTGCCCCATATGCTATTCTAAGTTGATTTTTTTCCTTCCAAATCTTTTTAAAGAAAGTATACTGTATTTTACCAGTCCCATTCTTCTCTCATAGCTCCTCTGTGGTGAATTAAATCTGAGTTAAAATACTTTGATTAAACAAAAATTTTTAACACAAAGCCCTATATAACAACACTGGGTCTTAACTAAAATGATCATTAGTTTGTTTCTTTCCCCCTTTTCTTAAATGACTGATGATTTTGTCCATAAAATTTGCTGTTTTTCTTAGTGCTAGTACCTTGCCTCTTACTCCTGCTATAGCAGGGTGATGATATTGGCATTCTGATAAAATATTGTGCCTTAGGAGACTGGAAATTGTAAAATGTACAAGTCCTTTTAATGATGAGGGAATTGATAAAAAAAAAAAAATCTTTTCTAAAAAGCCAAAATGTTTTTCTCAATTCTGAAATGTGTTGTGACAACAATGACCTATTTATGATCTTAAATCTTTTTTTAAAAATGTTTCTGTTTTGTGTGGTATTTTTCATACTTGAATGTGAATGCATGCTATAGTGACAACAGGTGATTTCTATTTTTATTTTTTTTTTTAATGCAGAGGACTGAGGTTTATCCCCTTGGTTTTCATTCACTCTAATGTCACACTGATATGGTAGAAAATTTAGGCTCTCTGAACTTGCAGATACTTAATCAAAATAGGTTTCCTTCAAAAGGAGCACTACAACTTTACTATGGTTATGGAGTTACTATAATAATGTTACTTAAGCTCTCTCTTATTCAAAAATAAGGTGTAATATAAAGCTGTGACCATAATGAAGTATACTCATTGACCCTTTGGACTTTTTACATTTCTTATGGTGAATCTTAGTTCATACGAGGGCTTTCTATCCTTTATGCACTATTTAAATATTTAAGAAAGAATTTGGTTGCTTGGGTAAGAAGGTATTATTACTTTTACCAATTCCTTTCTCCAAAATACCCTTTGTTTCACAACTATTTTGGTAGGAAATTTGAAAATTAGCTTCAGTATTTTAATCTTAGATTTTGTGGCTGTAGATGATGATTTATTTAAAAGAAATAATCATGTTAGAAGCAATGTAAATGCCAAAGGATAGAAATAAAATGGGGGTTCAGTGAATGGAAACTAACCTTTATTACCCTATTTGATTTAGCAAGTAGAATAAAAATAATATATATTTCAGAAGGAAATGACATTCTTTATATTCAATCCAAACTCCATGGGGATCAGTAAACTCTTTTCAGTGTTAGATCTTACAGAACCCTCCCAAGTTTCATTACCAACTATTTTTCTTTCCAAATGAAAAGGAGAAAAAAAAAATTCCATAAAAAGTTTTGAGTCCAGTGGTCATTGCAATCTTTTTTTTTTTTTATGGTGAACATTAAAGGAGGGCTACATACCAGCTCTGGATGCCCTGGGGCACAGAAAAAAAAAAAGCTGTGATTTAAAGGAGCAACTAGAATATAAGGGAACTCTGCCAAAGGATGGGGGAGCTGTTGGAACTCTCTTTAGGTTGGAGGGGCTAGCAAGTGCCCTTCACTTTGATAGCATGGATGGAGGCAGGGTCTGAGCACCCGAGCAGGCTTACCACCTTAGTGAGACCCAGGCCTCTAGCCCATGCCAGTCCCAGCCATCCCACCAAGGCAGCCTCAGCTGCAGCCCGGATGGGGCACACACCAGGACACCCTTAGTGAGTGCTCACTGTAGCTCCAGCCATCTGTCAGATGACAGAGGCACAGAACACCCCAGAGCACTCCAAACCTGCACCACTTTGGCTCCAGAGGACTTGCCAGGGCACCTGTGGCATAGCACTCCAGGAACCCCTGGCCAGTGCCTGCCATGGTTCCAGCCACTCCACCAAAGCACCCCTGTGTGGAGTGCTCCAGGATTCACTGGCCCATAACCTGCCTTAGCTCCAACTGCTCCTGTAGGGCACCCCCTGCACTTAGCACCGCAAGACACTACAGCTTGCACCCACTATCAGTGTCAGCTGTTCTGCCCGGGTGCCCCCTGCACCAAGAGCCCCAGGACCAGGCCAGCCCATGCCCACTTCAGCTATGTTCACCTGCCAGGGCACACTCTGTGGGGAGTGCCCCAGAACCCCCCAGCCCACACCCAACCTTGGCTCCAGCTACCCCACCAGGGTGCCTCCGACATGAAGCATAACAGATTCCCCAGCTTGTGCTTCACCTGGGTACCCTCTGCAGAGATCCCAAGGGCTGCCCTAGTCCATACACTCTTCAGCTAGCCTGCCCTGGTACCCTCTGCACAGAGAGCCCAGGGACCACCCAGACTATGCCCATTTCAGCTCTGGCCATCCCACAAGGACAGCCCCAGCACTCCAGCCTATGCCACACACAGCTCCAGCCAGCAAACCAAAGTCATCAGGTACACATAGTTTACATGGGATGGCCTTACACAAGACCATTCCTTTGAGTTTAGAAGTAGCTGTTCCACCTAATTCATAGAAATAAACACAAAGTCAAGCAAAATGGGGAGAGAGAAATATGTTGCAAATGAAAGAAGACAAAACCTCAGAGAAAGAACTAAATGGAGATAAGCAATATTTCTGATAAAGAGTTTAATGATCATAAAGATACTGCACTGGAGAGAACAGTGGAAGAGCTCTGTGAGAACTTGAAAACAAGGAAAATATAAAAAGAACCGAGTTGAAGAATACAGTAACAGGGCACATGAGTGGCTCAGTCAGTTGAGCGTCTGCCTTCGGCTCAGGTCATGGTCCCGGGGTCCTGGGATCAAGTCCTGTGTCGGGCTCCCTGTTCAGTGGGGAGTCTGCTTCTCCCTCTGCCTCTCTTCCCCAACATCTCTCTCTCAAACAAATGAATGAAATCTTAAAAAAAATACCATAAAGGGAATCAACAGATTAGCAGATGTAGAAGAATGGATCAGTGATTTGAAAGGATAATAGAAAGCAACCAGGCTGAACAGCAAAACAAAGAATTTTTATTTTATTAAGTAGGCTTCATGCCCAGTGTGGAGCCCAACGTGGGGTTTGAACTCATGACCCTGAGATCAAGACCTGAGCTGAGATCATGAGTCAGATGCCTAACTGGTTGTTACCCAATACCCTGAAAAAAGAATTTTTAAAAATGAGGATACTTTAAGGGATCTCTTAGACAACATCAAGCAAACAAACATTCACATTATAGGGGTCCCAGAAGAAGAAAAGAGAGAGTAAGGGGTAGAAAACTTCCCTTACCTGGGGAAGGAAACACATCTAGGTTCAGGAAGCAGAGTTCAAACAAGATGAACTCAAGGTGGTCTACACAACACATAATTAAAATCTCAAAGATCAAAGAGAATTTGAAAAGCAGCAAGAGAGAAGAAAATAGGTACAAGGGGAAACCCCATAAGACTGATTTTTAGCAGAAATTTGTAGGTTAGATGGGAGTGGCTGCTGAAAGGAAAAAACCTGCAACCAAGACTACCTGTAAGATTATCATTCAGAATTGAAGGAGGAATAGTTTCCCAGCTGAAAGTTAATTACTACTAAACCAGCCTTATAAGAAATGTTAAAGGACTTTTCTTTACATGTAAAAGGCCATAATTAGAAGAAAATTCTGAATAAAAAGATGTAAGATATGATACCATACACAAAACACATGTTGGCAGGGGATTAAAAAAGTTTTTAGAATGTGTTCAAACTGAACCATGAAGTTAATACATATATCCTTAGGATGTTATATATGAACCTCATGGTAACCACAAACCCAAAACCTGTAACAGATACACAAAAAAATACAGAGAAAGAAAGCCAAACAAACTAAAGAAAGGCATCAATCACAGCAGAAGAAAGGAACAAGAAAAACTACAAAACCAGCCAGAAAACAATTAACAAAATGCAATAAGTATATACCTATCAATAACCACTTTAAATGTAAATGGTCTAGATGCTCCAATCAAAACACATAGGATGGTGGAATGGATAAACAAGGACCATCTATATGCTGCCTACAAGAGACTCACTTAAGACTAAAGACACAGACTGAAAGTAAAAGGATGGGAAAAGGTACTCCATGCAAATAGAAGGCGTGGGGGCGGGGGGGGGGGGAAGCCAAGGTAGCAATACTTTTATCAGACAAAAAGAAGAATGTAACAAATGACAAAGAAGGCCATTAACAATGATAAATCAATCCAACAAGAGGATATAATAATTACAAGTGTCTATGCACCCAACATTGGAGCACCTAAGTACATACAGCAAATATTAATAGACATAAAGGGAAAAATTGACAGTAATACAATAATAGTAGGTGACTTTAACACGCCACTTAATATCAATGGATAGGTCATCCAGGCAGAAAACCAATAAGGAAACAGTGTCATTGAATGCCACATTAAACCGAATGGACTTTACAGATATATACAGGACATTCCATCCAAAACCAATAGAATACACATTCTTTCCAAGTGCACATGGAACATTCTCCAGGATAGATCTCATACTGGGTCACAAATCTCAATACATTTAAGAAGACTGAAATCATATTATGCATCTTTTCTGACCACAATGGTATTAAACTAGAAATCAATCACAAGAAGAAATCTATAATAAACAGATACATGAAGGTTAAATAACATGCTACTAAACAATGAATGGGTCAACCAAGAAATCAAAGAGGAAATAAAAAAAAATACATGAAGACAAATGAAAATGAAAACACAATGGTCCAAAGTCTTTGAGACACAGTGAAAACAGTTCTAAGAGGAAAATTTATAAAAGCATACCTCAAGAAACAAAATCTCAAATATGCTATCTAGCCTTACACCTAAAGGGGCTAGAAAAAAAACAAAAACCAAGGCCAAAGTCAGTGGAAGGAAATAATAGAGACAAAAAGAAAAATCAATGAAACCAAGAGCTAGTTCTTTGAAACAAATAAAACTGATAAACCTTTAGTCACACTCATCAAGAAAAAAAGAGACAACCCAAATAAATGAAATCAGAAATCAAAGAGGAGAAGTAACAACCCAACACCACAGAAATACAAAGGATTATGAGACTACTAGAAAAAATATGCCAACAAATTGAACAACCTAGAAGAAATGAATACATTTTCAGAAACTTCCTAAACTGGGTTCCTAGGTGGCTCAGTCAATTAAGCATCTGCCTTTGGCTCAGGTCATGATCCCAGGGTCCCGGGATCGAGTCCCACATCAGGCTCCCTGCTCAGCAAGGAGTCTGCTTCTCCCTCTCCCTCTGCCCCTCCTCCCTACTCATGTGTGTACTCTCTCTCAAATAAATAAAATCTTTAAAAAGAAAAAAAAGAAACCTCCTAAACTGAAGTAGGAAGAAAAACAAAATCCAAACAGAACAATTGTAAGTAACAAATTGAATTAGTAATAAAAAAATTCCCAACAACCAAAAGTCCAGCACTACATGGATTGACAGGTGAATTCTACCAAACAATTAATGAAGAGTTAACACCTATTCTCAAAATATTCCAATAAAATAGAGGAAGGAAAGCTTCCCAGTATGTTCTACAAGGCCAATATTGCCCTAACAAAACTGAAGACACTACAAAAAGAAGAAAACTACAGGCCAATATCCCTGATGAACATAGATGCAAACCTCCTCAACAAAATATTAGCAAACCACAATTGTAAACAATACATTAAAAGGATCATTCACCAGGGTGCCTGAGTGGCTCAGTCAAGCATCTGACTCTTGATTTTGGCTCAGGTCATGATCTCAGGGTCATGAGACTGAGTCCTGTGTTGGGCTCTGCACTCAGCAGGGAGTCTGCTTGAGAGTCTCTCTCTCTCCCTCTCCTGCTGCCCCTCCCCCTGCTCTCTCTCTCTCTCAAATAAATCTGGGGGAAAAAGGATCATTCACCATAATCAAGTGGGATTTATTCCAGGGATGCAAGGATGGTTCAATATTTGCAACTCAATCAACGTGACACACCACATTAACAAAAAGAAGAAAAATCATGATCATCTCAATAGATACAAAAAAAGCATTCGACAAAATCTAACATCCATTCATGACAAAAACTCTCAACAAAGTGGGTTTAGAGGGTTTATACCTCAGCATAATAAAGGCCATTTATGAAAAACCAACAGCTAACATCATACTCAGTGGTGAAAATCAGAGCTTTTCCTTTAAGATTAGGAACAAGACAAGGATGTCCAGTCTTACTAGTTTTATTCAACATAGTACTGGGGTCCTAGCCACAGCAGTCAGACAAGAAAAATAACAGGCATTCTAATTGGTAAGGAAGAAGGTAAACTGTCACTATTTGTAGATGACATGATACTATACATAGAAAACCCTAAAGACTCCACCCAAAAACTATTAGAATTCAGTAAATTTGCAGGATATAAAAGCTATACATAGAAATGTTGTGTTTCTATACACTAATAATGAAGTACCAGAGAGAAATTAAGAAAACAATTCTATTTACAATTGAACAAAATACCTAAAAATAAACTTAAACAAGGAGGTAAAAGACCTCTACTCTGAAAGCTATAAAACATTGATGAAAGAAATTGAAGATGACAGAAAAAATGGTAAGACATTCCATGCTCATGGATTACAAGAATATTGTTAAAATATCCATACTGAGTCAAAGCAATCTACATATTCAATGTAATCCCTACCAAAATACCAACAGCATTTTTTAAAAGAACTATAGCAAATAATCCTAAAATTTATATGGAACCACAAAAGAACCCAAATAGCCAAAGCCATCTTGAGAAAGAAAAACAAAACTAGTGGCATCACTGTTCCAGATTTCAAGATATACTACAAAGCTATAGTCATCAAAACAGTATGGTACAAAAACAGACACAGAAATCAACGGAACAGCATAGAGAGGCCGAAATAAACCTGTATTTATATGGCCAATCTATAGCAAAGGTGGTAAGAATATACAATGTGGAAAAGACCGTCTCTTCAATAAATGGTGCTGGGAAAACAACAGCTTCATGCAAAAGAATGAAATTGGACCACTAGTCTTAACCATACACACACAAAACTCAAAGTGGATTAAAACCTAATGTGAAAAATGAAACTATAAAACTCCTGAAAGAAATATAGGCAGTAATTTCTTTTACATCAGCCTTAGCAACATTTTTCTAGATAGGTGTCTTCAGGCAAGGGGAAAAAAAGGCAAATATAAACTACTGGAACTACACCAAAATGACAGGTTTTTTTTATAGTGAAGGAAATCAACAGAACAAAGAAGCAACCTACTGAATGGGAGAATATATTTGTAAATTATATTTCTGATAAGGGGTTGATATCCAAAATACATTAAGAACTTATACAACTCAACACCAAAAAGACAATGTGATTTAAAAATGGGCAGAGGACCTGAATAGACGTTTTTCCAAAGAAGACATACAGATGGCCAACAGACACATCAAGAGATGCTCGGCATCACTCATCATTAGGGAAATGTGAATTAAAACCACAATGAGATATCTACCACCTTACACCTGTCAGAATAGCTAGAATCAAAAACACAAGACATAACAAGTGTTGGTGAGGATGTAGAGAAAAAAGAACCCCCATGCACTGTTGGTGGGAATGCAAACTGGTATAGCCACTGTGGGAAACAGTATGGAGGCTCCTCAAAAAATTAAAAATAGAAATATCATATGATCCAGTAATTACACTCCTGGGTATTTACAAGAAAAAACAAAACAAAACAAAACAAAACAACCATGAAAACACTACTTCAAAAGATTTTGCACTTCTATGTTTATTGCAGCATTATTTACAATAACCAAGATCTGGAAGCAACCCAAGTGTCCATTGATAGAGGAATGGATAATATATAGTTATATAGTTTATATATATATTTAATGGCAAGATCTCGTTCTTTTTTATGGTTAACTAACATGGATGGACTTAGTATTATGCCAAGTGAAATAAGTCAGTGAGAGAAAGACAAATATCATATGATTTCACTTATATGTAGAATCTAAAAAACAAATTGAAGAAACAGACTCATAAATACAGAAAACAAACTGATGTTTGCCAGAGGGAGAGGTGTGGGGGGTGTGGGCAAAATGGGTGAAGGGAAATGGGAGGTATAGGCTTCCATTAATGGAATGAGTAATCATGGGGTTCAAAGGTACAGCATAGAGAATATAATCAATGGTATTGTATTAACATTATATGGAGAGAGATGGCAGCTACGCTTGTGGTGAGCATAGCAAAATGTATAGAGTTGTCAAATCACTATGTTGTACACCTGAAACTAATGTGACATTGTGTGTCGACTACATTTCAATTAAAATAAATAATAAAATAAACGAGGGCTAGAGCTATCATGGAAAATGTGGAAACTGGTTTCCTCACCAACCTTAAGTGCCTATCCTTCAAGATATGAGTTTCATCATTTGTTAACTTTAAGCATGGAATCATCACATTACCAACATGGAGTTAACTGAAGTATTCACTGGAACTTAAAACAGCAGGATAATTAAATGTGATAACTACATAAGAACCTAGTAGGATTATTTTTTTAATTATTTTAGGATTCTGTGGAAAGCTAAATGGTAAATACAGTGATGAAAGAAGCAATCAGGTATAAATGAAGGGGGGGAAATTGGAGGGGGAGACGAACCATGAGAGACTATGGACTCTGAGAAACAAACTGAGGGTCCTGGGAGGAGGGGGGTGGGGGGATGGGTTAGCCTGGTGATGGGTATTAAAGAGGGCACGTACTGCATGGAGCACTGGGTGTTATACGCAAACAATGAATCATGGAACACTACATCAAAAACTAATGATGTAATGTATGGTGATTAACAATTAAAAAAAAGCAATCAGGGAAATACAAATCAAAACTACAATGAGATATCACCTCACACCTGTCAGAATGGCTAAAATTAACACCACAAGAAACAACAGGTGTTGGAGAGGATGTGGAGAAAGGGAAGCCCTCTTGCACTATTGGTGAGAATGCAAACTGGTGTAGCCACTCTGGAGAACAGTGTGGAGGTTCCTCAGAAAGTTAAAAATAGAACAACAGTATGGAGGTTCCTTAGAAAGTTAAAAATAGAACTACCCCATGATCCAGCAATTGCACTACTAGGTATTTACCCAAAGAATACAAAAATACTAATTCAAAGGGATACATGCACCCTGACGTTTACAGCAGCATTATCAACAATGGCCAAGGGGCACCTGGGTGGCTCAGTTGTTAAGCGTCTGCCTTCGGCTCAGGTCATGATCCCAGGTCCTGGGATCGAGCCCCGCGTTGGGCTCCCTGTTCGGCGGGAGGCCTGCTTCTCCCTCTCCCACTCTCCCTGCTTGTGTTCCCTCTCTCCCTGTGTCTCTCTCTGTCAAATAAATAAAATCTTAAAAAAAAAAAAAAAGAAAGAAAAAACAATGGCCAAATTATAGAAAGAGCCCAAATGTCCATCGACTGATGAATGCATAAAGAAGATGTGGCATATGTATACAATGGAATATTAGTCATAAAAAAAAGAATGAACTCTTGCCATTTGCAATGACATGGATGGAGCTAAAGACTATTATGCTAAGTGAAATAAGTCAGAGAAAGACAGATACCATATGATTTCATTCATATGTGGAATTTAAAAAACAAATCATCATAGAAATAAAAGAGAGAGGAAAACCAAGAAACAGACTCTTAACTATAGAGAACAAACTGATGATTACGGGGGGGGGGGGTAGTGGATGGGTTAAGGAGTGCACTTGTGATGAGCATTGGTATTGTACGTAAGTGTTAAATCACTAAATTGTACTCCTGAAACTAATATCACACTGTATGTTAACTAACTGGAATTCAAATGAAAAAAAAGAAGCTATCAACCATCTACTTTGGTGAAGATATGATAAACCATCTACTTTGGTGAAGATATGATAAAATAGTTACTATAGTATGAGAGGATTGAGAAGAGTTGTTTTAAGCAGTAAACACACACACATAAATAATATGTAAATCAATGCATATGTATACACACACATATGATATTGTTGCTGAGAAGAATTTATATCTCTCTACATAACCAAGTGTTAACTGGTTATATGTATGTTCCGTATCAGGTATCCGCTCAAGTCCATATAGCTGAAAAATGAACAACATATATGCAGGGACCCATGGGCTTAAACAACTGAATGACTGGATTGCTGACATTAAGAAATTTACAGTGTAATACCAAAACAATATAATACAACAAATACCCAATCATGGAATAACCATAAATCACTCAAGAATAAAAAGAATTGCAAAATGGAAATTGCTAGGAGAAAACAGAATGAGAAATAACATCTGGATAGTCAGCAACATGAGAAGCAATCACTTCTCTTGGCATTGCTTATTTTACTACAGTAAAAGATGTGTTTTAGAAGGCACAATATTG
The DNA here is from genome assembly GCF_964656455.1 of Halichoerus grypus. Taxonomy (NCBI): domain Eukaryota; kingdom Metazoa; phylum Chordata; class Mammalia; order Carnivora; family Phocidae; genus Halichoerus; species Halichoerus grypus. Next base: position 52,654,671 of record NC_135718.1, read on the forward strand.
GGTGACTGAGAAAAATGAATTATCAACACCAGGGAGTACCATTTGTTAACTTACCAGATTTATCAGAATAAAATTTCATATTCCTATTTTCCTAATATCCTTGGATATTACCCAACACTGATGAGTTATGCAAAATTAACTGTAGTAGACCTGTAATGTTCTTGGCTGCCTGCTTTATTAACTTTTATTTGAGGATTTTAAGTTTACTTTCTGTGTGAATGTAGCATTCACCTAAATATACATTTTGATGCAGTAAGACTGATAAGCTATAAAAAATAAACATTAGGATTAAGGCAGTCTTATCAAATGTAAAAACAGATTTTTAATAAAAGGAACAGCCAAAAGGAGTGGAAGTCATCCATACTCTGCTTTTTTTTTTTTTTTTTTTTTTTTTTTTTAAAGATTTTTTCTTTATTTATTCATGAGAGACAGAGAGAGAGAGGCAGAGGGAGAAGCAGGCTCCCAAGGAGCAGGGAGCCCGATGCGGGACTCGATCCCAGGACCCTGGGATCATGACCTGAGCCGAAGGCAGACGCTTAACCGTCTGAGCCACCCAGGCGCCCCATACTCTGCTTTTTGAGGTCTTGTTGAATTTCTACTGCAGCAGTCTTCTGTTGAAATTAGTTGTATAAAGCAAGATAATGACAGATAAAATAAGCTTTAAAATCCAAAAAGAGAAAATCCTTAGATTTTGTTATATGGTTATTCCAATATCCCAATAGGGTTATTTCTTATACAAGCCTGTTTTAGGCTAAATATTTTAAAGAATTCAGAATAGATAATTTCAAATAGAACACAGTGATACGCACTTTTATATTTCAGGGCATTTTAGGGAGATGAATTGTATCTTGAGTCAATCTTTTCTAGAAAAGGCATTCACCAATTTTAAGTGCAGCAGAGACCCAGAATTATTACTGTAATATCTATGTTAAAGCCTTAAATATAAACTCCACTGCAATGTAGGTTTTACATAGGTTTGAATATATCAGGAGTTATATTATGTAAAATAACTACATAATGGTTAACTTCTAATAACATATTAATCTTATCCCTTGATTTCTGTATAATAAAACTTACTGTAGTTAACTCTTAGAAGATAAAATAACTTACATAATAGTTGAATTTAGTTATGTTCTATTTTTGCTTTGCATTTATAAGGCAACAAAGTTAAGGCTCTGTGACATGAAACACTTGTCAGACTTTTGTTTTGAATTGGAAAAAAAAGTGGTCCTTATTAAAAATAATCAGTGTTATTTCTCTCACATTCCCTTTTTACTTCCGCAACCATGAGAAAACAGTCTATAGAAAGTTAAACTAAGGTAATAATTAGAAGTGCTCTGAAACAGTGCTACTTAGAGTGGTTTGTAGAAGGGTTGCCATGGGATTTGCTACTGGTCCACAACAAGATAAGGAAATTACATCAAAATATAAACAAACTACATTAATAAGTACATGGTTTTGTTCAGTTAACTTTTTCATAGCAAGATTTTCAAGATGAAAAAAGCAATGTGTTATTTACATTGTGTTATAGGTTCTTATCTCAGTGAGAACCAGCTTAAATAGCATTGCTCTAAAGCATACAAGTTGTTTGATTCTGCATTTTTAAAAGCACTAAGAGAGTTTAATATGTGTGATTTGCATCTTGTTTGGGATAGGGGGAGCAAATTCTGTATGTCTTAGCATAATGAGGAAAAACACTTTGGAATACTTATATAGCTTTGCAAATAATGTATCAAGGAGTCAAGAATATCAAGATCAATGTATCTTCTAGAAGAAGATAGCAGACTAGGAAGCTCCAAGCTCCTGTATCCCCTTGGAAACATGAAATAAACAACTAGAAACTGGATAACTTCATAGATGTCTAGGTCTGAAAAACAGCCAAAGGTTTACAGTAACCAAATGAATGCCCAGTCAAGAAAAAGCCACACTCAAAATGGTAGGAAATTTTGTGGTGTGTTTATTTACTCTTGCCCTACCCTAAAACTGGTGCTAAGTAAGTGGTAGGAAGTAGTTGCCCAATTCCCAGTTTCTTATCTTGAACCAGAGGGAACAGAACAGGCCTAGTTTTTAACATTCTAGCCTGTTTGGAAGCTGCCTGAAGGACTGGTCTCTTTCACCTAACTCAGAGTTCAGATAATGAAAAGTTTATAACTAGAAAAAGCCCTGGGAAGCATCAGACACTGTTAAAGCTATATGGGGACGACAGACCTGCAGATATGTAAGGCAAGAGTTTACAGGTAGCACAATAATATAGAAGGCCCCCCCACACAGGCTGGGATGAGAGTTTTATGGAAATTAAGAGATTTAAAAGCAGCCATGTACATGGGAAGATTTAAACACACACACATGCACACGTGCGCACGCACACACACACACACAGGCAGGGCAAGACTCATGCCAAGAAAAGACCTTAAGTCACCATTCCAGGCTGATCCCAGGGATCAGATCTTGTCCTGCTAATTACTGGAGGTCTTCCTCACCATGGAACCATTCAGCAAAACTGGGAGAGGTGGCTCTTTTTTCCAAATATCTAATTTTCACTAAAAAAAAAAAAAATCACAAAACACACAAAGAAACAGAAAAATGGTCCATTCAAAGGGAGAAAACAAAATGGAAGAAACCATCCCTGAAGAAACATAGAAACTGGATGTGTTAAATGAAGACTTTTAAATACCTGTCTTAAATATGCTCAAAGAACTAAAGGAAAACAGAGACAAAGAACTAAAGGAAGTCAGGAAAACAATATATAAACAAAATGAGAGTATCAACAAAAGGATCAAAATTATAAAAAGAACCAAGCAAAAATTCTGGAGCTGAAAAAATACAATAACTGAATGGAAAAGTTCATTAGAAGGGTTCAACTGCAGACTTGAATAGATAGAAGAATAAATCAGCAAACTTGAATACAGGTCATTTGAATTGATCAAGTCTGAGAAGCAAAAGGAAAAGAATGAAAAAAAAATTGTACAAAGCCAAAGGGACTATAGGACACCATCAAGCAGCCCTGTGTACACATTATGTGAATCCCTGGGGAAGAAAGTTCCTGAGAGAACATTTGAAAAAATAATCATCAATAATTTCCCAAATTTGAAGTCAAGTATGTACAAATCCCAGAAACGTAAAGAATTCCAAGTAGGTTAAACCCAAAGAGAATGACACCGAGATGCTTAATCAAACTCCTGAAAGCCAAAGACAAAGTGAGAATCTTGAAAGCAGCAAGAGAAAATTGACTTGTCATGTGAAAGGAAATCTAAATAAGATTATCAGTGGATTTTTTTCAGCAGAAACCTAAAGCCAGAAGGCAGTGGAATAATACATGTAAAATGATGAAAGAAAAAAAAATGTCAATCAAGAATTCTATTTTTATTTATTTTTTTTTTTTTAAAGATTTTGTTTATTTATTTGAGAGAGAGAATGAGATAGAGAGAGAGAGCATGAGAAGGGGGAGGGTCAGAGGGAGAAGCAGACTCCCTGCTGAGCAGGGAGCCCGATGCGGGACTCGATCCCGGGACTCCAGGATCATGACCTGAGCTGAAGGCAGTGGCTTAACCAACTGAGCCACCCAGGCGCCCAAGAATTCTATTTTTAAGTTGAAAATAGAGCTACCCTATGACCCAGGAATTGCACTACTGGGTATTTACCCCAAAGATACAAACGTAGTGATCTGAAGGGGCATGTGCACCCCAATGTTTATAGCAGCAATGTCCAAAATAGCCAAACTATGGAAAGAGCCTAGATGTCCATCAGCAGATGAATGGATAAGGAAGACATGGTGTATATATACAATGGAATATTATGCAGCCATCAAAAATGAAATCTTGCCATTTGCAATGATGTGGATGGAACTAGAGGGTATTATGCTAAGCGAAATAAGTCAGTCAGAGAAAGACAATTATCATATGATCTCACTGATATGAGGAATTTGAGAAACAAGACAGAGGATCATAAGGGAAGGGAGGGAAAAATGAAACAAGACAAAACCAGAGGGGAAGACAAACCATAAGAGACTCTTAATCTCAGGAAACAAACTGAGGGTTGCTAGAGTGGAGGGGGGTGGGAGGGATGGGGTGGCTGGGTGATGGACATTGGGGAGGGTATGTGCTATGGTGAGCACTATAAATTGTGTAAGACTGATAAAGCACAGACCTGTACCCCTGAAACAAGTAATACATTGTTAATAAAAAAAAAGAAATCTATATTTAACAAATCTGTCCTACAAAAAATTAGGGAAAAATTAAGACATTCCTTGATAAACAAAAACTAAGGGAGTTTATTAGTACTAGACCTGCCCTACAAGAAATGCTTCAAGTTGAGAGGACACCAGATGTTGATTTAAAGCTATAGGAAAATATAAATATCTGTAAAAAGGTAAATATATGGACAATAGAAAAATCAATATTGTGGTTTTAATATGTAACTCCACTTTTTTTCTGTAGGATTTAGAAGACAAATACCTAAAAAATAAATCTGTGTTAATGGGTACACAACATATAAATATATAATTCGTAACTTCACTAACAAAAGGAAATGGAGCTGTAAAGGAGTAGAATTTTGTGTGATTGAAGTTGGTATCAATTAGATTGTTACAACTTTAGGATATTATGCATAATCGCCATAGTAACCACAAAGTAACTATCTATAGGACATATATAAAAGGAAATGAAAAGGAATCAAAATGCACCATTATAAAAAACCAACTAAACACAATGGAAGGCAGTAATATAGGAAATGAGGGACCAAAAAAAAAAAAAAAAGCTGTAAGACATAAAGTAAACAAAATGGCAAAAATAAGTCCATCCCTGTCAGTAATTATTTTAAATGTAAATGAACTAAACTCCCCCATCAAAAGGCATAAATTGATATAATGGCTTAAAAACGTGATTCCAATATATGCTGTCTAAAAGATATTCACTTTACATTTAAAGACATGCACAGGTTGAAAGTGAGAGGATGGAAAAATATATTCCCTATCAAAATCCCAGTGTTGTTTTTTTTTTTTTACAGAAATAGAAAAAGCCATCTTAAAATTAATATGGAATTTCAAGAGACCCTAAATAGCCAAAACAATCTTGAGTAACAATAGAGGTCTCAGACTTCTTGATTTCAAAACTTACCATAAAGCTACAGAAATCATAGTAGTGTGGTACCAGCATAAAGACAGACATATAGACAATTGGAATAGAATAGATAGCACAGAAATAAATCCTCATAATTCAGCAACAATAGAATTTTTTTAAATGGATCAAGGACTTGAATAGAGGTTTCTCCAAAGATATACAAATGGTCAGTAACTCCATGAAAAGATACTCAACATCATGAATCATTAGGGAAATGCAACTCAAAATCACAATGAGATACTTCCTCCTATCTTTTAAAGTGATCACTATCACAAAAAATAGGAAGTTGTAAGTGTTGGTAAAGCTGTGGAAAAATCAGAATCCTTGTGCTTTGCTGGTGGGAGCTACTGGTAAGTGGTATGGTCATTTCTCAAAAAAATTAAATAAAGTTACCATATGATCTAGCAATTCTATTTCTGGGTACATATCCAAAAGTAATGAAAGCAGGGACTCAAAAAGATATCCGTACACTCATTTTAATAAAAGCAGCACTGCTCACAACCAAAAGGTAGAGGCAACCCAAGTATTCATCAACAGATGAACGGATAAACAATGTGTGGTATATACATATAATAGAATATTATTTGGCTTAAAAAGGAAGGTTATTCTGACCCATGCTACATGGATGAACCCTGTAAACATGCTGAGTGAAATGAGCCAGACACAAAAGGACAAATATCATATGATTCCACTTAGATGAGGTATCTAGAAAAATCAAATTCATAGACACAGAAAGTAGAAGAGTGGCTGCCAAGGGTTGCAGCCAGCGGTTAATGAGGAGCTACTGTTTAATGGATACAGTTGCAGTTGGGGAAGATGAAAAAGTTCTGGAGCAGATGGTGGTGATGGTTGCACAACAACATGAATGTACTTAATGTACACTTAAAATGGTTAAAATTCTAAATTTTACTACAATAAAAAGTTTGAAAAAAACTAAAATAGAATTACCCTGTGATCCAGCAATTCCTTTTTTGGGGTCTATACCCAAAAGAATCAAAAGCAAGGACTCAAAGAGATATTTGCATACCCAAGTTCATAGCAGCATTATTCATAAAAACCAAAAGATGAAAGCAATCCAAGTGCACTGACAGATGACTGGAAAAATAAAGTTTAAAAAATTTAAAAAGGAGGACAATTTTTAAAATAAAAGAATTAAAAAGAAAATGACATTGAAAATAAGCAAAGAAGATCTAACATAGTGATAATAGGAATTCCTAAATAAATAACAAAACAAAGTGAAGAGAATAATGCTTAAAAATTGTATTTCAAGGGGTGCCTGGGTGGCTCAGTCGTTAAGTGTCTGCCTTCGGCTCAGGTCATGATCCCAGGGTCCTGGGATCGAGCCCCACATCGGGTTCACTGCTGGGCGGGAGGCCTGCTTCTCCCTCTCCCACTCCCCCTGCTTGTGTTCCCTCTCTCGCTGTGTCTCTCTCTGTCAAATAAATAAATAAAATCTTTTTTAAAAATTTTATTTCAAGAAAACTTTCTGTACTTTAAGTGTCTGTCATTACGTTTTTGATTATAATATAACTGCTTGACATTAAGCCTTTGATTGCCAAGGCATGCATTTCAAAGACATCCATCTCCAACAAAGATATTGCCAACTGTAGAATGCAGCTATAAGCAAAACAGCTGGATAAGGAACCAGGCTGTCCCCACCCATGAAGTTCCTCTTTTAGAAATTCCTGGGTAACCTGGATAACTGAACAGTTGAGTGTCCCTATTTTTCCCTTCCCATGCACTAATTTCTTTTCTTTCTTTCTTCTTCTTCTTTTTTTTTTTTTTTAAGAATTTATTTGACAGAGACACAGCGAGAGAGGGAACACAAGCAGGGGGAGCGCGGGAGGGAGAAGCAGGCTCCCCGCTGAGCATGGAGCAGGATGCAGGGCTCGATCCCCAGACCCTGGGATCATGACCTGAGCCAAAGGCAGACACTTAACGACTGAGCCACCCAGGCACCCCTCCCATGCACTAATTTCTACTCTTATGTTTGAATTTGCCAATAAAGAATGAACCCATGAGGGGCACCTGGGTGGCTCAGTCGTTAAGCGTCTGCCTTCGGCTCAGGTCATGATCCCAGGGTCCTGGGGTAGAGCCCCTCATTGGGCTCCTTCCTCTGCAGGAAGCCTGCTTCTCCCTCCCCCACTCCCCCTGCTTGTGTTCCCTCTCTCGCTGTATCTCTGTCAAATAAATAAATAAAATCTTAAAAAAAAAAAAATGAACCCATGAAACCTTAGGCACACCACCCTCAGACCCTAATAAAGACAGAGCTCAGGTCTGTGCTCCTGCCCATTCTATCTGTGATTTTGCCATGTAACCCTCAGACATGCCCTGCATCCTTCAGAATCTGCCAGTAATAAATTTTGTTCTTCTAAGTCTCTGATGGCTTTTGCTGAGGTGTGCCCTGCAATCATAATAAGAATGACAAGGAACGGTCTAGCACCAACTTTGGCTCCAGTCTAGGAAATGTCTATTGGAGTTTGCCACAACTAACATGGGCCCAGGCAAGTGTCTCAGGCATTCCTAGGTGACAGCATCACTATCAATAGGCTGGGACTGACACAACACTTTCTTTAAAATATTTAAAACTATATATTGAAAAAGAACATTGTGTATCTGTGAATAGTGAGTCAAAATGACCAACACCAATACATTCTTGTAAATTACCAGATTTTAAAGAGGGAGAAAATTTCTTTGAGCATTTTGGCTAAAAGTCCACATGACTTAGAGAGAAAATTATATCATGATCAGATATTGACAGCAACACTTTTATCCCAGAAGAACACAGATATTTAAGATAGCCAAGGAAAGAAAATGTGAACAAAAAATTTTATATCTGGCATAACTAACCTTCAAGTATAAAGGGCACAAATCGATGAACATGTAGGAACTTCTATGTTCTTATGATCCCTTCCAAAAAAATCTAGAAAATGAGCTTCAGATACCAGAAAGGAAATTATGAAATAGTTAGATATGAAAGACAGTGAATGTTGTGGGAAACAATAGCATTTACAGGAAAATTAACTTTTAATCTTTATAGTAAAATACCAAAATAGTTTTAAAATCAATGTATTTACAGTGCAGCTACTATGGAAAACAGCATGGAAGTACCTCAAAAAACTAAAAATAGAACAACCATATGATCTAGTAATTCCACTTCTGGGTATTTATCTAAAGGAAATAAAAGCACTAACTTATAAATAGGCACCCCCATGTGCACTGCAGTATTATTTACAATAGCCAAGACATGGAAGCAACCTAAGTTTCCATCAATGAATGAATGGATAAAGAAAATGTGGGGGGCTCTGTGTGTGTATACACAAAATGGAATACTATTCAACTATAGAAAAGAAAATTTTGCCGCTTGTGACTAGATGGATGGACCTTGAGGACATTATGCTAACTGAAATAAGTTGGACAGAGATAAACAGTATGATCTTATTTATCTGTGGACTCTACAAAAATAAAACAACAAAAAAACCTGAACTCGTAAGTATAGAGAACAGATTGGTAGTTGCCAGAGGGAAGGGGGAGGGGGAGTGGGTGAAATGGGTGAGGGTAGTCAAAAGGTTCAAATTTCCAGTTATAAAATAAATCTTGGAGATATAATTTACACCCTTGTAATTATAGTTAATAATACTGTATTGTATATTTGAAAGTTGCTAAGAGAGTAAATCTTAAAAGTTCTCATAAGAAAAAAATTGTAACTATGTTTGGTGATGATATTAATGATTTATTATGATTATTTCACAATATATACAAATACTGAATCATTATATTGTACATCTGAAACTAATATAATCTTGTATGTCAGTTATATCAGAAAGAAGGAAAGAAAGAAGGAAAAAAAAAACAAAAGAAAGAAAGAAAAGAATTATCAGGCCCAAATGTCAATAGCACCAAAGTTGAGAAACCCTGATCTCAGCAATTTGATCAAGAACAGCTGATAGAAATGTATTGTGACGAAGTATTTTCTTGAAGAAATTCAGTCAGAGAAAGACAAATACCATATGATTTCACTCATATGTGGAATTTAAGAAACAAAAAAAATGAACATAGGACAAAGGAAGGAAAAATAAAATAAGATGAAAATAGAGAGGGAAGCAATCCATGAGACGCTGAACTCTAGGAAACAAACTGAGGGTGGCTGGAGGGGAGGTGGGGGGGAGGGATAACTGGATGACGGGCATTGAGGGCACTTGATGTAATGAGCACTGGGTGTTATATGCAACTGATGAATCACTAAATTCTACCCCTGAAACTAATAATACAGTATATGTTAACTAAATTGAATTTAAATAATTTTTTAAATTCCACAAGTAAAACCCCTCCCCCAATTTTTTTCAAGGAATATTGCAGTTGAGCCTGAGAGATATATACATCAGAGATCATGTTTCTCATCCTATTATTTTTTTCTTAGAATATTAAAGGACATTATAAAAAATACAATAAATATATTTAATTAGAGAAAGAATAGAGAAAACCCTTAGTAAGTATGATGGAGATAATTAGTGCTTAGATGAAAGTTTAGAGTACTTAGTATCTATATTAGAAAAAGAAAAGTCCAAAATTAATAACCTAAGTTTCTACCTTAAGAAGCTAGAAAAGCCATACAATTGAGTATTACTCAGGAACAAGAGGGAATGAAGTATTGATACTTCATTTATAGACGGATGTACACCAAGGACAAAGTATTGTATGATTCCATATACAGGACATGTCCAAAATAGGCAAATCTATAGAGAACAAAAGTGGATTAGTGGTTGCCTGGAGACTGGGTAATCAGGAAGTGATGGCTAAGGTGTGTAGAATTTCCTTTTGGGGTAAGGAAAATGTTCTAAAATTGACTGATGATGAATACACAATTCCATGAATGTACTAAAAGATACCATTTGTACATTTCAAGTTGTTGAGTTGTATGATGTGTGAGTTATATTTCAATAAAAATGTTTTTTAAAGGTTAGAAGAACAAATTAAATCAAAAGCAGAAGGCAACTTAACAATAAAGAGCAGAAATAAATGAAATAGAAAACAGACCAACTATAGAGAAATTAATTAAACCAAAAGCCAATTTCTTGAATAGATTGATAAAATTGATAAGCCTCTAGCCAGAATGATAAAAAACAGAAAGAAACAAATTACCAATATTGGAAATTTAAAAAGGGACATTACTACAGTTTCTACAGACATTAAAAGGATGGTATTGGAATATGATGAACATTTATATCAATAATTAGACAACTTATATGAACTGGACACATTTCTTGAAAGATACAAATTATCAAGAAGAAATGGTCTGAATAGCCCCATATGAAGTAAAGAAATTGAATAATGAAAAACATTAAGCAAAAACATAAAGCAAAGTTTGTGCCTAGATATCTTCAGTAGTAAATTCTACCAAACACATACAGAAGAATACCAATCCTATATAAATCCTTTTAGAAAATAGCGGAAGATGAAAGCTTTCTTACTCATTTTAGAAATAAGGATTACCGTGATTCTAAAACTACACAAAAACAATAAAACTACCAATAAAAGCTCTTGTGATCACAGAAGCAAAATACCTTGCAAAATATTAGCAAGTCCAGTTCAGCAATAAATTAAAAGGTTAATATTCTATGACCAAGCTGTATTTATCTCAGGAATGTTGGTTTAACATTCAAACTTCAGTCTGTGATATTTACCATGTTACTAGGAGAAGAGAGGAAAAAATGATCACATGATTCAGTAGAGGCAGATAAAACTTTTGACAAATTTCAACAGCATTCATGCTTTAAAAAAAGAGCAGTGCTCGCTTCAGCAGCACACATACTAAAATTGGAACAATACAGAGATTAGCATGGCCCCTGTGCAAGGATGACAGGCAAATTTGTGAAGTGTTCCATACTTTTTTAAAGATTTTATTTATTTGATAGAGAGAGAGAGTGCGCCCACAAGCAGGGGGAATGGCCGAGGGAGAGGGAGAAGCAGACTCCCCTCTGAGCAGGGAGCCCGATGCGAGGCTCAATCCCAGGACCTTGGGATCATGACCTGAGTTGAAGGTGGATGTTTAACCGACTGAGCCACCCAGGTGCCCCAAGTGTTACATATTTTTAAAAATGATTTCCAGTTTGGGGCACCTGGGTGGCTCAGTCATTAAGCGTCTGCCTTCGGCTCAGGTCATGATCCCAGGTCCTGGGATCGGGCCCTGCATTGGGCTCCCTGCTCCGCGGGAAGCCTGCTTCTCCCTCTCCCACTCCCCCTGCGTGGGTTCCCCCTCTTGCTGTGTCTCTCTCGGTCAAATAAATAAATAAAATCTTTTACAAAAAATGATTTCCAGTTAAAAAAAATTAAAGCAAATTAGCAATAGAGAGAAACTTCTTCAACTCAGTAAAGGGCACTTATAAAAACCTTACTCTATAATCATGTATAAATGGTAAAAGACTGAATGTCTTCTCACTATGTTTGGAATAAGGCAATGTTTGCTTTCCCGCTTCCTACTTAACACTGTGTTATGGTCTGAATGTTTGTGTTCCTCCCCCACCAATTGATATCTTGAAATTATAATCCTAACTAATACCATCATATTATGATATTCATGGGTGGGGCCTTTGGGAAGTGATTAGGTCATAAAAGCAGAGCTCTTATGAAATGGATTAGTGATCTTATAAAAGATTTTACAGAGCTCCCTAGCCCCTTTCACCATGTGAGGATACAAGAACTGTATGACCCGGATGAGGGCTCACCTGACTATGTTGGCAGGTTGATCTCAGACTTCCAACCTCCAGAACTGTGAGAAATAAATTTGATATTTTAAGCTACCTTGTCTGTGGTATTTTGTTATAGCAGCCCAAATGGACTAAGACACATTATATGAAGACCCTAGTCAGTGCAATAAGGTAAGAAAAAGAAATAAAAGCCACATACATTGGAAAGGAAGAAGTGGTCTTTATTCACAGGGGACATAATTGTGTTTGTAGAAAATCCTAGGGAATCTACAAAAGAAGCTTTAAAACTAATATAGATTGGGGCTCCTGGCTAGCTCAGTTAGAAGAGTATGTTACTCTTGATCTTGGGGTCATGAGTCATGAGTTTGAGCCCCATGTTGGGTATAAAGATGACATATATAATATATATATTTATATATATATATATATATTTATATATATATATATATATTTATATTTATATATATATAAAATAAACTTAGGGCACCTGGGTGGTTCAGTAGGTTAAGCATCTGCCTTTAGCTCAGGTCATGATCCCAGGGTCCTGGGATGGTGTCCCATATTGGGCTCCCTGCTCAGTGGGGAGTCTGCTTCTCCCTCTACCCCTCCCCCCCCGGCTCATGATCTCTCTCTCTCATGCTCTCTCTCGCTCTCAAATAAAAATTAAAAAAAATAAACTTAAAAAAATTAGTACAGGGGCACCTGGGTGGCACAGCTGGTTAAGCGTCTGACTCTTGGATTTGGCTCAGGTTGTGATCTCAACCTGGGATTGAGCCCCATGTCAGGCTCCACACTGAGCGGGAGTCTGCTTAGGATTCTCTCTCCCTCTCTGCTCCCCTACCCCCATGTTGTCTCTCAAATAAATAAATAAATCTTTTTTTTTTTTTTAAAGATTTTATTTGTTTGACAGAGAGAGACACAGCGAGAGAGGGAACACAAGCAGGGGGAGTGGGAGAGGGAGAAGCAGACTTCCCGCAGAGCAGGGAGCCCAATGCGGGGCTCGATCCCAGGACCTGGGATCATGACCTGAGCCGAAGGCAGACACTTAGTGACTGAGCCACCCAGGCGCCCCAATAAAGAAATCTTAAAAAAAAAAAAAAAAACTAGTACAGATTAATGATAATACAAAGTCCATATATAAAAATCAATTTAAAATTGAATTTTAGGGGTAACTGGGTGGCTCAGTCAGTTAAGTATCTGCCTTCAGCTCAGGTTCTGATCCCAGGGTCCTGGGATTAAGCCCCACATCAGGCTCTCTGCTCATCAGAGAGCCTGCTTCTCCCTCTCCCTCTGCCCACCGCTCAGCCTGCTTGTGCTCTCTCTGTCAAATAAATAAATAAAACCTTTAAAAAAAATGGAATTTTTAAAAAAACAATGTATATATAAGACCAAAAATGTTAAACTTAGAATTAAACCTAACAAAATATGTGTTAGCTCTGTATTGAAAAAAATATTTGAAAAAAATCACTGAACAATATTTTTAAAAACCTAAATAAATGGAGATATAGATCATATTTATGATTCAGATGATGCAATATTATTATCCCCAAATTCAACATAATCCTAGTCAAAATCCAAGCAAGTTTTTTTTTTAATTGACAGGCTCAATTCTAAACTTTATATGTAGAAGAATGCAGAAGAAAAAAAATTGGGAAAAAAATGAACAAAGTTGGAAGTTTTACATGACCTCATTTAAAGACTTTTTATGAAACAACAGTAGTTGAGATAGTGTGTATTGTTAAAGAATACACATATAGATCAATGGAACCAAATACAAAGTCCAGAAGTAGATAAACACATAGTCAATTGATTCTTTTTTTGAAAGTTTTTTTTCCCTTTTTAAAGATTTTATTTACTTATTTTTCAGAGAGAGAGAGAGAGAGAGAGAGCACAAGCAGGGGGAGTGGCAGGCAGAGGGAGAAGCAGGCTCCCTGCTGAGCAAGGAGCCCAATGTGGGACTCAATCCCAGGACCCAGGGATCATGACCCAAGCCGAAGGTAGACGCTTAACCAACTGAACCACCCAGGCATCCTTAGTCAATTGATTCTTTTTTTTTTTTTTTTTAAGATTTTATTTATTTATTTGACAGAGAGAGACACAGCGAGAGAGGGAACACAAGCAGGGGGAGTTGGAGCGGGAGAAGCAGGCTTCCCGCAGAGCAGGGAGCCTGATGCTGGGCTCGATCCCAGGACCCTGGGGTCATGACCTGAGCCAAAGGCAGACGCTTAACGAATGAGCCACCCAGGTGCCCCTAGTCAATTGATTCTTGACAAAGGAGTCAAAGTAATTCAATAGGAAATGTATAGCCTTTTCAACAAATATTATTGGAATAATTGGATATCTATCCATCTTCCTACCTACCATCTGTGTAACTATCAAACCTCAACCTTTACCTCACACTATACACACAGAAAAACTTGAAACAGATAATATACTTGAATGTGAATGGCAATACTATAAAAATTTAGAAAAAATACAGGAGAAAATCTTTGTGATCTTCGTGTTGGCAAAAATTTCTTAGGACATTAAAAGCATTAACCACAAAAGAAAAAAAGTACTTGATTTTACCAAGATTTAATATTTCTATTCTTTGAAATATGCTAAAAAGCATGAAAAGATAAGCCACAGACTGGAAGTAAATATTCACAAGATGTATGTGAAAAGGGACTTCTATCTAGATTAATAAGAAGATAGCCCAGTTTAAAAAAAGGGCAAAAGTTTCATAGACACTTCACCAAGGAAGATATATGAATGCCCCCAAAACATATCAAAAGATACTTAAGATCATTTGTCATCAGAGAAATGCAAATTGAAGCCAAATAAGATACCACTACATATCAAATAAAATTGAAAGAATTTAAAAGACTGACAATGCTATGTGTTGGTAAATATGTGGAGCCACTGGAACTTTCATATACTGCTGGTGGAAATGCAAGATGGTACATATACTTTGGAAAAAATTTCATAGGTTCCTATAAATTTAAACATATGCTTTGCATATAACTCATCAATTTCATTCCTTGGTATTTACCCAAGAGAACTGAAAACATACCTACAAAGACTTACTTGTATATGAATGTTCATAGCATTATTCATGATAATTAAAATCTAGAAACAACTCAGATTTAATTCCACAGGAGAATGGCTAAAGCATGGTATATCCATTTAATTAAATATCTCTGAGCATTAAAATGAAATGAATTAGTGATATACGCAACCACATGTATCAAACTCTGAAACATGCTGAGTTAAAGAAGCCAAATACAGAAGTGTAAATATTCTGATTAAACTTTTTCCCTACAATTGCATATAATCTCTAGTGATAGAAAGTAGAATACTGTTTCTCAGAGGCAACAGTGGAATAGGGGTAGGGTAGGGATTGACCAGAAAGGGCACAAAGGACAAAGGAAACTGTTCTCTATCATGGTGGTAGTTACTCAGATGTATTCCTTTGTCAAAACTCTTATACAGCGTATTTAAAATATGTGAATTTTATTATATGTAAATTATTCCTCAGTACATGTTTTAAAAATTAGCAAACAACTTGGCACTGCAAACTCTAAATAAAAAATATCCTAATCAGGTATCATCTATCCTAAGAATGTAGGGATCAATATTTTAAAAATCTGTTAATAAAATCCAGTCTTAAAAAATATAATATTAATTGTTGAGGAAAGGTGTATGACATACATTCCTGATTTAAAACAAACAAACAAACAAAACTTTGAAAACTAGAAGTAGAGGGGAACTTCCTTAATCTCATTAGGGGTATGTACAATACACTTCCAGTAAATATCACACTTGATTGTAAAAGTAGTTTTAAAGCATTTCAGTTAATGTCAGAAGTAGATGCAGATGCAGCTTTTAGGCAACAGGCTTGGGCAATGAAAACGTCAACAAGGCAAGAGTCCATAGTGACTGCCCAGCTGGTGCAAAAAGGCTTATTAAGTAACCCACATTGAAACAGCCATAGGCCCTAACTGACCAATCAAGATGCCATCCCACAGTAAGGTCAAAATGCTTACTTGCACCTCTTCCATTGAAAATGTTTCCCAAGGGATTGCTGGGAAAATGGCAGAGTAGGAAGACCCTAAGCTCACCTTGTCCCACGGACAAAGTAGGTAACTACCACATCAGTGTAAATAACCCAGAAAATGACCCCAAAACTGGCAGAACAAACTCCACAACTAAATGTAGAGAAGAGGCCACATCCAAGAGGGTAGGAAGGGCGGAGATCTGGTGAGGAACCAGATAGACCTCCGGACTATCCGTGGGAGGGATGGACCCACAAGTGCTGAGAGGGGGGAGAAATAGACTATCACACCAGGGAGCCTGCATGAGGAAGAAGAATCCCCATAACATTTGGCTTTGAAAACCAGAGAGGCAGAATTTCAAGAGTTCTTACAACCAACAGGACTTAAAACCTGGAATTAAAAAATCAGCAGGCTTGGCTCCGGGAGAGCTGGGAGGGCAAGAGGAAACTGAGTCCCTGCCCTTAAAAAGATAGCACAAAAAACAGGCTGCAGAGATACAGCATAGAAGCAGCAGTTTGAAAAATGCCTGACCACACACGAGGGAGGGTTATTGACTAATCTCAGAGTGTGTCTGGAGGGACAGAGATGGTTGGGAAACTCCCCCAGTAACAAAGGAGCTGGCAGGCACCCCTTACCTTTCCCTGCTCCCCAGCATAAACACATAGCCACCTGTGGAAACCAGTGTAGTGCCACCATACACCACCTAACTTGCTTATACTGCACCCTGCCTCCCCAACTTTGGCAGATCTGCCCCTCCAGCCAGGGTTGCCTCAGTCCCAGCACTGTGGGTCCCCTTCCCCAGAAATCCTGAGCAAACCTTGCTAACACTGTGTATCCTGAACTGCATGCTTTGTGGGGCCTCAGTCCCAGTAGAAGCAAAGTCCTTTCTCCAAGGGGACCTGTGCACAAACCTTGCTAAGATTCCAAGTCCTGCCCCCCCACACTTTATGGATCTGCCCCCTCTAATCTGCTCTATGCCAGAGCCCATTCAAAGTGGGACCACAAACCTGGCAGTGTGCAAGCAGTCCTGGCAGGGCCAACACCACTCTGAAGTGACTCCTGCTCTGGAAAGAGAGGATATCCACACACACCAGTCTGACTGTGACCCCGGCAGCGGGCTGGGGGCAGACAGCTGGTCTGACTACAGGCCCCACCCACCAACAAAAGCTTCTCAGGGCACAACACAGGGAAAGCACCCTGCAATTTGGTGCTATTGCATCTCTGGTAAACTCCTAGTCTGACTCAACTCAAGCCCAAGGAAGTCACAGACTGACCCACTAATAGCACAGGGACCAAACACTGCTCACAACAGACAAAGAGAGCCACTGCAGATGACTGGACTGGAGGAAAAAGCAGGTTGGTTACAAGAGCAAGGTGCACCAAACACACATAGGAGGAGACATTCTGTAAACAGGGGACACTGCACTGCACAGCATTAGAGGATCTCTTCTTTATAAAGCCACACCTTTCTTTCTTTTTTTTTTTTTAAGATTTTATTTATCTATTTGACAGAGAGAGACACAGTGAGAGAGGGAACACAAGCAGGGGGAGTTGGAGAGGGAGAAGCAGGCTTCCTGCGGAGCAGGGAGCCCAATGTGGGGCTCGATCCCAGAACCCTGGGATCATGACCTGAGCCGAAGGCAGACGCTTAACAACTGAGCCACCCAGGCGCCCCAAGCCACACCTTTCAAGAGCAGGAGACATATCGGACTTACATAACACAGAAACAAACTTACAAACTTACATAACACAGAGAGGTAAACAAAATGAGGAGACAGCGGAATATGTCCCAAATGAAAGAAAAGGACAAAACCACAGCAAGAGACTTAAGTGAAACAGAGATAATATACCTGATAGAGAATTTAAAATAATAATCATAAAGATACTCATTGGGCTTGAGAAAAGAGTGGAGGGCATCAGTGAGATCCATAATGAAGAGATAAAAGAAGAATCAATTAGAGATGAACACAATAAATAAAATTAGATGGAATAAATGGTAGACCAGAGGAAGCAGAAGAATGGATCAGCAACCTGGAGGACAGAGTAATGGAAAGTAATCAAGCTGAATGAAAAAAAAATTTATGCAAAATAGAACAGACTCAGAGAACTCAGTGACTCCATCAAGCATAATAATAATTTCATTATACAGATCCTAGAAAAAGAGAGAGAAAAAGGGCCAGAAAACTTATCTGAAGAAATAAAAGTGAAAACTACCTAAATCCAGGGAAGGAAACAGAAATTCAGATCCAAGAGGCAAAGATCTCCCAACAAAATCAACCGAAGGATGGGCACCTGGGTGGCTCAGTTGGTTAAGCATCCAACTCTTGATTTTGGCTCAGGTCATGATCCCAGGATCATAAGATCAAGCCCTGCATCAGGCTCCACCACACCGGGCATGGGGGCATGGAAACTGTTTAAGATGCCCCTCTCTCTCCTTCTGCGGTCCGTGCCTCCCAGCCCCCCTCCCCCCCCGCCCCGTGCACTCTAAATCAATCAGTCAACCAAAGGAGGTCCAACCAAGCACACAGCAATTAAAATGGCAAAAAGTAGTGATAAAGAATTTTAAAAGCAACAAGAGAAAAGAAAACAGTTACACACAAGGGTAACCCCACTAGATTATCAGCTGATTTTTCAGCAGAAATTTTGCAGGCCAGAAGAGAGTGAAGTGGCATATTCTAAGTACTGAAAGGAAAAAAATCTGCAGCCAAGAATATTCTATCCAGAAAGGCTATCATTCAAAATAGAAGGAGAGGTAAAGAGTTTCCAAACAAAAGTTAAATGAATTCATGACCACTAAACCATCCCTACAAGAAATGTTGAAGGGGACTCTTTAAGTGGAAAGGGAAGACCATAAGTAAGAGTAACAAAAGTAGGGAGCATAAAAGTGGCAAAAATTGGGGCACCTGGGTGGCTCAGTTGTTTAAGCATCTGACTCTTGATTTCAGCTCAGGTCATGATCTCAGGGTCATGGGACTGGCCTCAGGTCCGGCTCTACACTCAGCAGGGAGTCTGCTTGGGACTGTCTCTCTCCCTCTTCCATTGTCCCTGCCCCACCCCAGCATGAGCTTTATCTAAAATAAATAATTTTTTTTTTAAAAAGCAGTAAAAATAAGTGTATCTGTAAAAATCAGCCAAGCAACTCACAAAATAAAAGGATGTAAAGTATGACACCTATACCTAAAACGTGGGATGGAGAGGAGTAAAAAAAAGGATTCAAACTTAACCAACCATCAACTTAATATAGGCCACTATATGCAGAAGATGTTATATACCAAATTCATCCTATGAAGCCAGCATTACCCTGAACCAAAACCAGATAAAGATACTACAAAAAAGAGAACTACAGGCCAATATTGTGGATGAACATAGATGCAAAAATCCTCAACAAAATGTAGCAAACCGAATCCAACAATACATTAAAAGAATCATTCACCACAATCAAGTGGAATTTATTCTGTATGCAAGGGTGATTCAATATTTACAAATAAATCAACATGACACATTACATAAATAAGAGAAAGGATAAAAACCATATAATCATTTCAATAGATTCAGAAAAAGTATTTCACAAAGTACAACAAACATTCATGATAAAATTCCTCAACAGGGGCACCTGGCTGGCTCAGTTGGTGGAGCATGTGACTCTTGATCTTGAGGTTGTGAGTTTAAATCCCAAGTTGGGCTTAGGGCTTACTTAAAAAAAAAAAAAAAAAAAAAAATGCCTTGACAAAGTAGGTTTAGAGGGACTATACCTCAGATAATAAAAGCTACATATGAGGGGCGCCTGGGTGACTCGGTTAAGTGTCTGCCTTCGGCTCAGGTCATGATCCCAGGACCCTGGGATCAAGGCCCAAGTCAGGCTCCCTGTTCAGTGGAGAGCCTGCTTCTCCCTCACCTCTGCCCCATCCCCCGTCGTATTCTCTTGCTCTCACTCTCTCTCGCTCTATCTCAAATAAATAAAATCTTAAAAAAAAATAAAAGCTACATATGAAAAACCCACAGCTACTGTCATATCAATGGGGACAAACTGAGAGCTCTTTCCCTAACATAAGGAACAAAAGAAGAAGTGTCTACTCTCACCACTTTTATTCAACATAGTACTGAAAGTCCTAGCCACAGCAATCAGGCAACAAAAAGAAATAAAAAGCATTCAAATTGGTAAGGAAGAAGTAAAACTTTCATTATTTGCAGATGACATGATACTATTATGTAGAAAACCCTAAAGATTCCACCAAAAAACTACTAGAACTGATTAACGAATTCAGTAAGACCACAGGATACATAAATCAATGTACAGAAATCTGTTCCATTTCTATTCACCTTAATGCAGCAGAAAGAGAAATTAAGAAAACAATCCCATTTAAAATTACACCAAAAATAATAGAATACCTAAGAATAGGGGTGCCTGGGTGGCTCAGTGGGTTAAGTGCCGGACTCTTGGTTTTTGGCTCAGGTCATGATCTCACTGTAATGAGATTGAGCCCTGCACTGGGTTCTGTGCTGAGCTGAGTGTGGAGTCTGCTTTGGATTCTCTCTCTCCTCTTCCTCTGCTCCTCCCCTGCTCACACGCTTGTGCTCTCTCTCTCAAAAAGAATGATCTGAAGACAGGCAGAATAAACTCCACAACTAAATGTAGGGGGGGAAAGCTCCATCTGAGAGGTTGGGAAGGGCAGAAACCATGGTCATGACCTGCCCCTAGGAGGGAGGGAGCTGTTGACACAGAACAGGGAAAGCCCCAGGGAGCCCACACAGGGAAGACAAATCCTCAAAATGTCTGGCCCTGAAAACCAGAGGGGCTGAATTCGATGAGTTTGTATAACCAGCGGGACTTGGAGCCTGGAGCTTTAAAAGTCAGCTGACTCAGCACTGGACAAGCCAGCAAGATGAGTGATAGCTGAGTCCTTACCCCTAAGAGACAACAGTCCATGGAGAGGCAACATAGAAGGGACAAGTTTGCATAACACCTGGGACAAATGCAAAGGAGACCTGTTTATAGGGAATTTGGAGCATGTTGGGAGACTTCTCCAGGAACAAAGGAGCTGGCAGTAGCCATTTTCCGTCGTGCCCCCGCCCCCAGCAGAGTAAACAGAGAGCCACCTGCAGGAGGCTGCACTGCACAGACTCACCTGCTACCTAACCTGCTAGCAGTGCACCTGCCCACGAGTTCTCCTGAGCACTCACCCACTCCAAGCCTGCTGGCCTCAGCCCTGGGCTCAGTGCAAATTTTGTTAATGCCATGTGTGCCTTGCCCAGCCACTGCGTGCCATGCCCCCAGCCGCTGCTCTTTGAGGAATCCAGCCTGGGACTAGCGGTTCGGCACAAATTATGCTAACACTGCCACCCTGCCCCAGAGCCCTCCTGTGGTCACACTCCCTCAGAGCTGGACTGCCTGGGTCCCACTAACAGCCAACAATAGGCAGAGTCAGTGCAGACATCTGGACTGAAAGGAAAAGTGACTCAGACAAAATAGGACTCAAGCAACACACATAAGAGATGCCCCTGAAGTAGCAAGCTTCTGATAAACAGGGGGGACACGGGAGCATAGGACACTACAGAACCTCCTCTTTTTCATAAAGTCACTACTTTCAAGAGCAGAAGATGTAGCCAACTTTCCTAACACACAGCAACAGACACAGCAAGACAGACAAGATAGAGGAATGTGCCCCAAATGAAAGAACAGGACAAAATCACAGCAGGAGATCTAAGTGAACAGAAATAAGTAACATACTGATCAAGATTTAAAGTAATGATTATAAAGATACTCACTGACTTCAGAAAAGGGTGGAGGACATCAGTGAGACCCTTGACAAAGAGATAAAAAAAATAACATATCAGAGATGATGAACTCAATAAATGAAATTAAAAATACAACAGATGGAATAAATAATAGGCTACAGGAAGCGGAGGAGCCAGGAGCTCCAACTTCAAGCAATTCTTCAAGGACTGGAAATGAGAATGGGCGTCTCCCTGTCCCCTGCCTCCTGCCTGCTTTCTCCTTCTCCAGTTGCCTGATCAGTGCTGAGGTGCCCCCATGGATGTTCAATAGAGACTAGTGCTTTCCTGGAAAAAAAATAAATAAAGGAGACAAGGCAACAAGAAAATATAACAATTGTAAATACTTATGCATCCAACATGGGAGTACCCAAATACATAACACAGTTAATTACAAACATGGAACTAATTGATAGTAATACAATAATAACCGGAGACTTTGACATCCCACTTAAATTGACGGACAGATCATCCAAACAGAAAATCAAAAAGGGAACAGTGGCTTTGAATGACACACTGGACCAGATGGATTTAGCAGGTATATTCAGAACACTCCCTCCTAAAACAGCAGAATACACATTCTTTTCTATTATACATGGGATGTTCTCCAGAATAGATCACATATTAGGCCACGAAACATGCCTCAACAAATAAAAAAAGACTGAAGTCATACCATGCATCTTTTCTGACCACAACGTTCTCAAACTAGAAATCAACCCCAAGAAAAAATCTGGAAGGATCACAAATACATGGAAGTTAAATAACATGCTACTAAACAATGACTGGGTCAACCAAGAAATCAAAGAGGAAATAAAAAAGTACATGGAAACAAGTATAAATGAAAACACAATGGTCCAAAACCTTTAGGATACAGCAAAAGTGGTTCTGAGGGAAGTTTATAGCAATACAGGACTACCTCAAGAAGCAAGAAAAATCTCAAATAAACAGCCTAACCTTCTACACCTAAAGGAGATAGAAAAACAAACCAAACAAAACCCCAAACCAGAAGGAAGGAAATAATACAGGTTAGAGCAAAATAAATGATCTAGAAACTAATAAAACAATAGAAGAGAGCAATGAAACAAAAGCTGCTTCTTTGGAAGATCAACAAAATTAATAGACCTTTACTCAGACTCATAAAGGACTCAAGCAAAATCATAAACAAAAGAGGATAAATAACAATAAACACCACAGAAATGCCAACAATTATAAGAGAATATTATGAAAAACTATATGTCAGCAAATTAGACAACCTAAAACAAATGGATAAATTCCTAGAAATATATAACCTACCAAAGCTGAAGCAGAAAAAAACCAGAATATTTGAACAGACTGATTATCAGCAAGGAGACTGAATCAGTAATCTCAGTAATCAGGGGCGCCTGGGTGGCTCAGTCATTAAGCGTCTGCCTTCAGCTCAGGTCATGATCCCAGGGTCCTGGGATGGAGCCCCGCATTGGGCTCCCTGCTTGGCAGGAGGCCTGCTTCTCCCTCTCTCTCTCCCCCTGCTGTGTTCTCTCTCTCGCACTGTCTCTCTCTATCAAATAAATAAATAAAATCTTAAAAAAAAAAGTAATCTCAGTAATCAAAAAACTCCCAACAAACAAAAGCCCAGGACCAGACAGTTTCACAGGTGACTTTTACCAAACATTTAAAGAAAAGTTAATACCTATTCTCCTTCAACTATTCCAAAACATAGAAGGAAAACTCGAATACATTCTATGAGGCTAGTATCACCCTGATACAAAAACCAGATAAAGACACCACAAAAAAAGAGAACTACAGGCCAATATCTCTGATAAACATGGATGCAAAAATCTTCAACAAAATACTAGCAAACAGAATCCAAAGATACATTAAAAAATTCATTCACCACGATCAAGTGGGATTTATTCCTGGGATGCAAAAGTGGTTCAATATTTGCTAATCAATCAACATGATACATCACATTAATAAGAGAAAAGATAAAAAAAATCTGATCGGTGGGAGGAGCAAGATGGCGAGGAGTAGGAGACCTGGATTTCGTCTGGTCTCAGGAATTCAGCTGGATAGGGATCAAACCATTCTGAACACCTACAAACTCAACAGGAGATCGAAGAAAAGAATAGTAGCAACTCTTTGAACAGAAAGTGACCACTTTCTGGAAGGTAGGACGTGCGGAGAACTGAATTCGAGGTGATATTCGGGAGGATAGACGGCGGGGGAGGGGGCCTCCATCGGCCACTTCTGGCAAGTGATAGAGCCACAGAGCACAGAATCGGAACTTTTAGAAGTCGGCTCCACTGAGGGACGTCACTCCAGTGGCTCAGCAGGGGGTGGAACCCTCACTGGGACAGTGTGGTCTCAGGACCCTCGGGGTCACAGAAAGACCGGGGGTGCCTGAGTGCGGCAGAGCTCCCAGAGATCTGAGTGGGGAAGCCGGCTGCAGAGACGGAGCCAAGGCGCGGGCTCTCAGCTCGGGGTTGCCATGAACAGTGATCCGCGGCACAGTCGGGCCACTGCTCCTCCAGCAGGGACCCAACAAGCGGCAGATCCAGGGAGACTCACCTTCTTCCCCCGGGAGGAGAGGTGCTGGAGCGCACCGCAGGGATCTGCTGGGTTTGGAGACTCCACACGGGGTTGGGTGCCAGAGATAGAAACGCGCGGTCACAGGCCGGGTGATCACGGAGTGCGGCTGGAGACCGGGGAGACGAGAGTGACTGACTGCTTTTCTCTGGGGGCACACTGAGGAGTGGGGCCCCGAGTTCTCGGCTCCTCCAGGGCGGAGATTGGGAGGCCGCCATTTTCATTCTCGGCCTCCAAAGCTGTACGGAAAGCTTGCAGGGAACAAAAGCTCCCGAGAGCAAACCCGAGCAGATTACTTAGCCCGGACCGGCAAGGGTGGGGCAATTCCGCCTCCGGCAAAGACATTTGGGAACCACGACAACAGGCCCCTCCCCCAGAAGATCAGCGAGAACAGCCAGCCAAGACCAAGTCTACCGATCAATGAGAACGGCAGAACTCCAGCGCTAGGGGAATACTGCACATAGAATCCATGGCTTTTTTACCATGATTCTTTAGTCTTTCAAAGTTATTTTTTAAATTTTCTTTTTTTCTTTTTTATTTGAATTTTTCTTTTTCCCTTTTTCAACCAATATCTTATTTATCCCTTTTTAAAAAGATCTTTTTTATTTTTCATTTTTAGAGTCATATTCTATCCCTTCATAGTAGTTAACCTTATTATTGGTATATATATGTAAGTTGTTCTCTCTTTAAAATTTTGGGATACAGTTTCTTCTAACAGACCAAAATATACCCTAAATCTCTAGTGTATGGCTTTGTTCTAGTCTCCTGCCTGATCACATTCTCTCCCCCCGCCTTTTCTTTAAATTCCTCTTCTTTCTTTTTTCAACCAACTTCTTATCAAATCCTTTTATAAAATCTTTTATAATTTTCATCTTTATAGTCATATTCCATCCCTTCATCATATTAACCCTTATTTTTGTACATATATACGTTTTTCTTTCTTTAAAATTTTGGGAGGCACTCTCTTCTAACAGACCAAAATATGCCCAAAATCTAGTGTGTGGCACAGATCTATGCACCAGCCTGATCATATTTGATCATATTCTTTTTTTAACTTTTTCTTTTTTTTCTTTTTTCTTTCCCTTTTTTTCCCCCCGGTTTCAGGTCTCTTCTGATTTGTTTAGTGTATATTTTTCTAGGGTCGTTGTTACCCTGTTAGCATTTTGTTCTCTCATTCATCTATTCTCCTCTGGGCAAAATGACAAGACGGAAAAAATCACCTCAAAAAAAAGAACAAGAGGCAGTACGGACTGCCAGGGACCTAATCAATACGGACATTAGTAAGATGTCGGAACTAGAGTTCAGAATGACGATTTTAAAGATACTAGCTGGGCTTGAAAAAAGCATGGAAGATATTAGAGAAACCCTTTCTGGAGAAATAAAAGAACTAAAGTCTAACCAAGTTGAAATCAAAAAGGCTATTAATGAGGTGCAATCAAAAATGGAGGCTCTAACTGCTAGGATAAATGAGGCAGAAGAGAGAATTAGTGATACAGAAGACCAAATGATGGAAAATAAAGAAGCTGAGAAAAAGAGAGATAAACAACTACTGGATCACGAGGGCAGAATTCAAGAGGTAAGTGATACCATAGACGAAACAATATTAGAATAATTGGGATCCCAGAAGAAGAAGAAAGAGAGAGAGGGGCAGAAGGTATATTGGAGCAAATTATAGCAGAGAACTTCCCTAATTTGGGGAAGGAAACAGGCATCAAAATGCAGGAGGCACAGAGAACCCCACTCAAAATCAATAAAAATAGGTCAACACCCTGACATCTAATAGTAAAACTTATGAGTTTCAGAGACAAAGAGAAAATTCTGAAAGTAGCTCGGGACAAGAGATCTGTAACCTACAATGGTGGAAACATTAGATTGGCAACAGACCTATCCACAGAGACCTGGCAGGCTAGAAAGGACTGGCAGGATATATTCAGAGCACTAAATGAGAAAAATATGCAGTCAAGAATACTATATCCAGCTAGGCTGCCATTGAAAATAGAAGGAGAGATAAAAAGCTTCCAGGACAAACAAAAACTAAAGGAATTTGCAAACACGAAACCAGCCCTACAAGAAATCTTGAAAGGGGTTCTCTAAGCAAAGAGAGAGCCTAAAAGTAACATAGACCAGAATGGAACAGAGACAATATACAGTAACAGTCACCTTACAGGCAATACAATGGCACTAAATTCCTATCTTTCAATAGTTACCCTGAATGTAAATGGGCTAAATGCCCCAATCAAAAGACACAGGCTATCAGACTGGATAAAAAAACAAGACCCATCGATATGCTGTCTGCAAGAGACTCATTTTAGACCCAGACACCTCCAGATTGAAAGTGAGGTGGTGGAAAACCACTTACCATGCTAATGGACACCAAGAGAAAGCTGGGGTGGCAATCCTTATATCAGACAAATTAGATTTTAAACCGAAAGACTATAATAAGAGATGAGGAAGGACACTATATCCTACTTAAAGGGTCTATCCAACAAGGAGATCTAACAATTGTAAATATCTATGCCCCTAACATGGGAGCAGCCAATTATATAAGCCAATTAATAACAAAAGCAAAGAAACACATCAACAACAATACAATAATAGTGGGAGACTTTAACACCCCCCTCGCTGAAATGGACAAATCATCTAACCAAAAGATCAACAAAGAAATAAAGACTTTAAATGACACACTGGACCAAATGGACTTCACAGATATATTCAGAACATTCCATCCCAAAGCAACAGAATACACATTCTTCTCTAGTGCACATGGAACATTCTCCAGAATAGATCACATCCTAGGTCACAAATCAGGTCTCAACCAGTACCAAAAGATTGGGATCATTCCCTGCATATTTTCAGACCACAATGCTTTGAAACTAGAACTCAATCACAAGAGGAAAGTCGGAAAGAACTCAGATACATGGAGGCTAAAGAGCATCCTACTAAAGAATGAATGGGTCAACCAGGAAATTAAAGAAGAATTAAAATTCATGGAAACAAATGAAAATGAAAACACAACTGTTCAAAATCTTTGGGATGCAGCAGAGGCAGTCCTAAGAGGAAAGTATATAGCAATAAGAAATAAAAGGCATCCGAATCAGCAAAGAAGTCAAACTCACTCTCTGCAGATGATATGATACTTTATGTGGAAAACCCAAAGACTCCACCCCAAAATTGCTGGAACTCATACAGGAATTCAGTAAAGTGGCAGGATATAAAATCAATGCACAGAAATCAGTGGCATTCCTATACACAAGACAGAAGAAAGAGAAATTAAGGAGTCGATCCCATTTACAATTGCACCCAAAACTATAAGATACCTAGAAATAAATCTAACCAAAGAGGCAAAGAATCTGTACTCAGAAAACTATAAAATACTCATGAAAGAAACTGAGGAAGACACAAAGAAATGGAAAAATGTTCTATGCTCATGGATTGGAAGAACAAATGTTGTGAAGATGTCAATGCAACCTAGAGCAATCTACACATTTAAAGCAATCCCTATCAAAATACCATCCACTTTTTTCAAAGAAATGGAACAAATAATCCTAAAATTTGTATGGAACCAGAAAAGACCCCGAATAGCCAGAGGAATGTTGAAAAAGAAAAGCAAAGCTGGTGGCATCACAATTCCAGACTTCAAGCTCTATTACAAAGCTGTCATGATCAAGACAGTATGGTACTGGCACAAAAACAGACACATAGATCAATGGAACAGAATAGAGAACCCAGAAATAGACCCTCAACTCTATGGTCAACTAATCTTCGACAAAGCAGGAAAGAATGTCCAATGGAAAAAAGACAGTCTCTTCAACAAATGGTGTTGGGAAAATTGGACAGCCACATGCAGAAGAATGAAACTGGACCATTTCCTTACACCACACACAAAAATAGACTCCAAATGGTTGAAAGACCTCAATGTGAGACAGGAGTCCATCAAAATCCTAAAGGAGAACACAGGCAGCAACCTCTTCGACCTCAGCCGCAGCAACTTCTTCCTAGAAAGATCGCCAAAGGCAAGGGAAGCAAGGGCAAAAATGAACTATTGGGACTTCATCAAGATAAAAAGCTTTTGCACAGCAAAAGAAACAGTCAACAAAACCAAAAGACAACCGACAAAATGGGAGAAGATATTTGCAAATGGCATATCAGATAAAGGCCTAGTATCCAAAATCTATAAAGAACTTAACAACCTCAAAACCCAAAGAACAAATGATCCAATCAAGAAATGGGCAGAAGATAGGAACAGACATTATTCCAAAGAAGACACCCAAATGGCCGACAGACACATGGAAAAGTGTTCAACATCGCTCGGCATCAGGGAAATCCAAATCAAAACCTCAATGAGATACCACCTCATACCAGTCAGAATGGCTAAAATTAACAAGTCAGGAAATGACAGATGTTGGCGGGGATGCAGAGAAAGGGGAACCCTCCTACACTGTTGATGGGAATGCAAGCTGGTGCAGCCACTCTGGAAAACAGTATGGCGGTTCCCCAAAAAGTTGAAAAGAGAGTTATCCTACGACCCAGCAATTGCACTACTGGGTATTTACCCCAAAGATACAAATGTAGGGATCCAAAGGGGTACATGCACCCCGATGTTTATAGCAGCAATGTCCACAATAGCCAAACTATGGAAAGAGCCAAGATGTCCATCAACAGATGAATGGATAAAGATGTGGTATACATATATACGATGGAATATTATGCAGCCATCAAAAGGAATGAAATCTTGCCATTTGCAACGACGTGGATAGAACTGGAGGGTATTATGCTGAGCGAAATAAGTCAATCAGAGAAAGACATGTATCATATGATCTCACTGATATGAGGAATTCTTAATCTCAGGAAACAAACTGAGGGTTGCTGGAGAGGTGGGGGGTGGGAGGGATGGGGTGGCTGGGTGATAGACATTGTGGAGGGTATGTGCTATGGTGAGCGCTGTGAATTGTGTAAGACTGTTGAATCACAGACCTGTACCTCTGAAACAAATAATACATTATATGTTAAAAAAAAAAAAAAAAAAAAAGGAAGAAGATAGCAGGAAGGGAAAAATGAAGGGGGGGAAATTGGAGGGGGAGACGAACCATGAGAGACTATGGACTCTGAGAAACAAACTGAGGGTTCTAGAGGGGAGGGGGGTGGGGGGATGGGTTAGCCTGGTGATGGGTATTAAAGAGGGCACGTACTGAATGGAGCACTGGGTGTTATACGCAAACAATGAATCATGGAACACTACATCAAAAACTAATGATGTAATGTATGGTGATTAACATAATAAAATTTTTTAAAAATCTGATTTCAATAGATGCAGAAAATGCATTTGATAAAGTACAACATCCTTTTATGATAAAAGCCCTCAACAAAGTAGGTTTAGAGGAACATACCTCAACATGATAAAGGCCATATATGAAGAACCAACAGCTAGTAACATACTCAATGCGGGGAAAACTGAGAGCTTTCCTCTTAAGGTCAGGAATAAGACAAGGAAGTCCACTCTCACAACTTTTATTCAACATAGTACTGGAAGTCCTAGCCACAGCAATCAGACAACAAAAAGAAATAAAAGGCATCCACATTGGTAAGGAAGAAGTAAAACTCTTAGTATTTGCAGATGACATGATACTATACATAGAAAACCCGAAAGACTCCACCAAAAGACTACTAGAACTGATAAATGAATTCAGTAAAGTTGCCGGGTACAAAATCAATGTGCAGAAATCTGTTGAATTTCTATACACTAATAATAAAGCAACAGAAAGAAAGAGAAAATAATTCCCTTTAAATTTGCACCAAAAAAATAAGATACCTAGGACTAAACCTAACCAAACAGGTGAAAGATCTGTACTCAGAAAACTGTAAAACACTGATGAAAGAAATGGAAGATAACACAAAGAAATGGAAAGACATTCCATGCTCATAGATGCGAAGATCAAATATTGTTAAAATGTCTATACCACCAAAAGTAATCAACAGATTTATTGTAATCCCTATCAAACTACCAACAACATTTTTCACAGAACTAGAGCAAATTATCTTTAAATTTGTATGCAACCACAAAAGACCCTGAATAGCCAAAGTAATCTTGAAAAAGAAAAAAAACAAATCTGAAGGTATCACAATTCCAGATTTCAAGTTATACTACAAAGATGTAGTCATAAAAATAGTATGGTACTGGCACAAAAATAGACACATAGGTCAATAAAACAGAATAGAAAGCCCAGAAATAAACCCACATTAAATGGCTAATTAACTTACAACAAAGCAGGACAGAATATGAAATGGGATAAAGACAGTCTCTTCAGCAAATAGTGTTGGAGAAACTGGATAGCAACAGACAAAAGAATGAAACTGAACCACTTTCCTACATCATACACACAAATACACTCAAAATGGATTAAAGACTTAAATGTGAGACCTGAAACTGTAAAAATCCTAGAAGAGAACACAGACAGTAATTTCTCTGATATCAGCTGTAGCAATATTTTCTAGATATTTCTCTTGAGGCAAGGGAAGTAAAAGCACAAATAAACTATTGGGACTACATCAAAATAAAAAGCTTCTGCACAGTGAAGGAAATAATCAACAAAACTAAAAGTCAACCTACAGAATGGGAGAAAATATTTGCAAATGACTTATCTAATAAAAGGTTAGTATCCAAAATATGTAAAGAACTTATACAATTCAACACCCCCCAAAAAATCCAATTAAATATAGGCAGAAGACGTGAACAGACATTTTTCCAAAGATGACATATGGATGGCCAACAGACCAAAACATGCTCAACATCACTCCTCACCACGGAAATGCAAAACTACAATAGATATCACCTCACACTTGTCAGAATGGCTAAAATCAACAATACAAGAAACAACAGGTGTTGGTGATGATGTGGAGAACGGGAAATCCTCTGGCACTGTTGGTGGGAATGCAAACTGGTACAGGCACTCTGGAAAACAGTATGGAGTTTCCTCAAAAAGTTAAAAATAGAACTACCCTACAATCCAGTAATTACACTACTGAGTATTTACCCAAAGAATACAAAACACTAATTCAAAGGGATATATGCAACCCTATGTTTAGAACAGCATTATTTATGATAGTCAAGATACAGAAGCAGCCCATGTCCATAGATTGATGAATGGATAAAGAAGATGTGAGAAAAAAAATATATATGCAATGACATGGATGGAGCTAGAAAGTATAATGCTAAGTGAAGTAAGTCAGGCAGAGAAAGGCAATACCATATGATTTCACTCATATGTGAAATTTAAGAAACAAAGTAAACAGCAAAGGGAAAAAAGAGAGAGAAACAACCCAAAAAACAGACTCTTAACTATAGAGAACAAACTACTGCTTACCACAGGGGAGGTGGGTGGGAGGATGGCTGAAACAGGTGATGGGGATTAAGGAGTGCACTTGTCATGATGAGCACTGGATGATGTATGGAATTTTTGAATTACTATATTGTGCACCTGAAACTAATATAACACTGTAGTTAACTATACTGGAATTAAATAATAAAAAAAGATGTGGCCACACAAAAAAAATCTCCTAGTAACCAACCTCAAAGACATGGATATCTGTGATTTACTTAATAAAGAAATCAGGGGTGCCTGGGTGGCTCAATTGGTTGAGTGTCCCACTCTTGATTTTGGCTCAGGTCATGATCTCAGGATCATGAGACTGAGCCCCACATCGGGCTCTGCACTCAGGGTGGATTTTCTTGAGATTCTCTCTCCCTCTGCCCCTCACCACCACCCCAACCCCTGGCTTGCATGCACACGCTCCCTCTTTCTCTCAAATAAATAACCTTTTAAAAAAAAGTTTTAAAAAGGAAGAAGAAAATAAATCAAAAGAACAGTTTTTTTTAAAGGATTTTATTTATTTTTATTTATTTGACACAGAGAGAGAGAAAGTGAGAGAGAGAGCACAAGCAGGGGGAGTGGCAGGCAGGCAGAGGGAGAGGGGGAAGCAAGCTCTCTGCTGAGCAAGGAGCCCAATGCGGGGCTCTATCCCAGGACCCTGGGATCATGACCCGAGCTGAAGGCAGCCATTTAACTGACCGAGCCACCCAGGTGCCCCAAAAGAACTGTTTTAAGGTTGCTCAATGAGCTACATGAAAATACAGAAAGACAATTCAATGAAATCAGAAAAAATACAGGAACAAAATAAGAAGCATAAGAAAGACAGAAGTCATAAAAAGAACCAAGCAGAAAATCTGGAGCTGAAGAATACAATGAGTAAGATGAAAAATGCAATACAGGGTGCCTGGGTGGCTCAGTCGTTAAGCGTCTGCCTTCGGCTCAGGTCATGATCCCAGGGTCCTGGGATCGAGTCCCACATCGGGCTCCCTCCTCGAGGGGAAGCCTGCTTCTCCCTCTCCCGCTGCTTGTGTTCCTGCTCTCGCTATCTCTGTCTCTGTCAAATAAATAAAATCTTTAAAAAAAAAAAAAAAAAAAAGAAAAATGCAATACAGAGCACCAACAACAAAATGGGCCAAGCAGAAAAAAAAACCCAAAAATGTGTGAATTAAAGAGAAGTGTGAACTAGAAGATAAGGCTTTTGAAATTATCCAGTCAGAGGAGGATAGAGAAAGCCAACTTAATCTATGGGACAACATCAAAAGACACAATTAGTGCATTATTAGAGTTCCAGAGAGAGAAGAGAAGGAGAAGGAGTCAGAGAGCTTATTTAAAGAAATAGTGGGGAGGAACTCCCCAAATCTGGGTAGAGATGATAATATCTAAGTTCATGAAGCTCAGAGGTCACCAAAGAAACTCTTTTTAAAGATTTTATTTATTAATTTGACAAAGAGAGATAGCAAGAGCAGGAACACAAGCAGGGGGAGTGGGAGAGGGAGAAGCAGGCTTCCCGTGGGGCAGGGAGCCCGATGTGGGGCTCGATCCCAGGACCCTGGGATCATGACCTGAGCCTAAGGCAGATGCCTAACGACTGAGCCACCCAGGCACCCCCAAAGAAACTCATCTTAGCGTGAAGAGATCTTCACCCTTATCCGACACATTAGACCAGATGGACTTAACACACATATATAGAACATTCCATGCAAAAAACCCCAGAATACACAAGTGCACATAGTACATTCTCCAGGAAAGATAATATGTTAGACCACAAAACAAGTCTAAATAAATTTAAGAAGATTGAAATTATATCAAGAATCTTTTTTGACCTCAATGGTAAACTAAAATTACAAGAAGAAAAACCAATTTTAAGGAAAAAAAAATCACAAATATGTGGAAATTAAACAACATGCTACTGAATATCCAATGGGTCAAAGAATATCTCAAAAGAGAAATAATACCTTGAGACAAATGAAACCAAAATATAACATACCGAAACTTAAGGGATGCAGCAAAAGCCACTCAAAAGGGAAGTTCACAGTGATAAATGTCTACATTAAGAAACAAGAAAGGCCTCAAATAAACAACCTAACTTTATATCTCAAGGAACTAGAAAAAGAACAAATGAAGCCCAAGGTTAGTAGAAGGAAAGAAATAAAGGTCAGAGTGGAAGTAAATGAATTAGAGACTAAAAAGAGGATAGAAAAAAATCACTGAAATTGAGAGCTGATTTTTTTGTTTTGTTTTATTTTTAAAGATTTTATTTATTTATTTGACAGAGAGAGACACAGCAAGAGAAGGAACACAAGCAGGGGGGAGTGGGAGAGGGAGAAGCAGGCTTCCCGCCGAGCAGGGAGCCCGATGTGGGACTCTATCCCAGTACCCTGGGATCATGACCTGAGCTGAAGGCAGATGCTCAATGACTGAGCCACCCAGGCACCCCGAGAGCTGATTTTTTAAAAAAGATAAACAAAATTGAAAAATTTTTAGCTAGACTCACCAAGGGAAAAAAAGGGATATAACCAATACCACAGAAAGACAAGGGATCATAGGGACAACTATGAATAATTATACACCAACAAATTAGGCATCTAGAGGAAATGGATAAACTCCTAAAATATACAACCTACCAAGACCAAGTCAAGAAGAGATAGAAAATCTGAACAAACCAGTTACTAATAAGGAGATTGAATTAGCAATCAAAAATCTTGCAACAAACAAAAGTCCAAGATCAGATAGCTTCACTGGTGAATTCTACCAAACATTTAAAGGATTAATACACATCCTTCTCAAACTCTTCCAAAAAAGTAGAAGAGGAGAGACCCTTCCAAACTCATTTTATGAGGCCAGCGTTATCCTGATGTCAAATCCAGACAAGAACACTACAAGAAAAGAACAGTACTAGCCAATATACCCAATGAATATAGATGCAAAAATCCTCAACAAATTATTAGCAAACTGAATTCAACAATACATTAAAAGGATCATACACCATAATCATGTGGGATTTATTCTAGGGATGCAAGATTGGTTTGATTCGTATTAATCAATGTGATACACCACATTAACACGATGAAGGGTGAATATCATATGATCATCTCAATAGATGCAGAAAAAGCATTTGACAAAATACACACTTATGATAAAATCTCTCAATAAAATGGGTATAGAGGGAACATGACTCAACGTAATAAAGGCCATATATAACAAGCCAACAGCTAACATCACATTCAACAGGGAAAAGTTGAAAAATTTTCTACTAACATGAGGAACAATACAAGGATGCTCACTCTCACCACTTTTTTTTTTTTTTTAAAGATTTTATTTATTTATTTGGCAGAGAGAGACACAGCAAGAGAGGGAACACAAGCAAGGGGAGTGGGAGAGGGAGAAGCAGGCTTTCTGCTCAGCAGAGAGCCCGATGCAGGGCTCGATCCCAGGACCCTGGGATCATGACCTGAGCCGAAGGCAGATGCTTAACGACTGAGCCACCCAGGTGCCCCCACTTTTTTTTAAGAGAGGGAACAGGGGGAGGGGTAAAGGGAGAGGGAGAGAGAGAGAATCTTAAACAGGCTCCACACTGGGCATGGAGCCCGACATGGGGGCTCGATCTCACAACCCTGAGATCATGACCTGAGTCAAAATCAAAAGTCAGATGCTTAACTGACTGAGCCACCCAGGCAACCCCAAAAATTGTAAATTGAACCATTGCAAGTTAGGGACTGTCTGTACACTGAAGCCCATAAGAAATTGATGAAAGTAATTGAAGAAGACACAGTGGAAAGATACCCATGGATTGGAAGAATATTAAAATGTCCATTATACCCAAAAACATTTATTGATTCAATGCAATTCCCATCAAAATTCCAATGGCTTTTTTCACAGAAATAGAACAAACAATCCTGAATTTGTATGGAACCACAAAAGACTCTGAATGGCCAAAGCAATCCTGAGAATGAGGAACAGAGCTGGAGGCATAACTTCATGATTTCAAACTATACTGCAAAGCTATAGCAATTAAAACAGTATGGTATTGGCATAAAAGCAGACACATAGATCCATGGGAAAAAACAGAGAGCCCAGAAATAAACCCAGGCATATATGGTCAACTAATTAACAACAAAGGACCCCAAAACAGTTTCAATAAATGGCACTGAGAACACTGGGCAGTCACATTCAAGAGAATGAAAATGGATTACTATCTTTCACCACACACAAAAATAAACTCAAAATGGATTAAAGACTTGAATGTAAGACCTGAAACCATAAAACTTCTGGAAGAAAACATAGGCAGTGAACTCCTTGACATTGGTCTTGGTGATTATTTTTTTGGACTTGACACCAAAAGCAACAAAAATAAACAAGTGGGACTACATCAAACTAAAAAGCTTTTGTACCACAAGGGAAACCATCAAAAAATTAAAAAGCAACCTATGGAATGGGAGAAAATATTTGCAAATCATATACCTGATAAGGGGTTAATATCCAAACTCATGCAACTCAATAGCAAAAAAACAAAATCCAATTAAAAAATGGGCTGAGTGTTCTGAATGGACATTTTCTAAAGATGACACCAGGTGACCAACAGGTACATGAGAAGGTACTCAACATAACCAGTCATCAGGGAAAGGCAAATCCAAACCGCAATATCACTTCACACCTGTTGCAATGGCTGCTTTCAAAAAGACGAGAAATAACATGTGTTGGTGAGGATGTAGAGAAAAGGGAACCCCATGTGCACTATTGGTGGGAATGTAAATTGGTACAGCCGCTATGGAAAATAGTATGGAGGGGCGCCTGGGTGGCTCAGTCAGTTAAGCATCAGACTCTTGATTTTGGCTCAGGTCATGATCTCAGGATCATGAGATTGAATGTGGAGCCTTCTGCCCCCACCCCCCCCAGTTCATGCATGTGCACACTCTCCAAAAATAAATTAAAAATAAAGAAAAAAGAAAACAGTATGGAGGTTCCTCAAAAAATTAAAAATAGATCATATGATCCAGCAGTTCCATTTCTGGGTTATATATCCAAAGGAAATGTAATCAGAATCTTGAAGAGTTATCTATACTCCCATGTTCATTGTAGCATTATTCACACTAGCAAATGTATGGAAACAACCTAAGTGTCTGTCTACAGTGAATGGATAAAGAAAATGTCACACACACACACACACACACACACACACACACACACACACACACAGAGGAATATTACTCAACCATGAAAAAGAAGGAAATCTTGCTATTTGTGACAACATGGATGGAACTTGAGGGCATTACATTCAGTGGTAGGAGTCAGACAGAGAAAGATAAATACTGTGTGATATCACTATTTTATGTGGATTCTAAAAAAAGCAGAACTCATAGAAACAGAGTTGAGAAGTGGTTGCCAGAGGTTAGGGGTTGGGGAAATTGGGGAGATATTGGTAAAAGGGCACAAACATCTAGTTACAGACAAAAAAGTTCTGGGGATGTAATATACAGAGGGGTGACTATAGTTTAACAATATTATATATTTGAAAGTTGCTAAGAAAATTGATGTTAAATTGTTCTTCCACAAAGAAGAAATTTTAATTATGCAAGGTGAGGGAGGTGTTAATTAATGCTGTTGCAGTAATCATTTCACGATATATATCAAATCAACATGATCTACATCTTAAGTTCACAGAATATTTATGTCCATTATAGCTCAGTAAAGCCGGGGAAAAGAACTGGGCAAAGAGGGACTTGAATAGACAGTTCTCCAAAGATAACATACAAATAACCAATAAACACATGAAAAGATGCTCAACATCACTAATCATTAGGGAACATAAATCTAGAACAATGAGACACTATCTTGCACCCAGTAGGATGGCTACTGTCAAAAAAAGGGGGGGGGGAAATAAGCAGTGTAGGTGAGGATGTGGAGAAATTGGAACCTGTGTGCACTGCTGGGGGAATGTAAATGGTGCAGCCAGCATGGAAAACAGTCTGATGGTTCCTTGAAAAGTTTAACATAAAATTACCACATGATCTAACAAATCCAGTTCTAGGTATGTTCCCCAAAGAACTGGAAGCAGGGACTTGAACAGGTATTTGTACACCAATATTCCTAACAGTATTATTCACAATAATGAAGTACTGAAAGCATAACATGGATGAACCTTGAAAACATTATGTTAAGTGAAACTAGCCAGATATAAAAGGACAAATGTATGATTCCACTTTTATGTGGTGCCTAGAATAGGCAAATTACCGACAGAAAGTAGAATAGTGGTTGCCAGATGCTGGGGGAAGAGCGCGATGGGGAATTACTGTTTAATACGGATGGAGTTTCAATTTGGGATGATGAAAAAATTCTGGAGATGGGCAGTAAGGACGGTTGAACAACACTCTGAATGTACTTAGTGGACTTAATGCCACATAAATGGTTAAAATGGCAAATATTATGCATATTTTATCACAAAAATAAAAAATTTATGGTATCAAGAAATAGGGAACAATACTGTTAATTCCAGTAACAGTTGCATCAGCATGAAGTTCCTTCTCAAAATTAAAAATTATCAGATATTATTTGCAATCTTGCATTTGCCAAGAGCAACTGACATTGCTTTCGATTATATGACTTGAAAATGAAGTTAGTAAGAGTGTAAATCTTGATGAGTTATTAAATACATTTGCGGAAAAGTCAGAAAAATCTTATGATCAGTGAAGACATCACATATTATTACAGGAGCACATACTGTATTACATAAAATTATGACACCCAAAAATATTTTTGCAATTTGCAAGGTTATATTGTTACTCAGTTACCACTATTATCCAGGATATTTTACGAGTATTAAGACATTTTTAAAGGAAAAGCCCTATATTTTAGTTCCTTTAGCAGCACGTTTTCCCTGCTTTTTGAAAAAGAGCTTCTCCTTTCCATTTGGACCGGGCCCCACAAATCATGTACTTGGCCCTCCCTGACCCCCCCCCCCTTTACCAGTGACAGCCTGTCCATTTCCGACAGAGTCCCTTTGCCTTTGTAGCTCAGTGGTGTCCTCTCTCAAATGGGAATGAGGTCTACTCTGCTTCATAGATTTGATGTGAGACCCACACACAGTGGTTTGGAAAATATAGGTGCTTTAAAATACTGGTGGCCTCGTTGTTCATACAAAGTATTTTTTAACCATTGCCCTTCATGGAGTCTGAGTGTCTAGATAAATAGATTTCTTATCTAAAATAAAGAAATGTAATTCATTATTTCCTATGGAGTTGTCCAGACTTTTGAGAGAGAACCTCAATGACTCCTTCTGTTCATAAAGGTATCATTTATCTAGATGAGTGATCTCATGGATGGAATTTATTTCTTCATGTGACTAAAAGCAAAGTATGAAAGTGATGCCAAAATACTGGACTCCCGTCAAAGGTCGTAAAGCCTAAAATTTCAAATACCGTTTCTGATAACTCCCCTAACTTCTAAGCGGCTCCGAGTGAAAACAACCTGAGGAGAGCAGAGTTCCCTCAGCACCATCCCTGGGCAATCCGTAGGCATCAGACCCAGAGTGGGAACAACACTGCTGGAAGCAAAGACGCAAAAATGTCCCAGCGCTGTGGGTAGTTGCACTCACGAGCTCTGCCGGATTGGAGGACGGAGTCTGAGAGCCAAGAAGAGACCAAGGCAGAAGCTGGGGTCCCAAATCTGAAAGCCCACTTCATGCGCACTCTGACAATATCCTGACCGTTGGGACAGGTGACACGGTTAACCCACTGTCACTGGGGGCTTCCTGAACCCTCAAGACATCCTGCCTAATCTCCCTGGAGACCATGCACAGGTGACTGACTTCAGGGTGGCGCCGAGACCCGGGGACAAGCTCTTGTGTCAAGAGGCTAGCTCTGAGGGACCAAACTTATAACTGATCAATAGGTTAACAAGCTGGTTGGGGGCAGAGTCCCAATTGCTCTGCTGCTCATGCCTCCTTCAAGTGGGCCCACATCTCCCTCCTCCAGGCCTGTGGAATCCACTTTGAAGTGCTCTCACTGGCCATCCCTCAGACAGGCCCTCCCACTGCCTAACCTTTGCCCTTTCTAATTGCCCTGATCTCATCCCAACGTCCATGGCTATGTTTAAAGTCCACCTCTGGGGGAACACACTGACTGAGTGTTCCAGATAATCCCCTTTCCAGTCCTGCTTGACATCTGGCCAGCAGGCTGTGGGCCTGGACTTCCTGGGACACTGGCTGGGGTTTGAGGAAGGACCTCAGTACCTACCTGGCTTCAGGATGAAGCTGGCCACCAGCTTCTTGATCTTGTGGCTCAGCCTGGGAGGTGGCCTGGCTCAGAGTGACACGAGCCCTGAGGCTGAGGAGTCCTATTCAGACTGGGGCCTTCGGCACATCAGGGGCAGCTTTGAATCTGTCAACAGCTACTTCGATTCCTTTCTGGAGCTGCTGGGAGGGAAAAACGGAGTCTGTCAGTACCGATGCCGATACGGTGAGTGCACATGAGGTCTCCCCTGCTGGGCCTGTGGGCAGCTGGAGCGGGGTCCCAGCCTGGCAGGCTCTTCTCCCCGTCAGCCACCTCCTAAGTCGGCTTGCCAGACCCAGCAAATAAAAACATAGGACTCCCAGTGAAATTTGATTTTCAAATAAACCACCAATAATTTGTTAATATATTTGAAATATTTGGGACACACTCACGCTGACAAATTATTGCTTGTTTATCTGAAATACAAATTTCACTGAGCTGCCTGTACTTTTTCTAACAAACTTACTCCAGGGAGCCTTGTTCCCCGGGGGCCGCTTTAATGAGTTTGTTGTGAGGCCAGTTCTGAGGAACAGGAAGCAAGGGTGGGGGGGCGGGGGGAGAAGATGAGGGGTCTTTGGGAGGAGTTCCTAGGGATGAGCACTGGAGATGAGCATTCGGAGACAATTCCGCCAGCGGGTGAAACAGCCTCCTCAGCCACGCCGTGACTGTCTCCCTCATGCAGTTCACACCTTCCTTCCAGCTCTGTCAGTCTCTGACGGGCGTCGGTGTGTCCGACCCTCCCAGGAGGACAGTCCCCACTGTCACTGCCTCACTCAGCAACGGCAGGCCTGCAGGGGTAGGGAGGGCTTGCAGCCAGCCGTCTCTGCCCACCGTGGGTCGGGCCCCGAGCAGGCCTCGCACTGTCCCTCAGGCCTGATGTCCGATGTACAACTGCGAACGGGTAGGAGCCCCACGTTGCCGGAGTTGTAAAGAGGGTACCTGGGAGCCAGGGTGCACATGTAGTTGCCAAGAGGAGTCCCTGGCGTCAGGTCTCCCTTCTCTGCACCGGGGAGGGGACACGTGTAAGGGCAGCAGAAAGCGGGGCCCTGGACCTCGCAGCCGGGAGGCAGGGGTGACTTTAAATGCGGCTGAGCAGGTTTTCGAAAGATAAACAGCTTCACGTAGCATTCGTTTTATGGCTTTGTTTATCAAATATTTCATCATGAGATTGGATGAAAATGGTGAGTCAGTCTAGCCTAGCAGGAAACCATTTGAGAAATATTTTCTCCAAACACTCAGCAGATAAAGCTCAGCTTCAAGAGAGAGACTCAAAAAAGCTGCTTAATTGCTGGACTCACCCAATCAGTCCCGCTCACTCCCTTCCACCTTCGAGCCAGGGACAGCACTTCCTTACGAACCACAAGTGACTCAAAGACAATGGGTCATCCTTGCAGCACAACCAAAAGTCTCGCAGGACACACGTTTTAACCACATACAGTTATGGTGAACAAAGGAGCTGCATCTTCTCTGCGAAGATCCCATAGGGTAAAAAGCCGTCTTTGCTGGGACCCCCTGGGCCCGTCGCCCCATCTTTGTCCAAGGGGGGTCGGGCAAATGCGGAGGTGCCTTGTCACTGGACTGTGCTCACCCAGTTTGCATCCATGGTGCAGGAAGGAGGTAACGCACTTCACGTATTGAATAAATACAGGTGCCGTTTTCCTTCCTTTCCTCTAGGCAATAAGAGACTTAAGTCTGTGGTTTAGCAAATACAGAACCACAGGAATTTTTCTTAGGAAAACAAGAATCAAACCTTCTCCTTCCTTCTCTAGCAAAATAGCATTAAAAGATTTCAGCAAAATTTGGTTGTAAGCCTCTCCCTGGACAGGGTCAGCAGTCACTGGTGGGGGATGGGG
Organism: Halichoerus grypus; assembly: GCF_964656455.1. Classification (NCBI taxonomy): domain Eukaryota; kingdom Metazoa; phylum Chordata; class Mammalia; order Carnivora; family Phocidae; genus Halichoerus; species Halichoerus grypus. The sequence goes on from NC_135718.1 coordinate 52,696,353, forward strand.
GATAGTCAACAAAAACATTGCAGGAAGGCAAATAACTCCACTCACTCTGAAAACAGAGCCCATGAGGAGGGGCCTGAAAAACACGTAGGAAATACGGGGTTAAGCCTTATTACCTTTGGAACTCAGTGGAGCCGAGGACCTGGAGGCTATGGCCAAACAGTACAAAATATCTTCTCAGGTTGACCGTCAATCAAGCAATCTTTGGAACAGATAATACCTAATAATTAACTGGGTCTCTGTCCTTTCTCAGTTTGCTTTGTAATACATTTCTTGTGCATAATGCTGCTCTCTTTAAAGCAGTGGTTCTCAAACTCCCCTGTGCTTTGAATCATCTGGTGGGCTTGTTTAAAAAGACGGCTGCCCTGCCACCACCCCCTTCCCCCCCCCCCGCCGCCCCCCTGTTTCTGATTGGGTAGGGCGGTAGGTCAGGGGTGTGGCCAGAGAATTTGCATTTCTAAGAGTTCCCAGGTGATTCTGATGCTGCTGGTCCTGAGACCACACTTCTGAGGGGGAAAAAAAAATCTGCTTTGAAGGCTGCAATTTTTTGTCAGAGGAAAGAATTTAGCAACAAGTAGTCTACAAGAAAAAATTTCTATTTGATAGGTACTTAACCACTACTTAAAACCATAGTTCTCTATCTTGGCCCTGCACTTAACAAGCACCTGGGGGATTTTCAAAACTCCTGCTGCCCAAACCAATTTAATCAGAATCTCTGCGGGTTGGAAACATCAGTATTTTTAATGTTTCCCAGGTGATTAACAAGTGCAGTCAAGGTATGGAGTGCTATTTTAAGAGGTCATTCTTGGAGAACTTCAGCCCATGGGTTGTTCAGACAGGTGAACAACAACATTGTGTCAACATTGATTTCCCCACTTCTTAGATCTATAGCACTTGTTTTCTTGTCAACACACAAAATCTGTAATTGCCAAGGATCGGGCTATCAATATAATGAGATTCAGCAGGTATCAATAACAGATGTAACCCACCTGCTATCAGGGGTCTGCACTAATGTGAACAAGATTCCCTCTCCCACCCCCAGGGATTCTGATCCAGTAGGTCTGTGGTAGGACTCTGGAACGGTACAGGTGGTTCTTGAACCAGACTGAGAAATAACTAGCAATGGAAAAATCATGGGTTTGAACTGGGGGTGGGCATGCGTGAATTCCATTGCTGGTGACCTTGGGCAAGTTACCTAACTCTCTCAACCTGTGTTGACTCATTTTTTTTTTGTTTTTTTTAAGATTTTATTTATTTATTTGACAGAGAGAGACAGCAAGAGAGGGAACACAAGCAGGGGGAGTGGAAGAGGGAGAAGCAGGCTTCCCGCCGAGCAGGGAGCCCGATGCGGGGCTCAATCCCAGGACCCTGGGATCATGACCTGAGCCGAAGGCAGACGCTTAACGGCTGAGCCATCCAGGCGCCCCTGTTAACTCATGTTTATAAATAATGTTAATAACACCTACCTTACAACCTACAAGGTTGTTATACGAATTAAAGAGAATATATAGAAAGAATTAGTGCTATGTATGGAGCATGGCAGATACCAAATAAATTTTATAAACCTTATGAGAAAGATGGTCTGGTGAACAGGTTAATTATGCATTCAGATTCTTCCCGTTCTCTTTCAACATAAACTTAAAAAACACAGAAATCCCAGCGGCTGGACAACACCCTCTCAGCTTCTGGAAGAAATCATCGAATGATGATCTAAGTTTTCTGTGCCTTTATGAAGGTCTCTGGATGAGGGTATTTGGAGCAGAGTTTCTGTGTCTTGTAAATCACGATTGAAGATACTGTCCACATTCACACTTTGATAAAAGGACCTCATGATGAATTTCTTCATGGGTTTAGTTCTAGAAAAGGTATCTCTAAATATCAGTCTTCTTTTTTCAAGAGGGCTTTTATCTGTGTAAAATCTAGAGCAAAATTTTATGAACCTGTGAGTTTGTATATTTTTCCAGGGAAAGGATTCACGGCCTTCATCAGATTCTTAAGGGGATCCATAGCCTGAGAAAAGGAAACAGCCACTGGTTTAGAGGCAAAGATTGTTCTCGTGCTAGGGTGACCCCATGTCCCAGTCTGCTGGAGACCGAGGGAAGAGGCAGGGTGGGAGTGGGGATTCCTGGGATATGGACTTCCAGTACTAACACAGGGGCAGTCCCAGGCAAACCAGGACAAGTTGGTCATCCTCCCTCCTGCAGTAACTTAATCAGTTTTAGTGACTGAAATAGAGTTTATTGCTTCAGTAAAATTGTCGTAGTTCTGCTTTGTTCCCTTGGTGTGTTTCTCATGCTATATTTGAGTGTTTCTGGAAGGATATACATTTATTTTTTTTAAAGATTTATTTATTTATTTGAGAGAGAGCATGCTCACTCGAGAGCGTGCATGAGCCGGGGAGGGGGGGAGGGCGAGAGAGAGAGAAACTCAAGCAGACTCCCTGCTGAGTGTGGAGCCCAATTCAGGGCTCATCCTACCACCCTGAGATCATGACCTGAGCCGAAATCAAGAGTCAGACGCTTAACCGACTGAGCCACCCAGGTGCCCCTAGGAGGATAATACATTTCAAATGAAGTACTTTGATTCTGGATTTCTGGTGGAGCACAGCTTCTGCAGGAGCCAGCTGGGTGGGGAGAAGAGACACACCCTCCGGGGAAGACGTAACCCTTGACCTGGGTCATAAAGCCCAGAAGTTTTTACGGTGCTTTTCAGTGACAAACCTGAGAGGGAAAAAAGGTTGGGTCCAGGAGGTAGAGTGCATGCCCTGTGGCAGAACTCGGCTTTCATGGCTAACCCTCCTCCTAAATCTCCCTTGTCTTTTAAGTGTCTGATGTGTTTTATGGTGTTTCACTTTGTTCAGAAGGTTTTCATTTTCATGAGATCAAGTCTGTCAGTCTTTTTCTTTATGGCTTCTGAATGTTGTGTCTTGCTTAGAAAGCCATCCTCACATCACAATTATAACAACCTTCTGCTAGTATTTTTTGGGAAAGCAGCCATAGCTAAAATGTAATGAATGACTCTTGCTGTGTTCCAATTGAACTTTTTTATGGACACTAAAATTTGAACTTCATATAATTTTCACATGACACAAAATATTATCCTTGTTTTGACTCCCCCCCACCACCATTTAAAAATATAAAAACAATTTTTAGCTGGCAGGGTCTACAAAAACAGGCAATGGGCTTGTCTTGGCCATTGTTTGCCAACCTGTGAACTAGAGGACTAAGTGGTCATCCTCCCACTCCTGTAAATAGCCAAAACCAGAAAATAAAATTAATCTGTGGACATAGTACATTGTGGGTGCCTAGACTCGAAACATCAAACTGTAAAGACTCAATGCAACTCAAAACAACTCAAACTATCAGTTGAGGATATAGTAAATTATTTCTGCCCAGACTCAAACCATCACCCTTTTACTTAGAACTTTTCTTTCAAGCTTCATTCCTAAATGTAATTCCTACAGCTATCATTAACGAAAGAAAGAAAGAAAGAAAGAAAGAAAGAAAAAAAGAAAGAAAGAAAGAAAGAAAGAAAGAAAGAAAGAAAGAAAGAAAGAAAGAAAGAAAAAGAAAGAAAGAAAGAAATCACCATAGCAGGACAGGTAGGAAGTGTCTGGAGTTGGCATTCCATTAGCTTTCAAACTGGGATATCAGAATTTTATCTTCTGATAAAAAAAGCAGAGGGTAACCCCAGGAAACTGCACTGCGTCTGCTGCAAAACCTCTTTATCAACAAAATTATTAAAGAGATAAGTTTTATCCCAAAATTTACACATTTGTTTCTTCCCGAAAAATTTCCCCCCTAATTTCTTTTAAGTTAGTATGTGTAGGACATTTGTAAAAGAACAACCCAGGGGCACCTGGGTGGCTCAGTTCGTTGGGCGTCTGCCTTCGGCTCAGGTCGTGATCCCAGGGTCCTGGGATCGAGCCCCACATTGGGCTCCCTGCTTGGCAGTGAGTCTGTTTCTCCCTCCCCCTCTGCACCTCCACCTGCTTGTGCACTCTTTCTCTCTCTCAAATAAATAAAATGTTTAAAAAAAAATAGAACAATCCAAAGAAAAAATAAAATCACCATAATCATCTTACCTACAAGAGACAATTCACATTTAATCTATGGCATAGTGTGATTATTTTCATATGTGTAATTTGATTGCTAACATTATTTAATACATTTTACCCATTCTCTCTCTCACACACACACACACACACAAATGTGCACACACGTGCACACACACAGTAGATTAGTACCATATCAATGGTAGGTTACCTTTCTCAAGAACTTTGGAAAGTCATGTAGGGATTACTGGTGGGCTGGCAGACTCCATCAATAAGCACAGTTCCTCTCCATTACAAATAAGAAATGTTGGGTAAAAAGAAAACATTAAAAAAAATACATCCTCGAGCTAGAATGGAATAAAGGGAGACCTGTAAGTTCCAATTGAAGGGGAAGAGCAGTGCCAAAGTGGTGAGTAGGGGCCGATGCTAAAAACCTTGGAGTTTTTAGTCAGGTACATATGTAGACTCTATGGGCTAAGGAAATGGGTTTTAATATTCAGACAAAGAGGGGCACCTGTGTAGCTCAGTCAGTTAAGCATCTGCCTTTGGCTCAGGTCATGATCCCAGGGTCTTGGGATTGAGCCCCACATAGGGCTCCCTGCTCAGTGGGGGGCCTGCTTCTCCCTCTCTCTCTCTCTGCCCCTCCCCCCGCTCATGCTCTTTCTCTCTTTCGAACAAATAAATAAATAATCTTTTTAAAAAACTATTAAAAAATACTCATACAAAGAGAGGAAGAATAACTTTCACTGTAAGAATTGGGAATTTGGAACTGAACAGTCTGTATAAAGCTTAGAGCCTGAGGAGCTGCCCAGTCTGTTTATTTTATTTTATTTTATTTTTTAAAGATTTTATTTATTTATCAGAGAGACAGAGCGAGCACAAGCAGGGGGAGCAGCAGAGGCAGAGGGAGAAGTAGACTCCTTGCCGAGCAAGGAGCCCAATGTAGAACTCGATCCCAGGACCCCGTGATCATGACCTGAGCTGAAGGCAGATGCTTAACCGACTGAGCCACCCAGGCATCCCTGCCCAGTCTGTTTAAATGGATTGGAAAAGATCTATCCAATATTCCAAGAAAGTAACAGGGATGATATCCATCCCCCTGGGGCTGAGGCTTGAAGGCGGAATAAAGAACACCCACCAAAAAAAATCACTACTCCAAACATATTCTGTTCACAGGTGAGGAATTTGAACTTATACAGTTGGCCTGGTATGAGTTCCAAGCTGAAAAATTAACATAAATACTAGTGTTTATAGAACCTTAAGACTCCTGGAACCACAGCAAAGGTAATTGAGGAACCACTCTTTACTACATGACCCGGGGCCCAGCAATTCCTTTAGAAAAACAAGCCCTTCTGAAGTTGAAGTCTTACTAAACTATTATACACCACGTGGAAAAATAATCGAACTTGAGGGAGACTCAGCAGACATTAAAAAATGACTTAGCATCCCAAAGACTGGAGACCATAAAATAATATAACAAGAATATTTGAAATTATTAAGGAAATAAAAGAAGGACTAGAAAACATAATAAAAAAATAGAACTCAGTGAGAACCAACATACAGATTTAAAAGAAGAAGCAAATAGGATTCCAAGAAGTGAAAATTATAGCCATTGAAAGAAAAAACTCAGTGGATGGGTTAAATAGCAGATTAGTGAACCTAGAGAGAATTGGTGAAATGGAAAATAGATTTGATGGACTGGTCAAATTGAGTGCAGAGAGAGAAAAAAGATGGAAAATGTAAAAAAGAGGTTAAGATATATAAAGGACAGAGTTAAGAAGATTCATCATTCAGTAATATGAGGCCCAGGAGGAGAAATTAAGGAGAATGAGGAAAGGAAAACATTCAGACAGGGGCTATGTGTTCCAGAAGTGAAGGAAACCAGGCCTTCAGATCGTTCCAACCAGGAGAAGAATAGTGAAACTGAGGACGTGAAGAAATTGGAAGCCTTGTGCATTCCTTGTGGGAATTTAACATGGTGCAGCTGCTGAAGAACACAGTTGGATAATTTCCCAAAAAGTTTAGCATTGCTTTACTAAATGACCCAGCAATTCCACTCCTTAGGTGTATGTACCCAAAAGAATTGAAAACAGATATTCAAACAAATATTTGCACACCATTGTTCACAGCTGCACTCTTCACAATAGCCAAGAGATGAAAACAACCAAAATGTCCATCAATGGATGGATGAATAAACAAATTGTGGTATATCCAGAGAATGGAATAGTATTCAGCCATAAAAAGAACAAAATACTGATAGATGCTACAACACAGATGAGCCATGAAAATATTATGTTAAGTGAAAGAAGGCAGTCACAAAATGATACATATTATATGATTCCACTTATTCAAATATCCAGAAAAGGTAAATCCCTAGAGACAAAGCAGATTAGTGGTTGCCAGGGGTTGGAAGGAGAAGAGAATATGTTTAATGGGCATTTGGTCTCCTTTGGAGGGTGATGAAAATGTTTTGAAAGTAGACAGAGGCAATGGTTGCACAACATTATGAATGTACTGAATGCCCCTAAACTGTGCACTTTAAGATGGAAATGCGAATTTCACCTAAAAAAACAAAAAGAAAGAAAGTAGACAGACTTCATCAAAATTAAAAACTTTGGCTATTCAAAGAATACCATCAAGAAAGTGAAAGAAGGGACTCCTGGGTGGCTCAGTCGGTTAAGTGTCTGCCTTCAGCTCTGGTCACGATCCCAGGGTCCTGGGATTGAGTCCTACATTGGGCTTCTTGCTCAGTGGGGAGCCTGCTTCTCCCTCTCCCTCTGACTGTCGCTCCCCCTGCTCACGCTCTCTCTCTCTCCCATGCCCTCTTTCTGGCAAATAAATAAATAAATAAATAAATCCTAAAAAGAAGAAAGAAAGAAGAAAGAAAGGAAGGAAGGAAGGAAGAAAGAAAGAAAGAGAAAGAAAGAAAGAAAGAAAGAGAAAGAAAGAAAGAAAGAAAGAAAAGAAAGAAAGAAAGAAAGAGAAAGAAAGAAAGAAAGAAAGAAAGAAAGAAAGAAAGAAAGAAAAGAAAGAAAAGAAAGAAAAGAAAGAAAGAAAAAGGCAAGCCACAGAATGGGAGAAAGTATTTGGAAAGAAGACATATGAGTGACCAATAAGCACAGGAAAAGACAATCAACATAATTAGTTATTAGGGAAATGCAAATCAAAATGACCATGAGATACCACTTTACATTCATTAGGATGGCTGTAATCAAAAAGACAGATTATAGGGTGCCTGGGTGGCTCAGATGGTTAGGCGTCTGCCTTCGGCTCAGGTCGTGATCCCAGGATCCTGGGATCGAGTCCCGCATCGGGCTCTCTGCTCCTTGGGAGCCTGCTTCTCCCTCTGCCTCTCTCTCTCTCTCTCTCTGTCTCTCATGAATAAATAAATAAAATCTTAAAAAAAAAAAAACAGATTATAACAAGTGGGGGAGAGGATGTGGAGAAATTAGAACCTTTATACATTGCTGTGGAGAATGTAAAATTGTGCCATCACTTTGGAAAATAGTCTGGTAGCTCCTCAAAATGTTAAACAGAGTTAGCATATGACCCAGAAGTTTTATTCCTCTGGGGAAATGCAAACATATTGTCCACACAAAATAATGTTTGTAGTAGCATTTTTCATAATAGCCAAAAAGTGGGAAAAACCTAAATGTTCATCACACTTACTGACAATAAAAAAAATGAAATACTGATCCATGCTATAACATGGATGAACCTTGAAAACATGATGCTCAGTGAAAGAAGCAGACAGAAAAGGCCACATATTGTATGATTTCATTTATGTGAAATGTCCAGAATAGGCAAATTTATAGAGACAGAAAGTTGGTTAGTGGTTGTCTAGGGCTGATAGATAACCTCATCTTGGAAGAAACATACTTCCACTTTTGCCATATTCTCTAGGTCACATAGACCAACCCTGGGACAACACAAAAGGGCACGAACACCAAGAGACGGGGATTGCTGGGGGCCATCTTAAACCATGATCTCATATACACGTCATACTACAGAAACAAAAACCAAACAGATAGTGGCAGAGACTGCTTAGTGTCCCCTATTATCCTCCCCCTTTTCTATAGTAATAAACCCCTCCTCCTCAATTTTAAGCTGGGCTCATGGATGCCTCCATTGAAAAAAGACTTCAATTCCTAGCCCACTTTTACAACTAGGTATTGCTGTTTGATTAAGGTCTGGCCAAAGGGAAATAAGAGGAAGTGATGTGTGTACCATTCCGGAGTGTGTTTATTAAAGAGTGGGCTATGACCCACTACCTCCTTTTATCCTGCTGCTTGCAGTATGAGTGTATTGCCTGAAGCTCCATCTTGAACCATGAGAGCCAGGGTTGCATTCTAGGGCTGGTAGAGCAGAAGGCTAGAAGCAGCCTGGGTTCCAGAAAAGTGCAGATTTGCCATATGAACTTATGATCCTTAATTCTGGATTATGATATATTCTATTTTGTTTAAGCACCTGAATAATACAATATGTAGGGGATAGAATAAATATATGGTGAAAATTATAATACTCTATTGAAGGACATAAAGGAAGACCCAAGTAAATAGAAAACTGTATTATACCCACGTTTGGGAAGATAGAATATTCTAAGAAAAATCAGCTGTCTCCAGATTAATCTATAAAGACAACGTATTTTCAATAAAAATCCTGTACTGTCTCTTGTAGAATTTACTAAGTTGACTCTAAAATTCAATTGTAAGACAATAGGTCCAAGAATAGTCAAAACTATTTTTAAGGATAATAAGGAGGGAGGGCTTTAAAGCATAGACTTAGTATCTAAAAATTAAAACAGGGGAGTGCAAAGGGGACTTCAACTGTACTTGTAACATTTAATTAAACCAAAAAATATGGATAGCAAGTTTGGCTATGTTAACATTTATTATGTTTGTGTAGTGGGTACATGGGTGTTGTTTTCTCTGGCTTTTCTTCAGTTTTGAAATATTTCATAATATCAAGTAATTAAAAATGAAATACCTTGTAGGAGAAGGTGAAAGAAATGCTATGTGCCTCACTCTGAGGATTAATTCTTAGCTTATTTCCTCAGTCTTATGCTCTGTCTTGCATCTCTTAAAAACGGGCAAAGGAATATGGTGGAAGAACATGGGCTTTGGAGACATAAAACAAGAAATCTGGATTTATATGCTACTTCCCCCACTCAGTGCACGACTTAGGCAAGTCACATGCCTCTTAGTCCCATTTTCCTTAGCTGGATAACAGGAAAATACTCACTGTTACGACTGTCCTGCAAGCTTCTCTTTACCTGTGATGACTACCATTGATAACATTGACGAAGCTTCTCTCTACAGAATTGCAAGATTATAAAATAACTCAAAAGCCATGTAGCCATGTAGCAGAAACCAGATCGTTTCTGCTTAGTTCTATGATACAAAGTTTCAAATACTGCATGGTGATGTTTTCTTTGCTCTTTGATCAATAATGCTTTGCTTACATTTATGGAATCTTGCAAAATTTCCTTCAAGTTATTCTGAAAAAATTTTGAGGTACTGTTAAAGTTCTGATTTGTTAAGTGTGTGATCAGGTAATGTTCTGCTTTGTCTTACAGTGGATGAAGGAGTAAGACACCTTGAGTTTATTTTATTTTAGAGAGAGAACATGTGCGTGAGCTGGGGGAGGGGCAGAGGGAGAGGAAGAGAATCTCAAGCAGGCTCCCCACTGAGCTTGGAGCCCGACGTGGGGCTCAATCTCATGACCCTGAGAGCATGACCTGAGACTGAAATCATGAATCGGAGGCTTAACCGACTGAGCCACCCAGGTGCCCCAGGACACCTTGAGTTTTAGTTCCGTTTTGCCATGGACCTCACCTCCAAAGTCATGCACTTAAGAAACATTAGAGAAAGGCCTGTATTGTTATATACTTCCCTCTTAGGACCGCCTTTGCTGCATCCCAAAGGTTCTGAGCTGTGGTATTTACACTTTCATTTGTTTCCATGAATTTTTTAAAATTCTTCTTTAATTTCCTGGTTGACGCATTCATTCTTTAGTAGTTTGCTATTTAACCTCCATATATTTGTGTTCCTCTCTTCATCCTCACCAACATCTGTCATTTCCTGACTTGTTATTATAGTCATTCTGACTGGTGTGAGGTGGTATCTCATTGCTGTTTTGATTTGTATTTCCCTGATGACAAGTGATGTTGAGCATTTTTTCATGTATCTGTTGGCCATTTGTACGTCTTCTTTGGAGAAATGTCTGTTCATGTCTTCTGCCCATTTCTTGACTGGATTATTCGTTCTTTGGGTGTTGAGTTTGAAAAGTTCTTTATAGATTTTGGATACTAGCCCTTTATCTGATAAGACATTTGCAAATATCTTCTCCCATTCTGTCGGTTGTCTTTTACTTTTATCGACTGTTTCCTTTGCTGTGTAAAAGCTTTTTATCTTGATGAAGTCCCAACAGTTCATTTTTGCTTTTGTTTCGCTTGAAGACGTGTCTAGCATGAAGTTGCTGCGGCTGAGGTCACAGAGGTTGCTGCCTGTGTTCTCCTCTAGGATTTTGATGGATTCCTGTCTCACATTTCGGTCTTTCATCCATTTTGAGTTTATTTTTATATGGTATAAGAAAATGGTCCAGTTTCATTCTTTTACATGTGGCTGTCCAATTTTCCCAACACCATTTGTTGAAAAGACTGTCTTTTTACCATTGGATAGTCTTTCCTGCTTTGTTGAGGATTAGTTGACCATAGAGTTGAGGATCCATTTCTGGGTTCTCTATTCTGTTCCATTGATCTATGTGTCTGTTTTTGTGCCAGTACCATATTGTCTTGATGATTACAGCTTTGTAATAGAGCTGGAAGTCCAGGATTGTAAAATTGTAAATATTTATGCCCCTAACTTGGGAGCAGCCAATTGTATAAACCAATTAATAACAAAATTAAAGGAACACGTTGATAATAATACAATAATAGTAGGGGACTTTAACACCCCACTCAAGCAATGGACAGATCATCTAAGCAGAAGATCAACAGGAAACAAGGGCTTTGAATGACACACTGGACCAGATGGACTTCACAGATATATTCAGAGCATTCCATCCTAAAGCAACAGAATATACATTCTTCTTGAGTGTACATGGAACATTCTCCAGAATAGATCACATACTGGGTCACAAATCAGGTCTCAACTGGTACCAAAAGATTGGGATTATTCCCTGCATATTTTAGATCACAATGCTTTAAAACTTGAACTCTATCACACTCGACTCCCACTGTCGGTGGGAATGCAAACTGGTACAGCCACTCTGGAAAACATATGAAGGTTCCTCAAAAAGTTAAAAATAGAGCTACGCTATGAGCCAGCAATTGCAGTACTAGGTATTTATCCAAAGGATACAAACATAGTGATTCAAAGGGGCACATGCACCCCAATGTTTATAGCAGCAATGTCCACAATAGCTAAACTATGGAAAGACCCCAGATGTCCATCAACAGATGAATGGATAAAGAAGTTGTGGTATTATATATACACAATGGAATATTACTCCGCCATCAAAAAATTGAAATCTTACCATTTGCAATGAAGTGAACGGAATTAGAGGGTATTATGCTTAGTAAAGTAAGTCAGTCAGAGAAAGACAAATATCATATGATCTCACTCATATGTGGAATTTAAGAAACAGAACAGATGATCATAGGGAAAGGGAGGGGAAAATCAAATAAGACGAAATAAGAGAGGAAGACAAACCATAAGAGACTCTTAACTATAGGAAACAAACTGAGGTTGTTGGAGGTGGAGGGTAACAGGGGTGATGGGCATTAAGGAGGGCACGTGATGTACTGAGCACTGAGTGTTATAGGCAACTGATGAATCACTGAACTCTACCTCTGAGACTAATAATACACTATGTTAATTAATCGATTTTAAATAAAAGAAAAGAATAAAAAATAAAAATTAGAAAAGAAAAAATAAAAACAAAACAAAACATTAGAATCATTAGTAAATGAATGCTCATAAAATTCTTTGAGATTAGGAGAAAAATGCCAAACTAGTCTGAAGATTGTTACCCTTTTATGACATTATCATCATCATCACCATCAATTACCACCTAATTGGGATGTGAATGATGACTTTTAAAGGAAAAATTGAATATGCTTTTAGATAATTTTTATTTGATGAATGTTCCCAAATGCTTAATTTCTAAATATTTCTTTCTGCTTCTTTCCTCTCTTTCTCCTGCTAGGAAAGGCACCCATGCCCAGACCTGGCTACAAGCCTCAGGAGCCCAACGGCTGCAGCTCCTATTTCCTGGGTCTTAAGGTACCAGAAAGTGTACGTACCACCATCATTATTTTCTTAGTTGATTGGTTTTAACTAAGGCAAGTCCAAGAGTTATCCCTGATGGGAGTGATCATTTATGGAATATGGCTGAGCAGTAAAATTGCTTTAAATTGGAGGGATGCCTGGGTGGCTCAGTCGGTTAGGCATCTGCCTTTGGCTCAGGTCATGATCCGAAGGTCCTGGGATTGAGTCCCGCTCAGCAGAGAGCCTGCTTCTCCCTCTCCCTCTGCCTGCTGCTCCCCCTGCTTGTGCTCTCTCTCTCTCTCTGACAAATAAATAAATGAGATCTTTAAAAAAAATTGGATACAGAGTAAGGGAGATAATTTTCAAAGAAAGTATCTGATTTCCTTTTATCAGAGGCAGCTCTCCCTCAGATAAGACCTTATGTGGTGAACTTTAAAATCACCACTGCAAGTATCAGCCAAATCGTAGGGGATCAAACATCACTTCATATGAAATCTGACAAGTTTGACTTATTTAAATTTAGTGAGACTTTTCCCATGATGTGCTGGAGCCTTTGGCACTGACCAGCAAAGACTTTGGCAAGTGGTTGAGATCAAGCTGGTAGCATCAAACCAACTATGTTTAGAGTACTAAGACCATAGTATTCTACACATACCCACCCACATACAAGCATCCAGCCCCCACCCGCACCCCCCAATCTAACCGCTGGCTCAACATTTCTCTTCCTACTGCTGGCCGTTTCTCAAACCACTGGTCTCCCCTGAAAACAAGTAATAAACTGATTGATTTTAAGACCTCTTGGAGGCCCTTTTATCTTTTTTACTTCAGAAAAGAGATGTTATGTAAAAGGTAGGTAGAGGGATTTCACACCTAAGCTATGATTTTGAATTCTTCCTTAGTCAGGCTCAACTTCACTTTTCCACTGATTCAAAAGATTTTACTTTGTAATAGTCTTCTAAGCAGCAAAATGTTTTTTCTTCTATCAAAAATGCTGCCCACTGGGGTGCGTGGGTGGCTCAGTCGGTTAAGCGTCTGCCTTTGGCTCAGGTCATGATCCCAGGGTCCTGGGATTGCGCCCCACATCAGGCTCCCGGCTCAGCGGGGAGTCTGCTTCTCCCTCTCCCTCTGCTGCTCCTCCTGCTTATCCTCTCTCTCTCTCAAATAAATAAATAAAATCTTTAAAAACAAAATGCTGCCCACCAATGTGGCATTTTTGTGCAAATTGGGAAAATGTCCCTTTGCCTCTTCCATTTGTCAGAAATTTATCCTCATGTACTGATTGTTAGGAGAGGAAATTTGCCATTTGCTAGACATTTTTCTTTTTCTTTTTTTAACAGATTTATTTATCTGTTTGAGAGAGAGAGAGAGAGCAAGAGAGCGAGAGGAGGAGCATTAGGGAGAGGGAGAGAGAATCTAAAGCAGACTCTTGCTAAATGCAGAGCCCAACAAGGGGCTGGATCCCACGACCCTGGGATCATAACCTGCGCCAAAACCAGGAGTCAGACGCTTAACCAACTACACCACCCAGGCGCCCTGGCTAGACATTTTTCTTAATAAATATACAAATCTGTGATGTCTTGTGGGGAGGTGCCCCCTCTGATAGGATGCTTTTGCGCAATGCACGACCTGCACAACCATGGGCCCAGCCTTGTCCACAGTCATCAGTACGTGCATGGACGCAGAGGAAAGGCAATTTTTTCAAATATATATTTATATTAGAGAAATCCCCCTTTTTGGCAAATATACTCGATACCAATTTAGTAACTATGGAAGTGGTATTGAAACCTCTATGGAAATGTACAAATGGATGGAAATGAAGATGGACACATTAATGCTTCAGCAAGGCTTGACTTGTGAACAATTTTTTCTCTTCCTCGTTCTTGAAACCTCCCCCTCCCCATCACTGTTTTTCTGTAGAGCCCTTTGTTCTAGGAACTCAGTATGAATGTCGATGCTTAGTACCAAGACGTGGATGGCCGGCACCAGCGCTTGAGGACATACGGGGCACAGCTCGTAGCACGAACCAGATTCCTCTTGAAACTGCCCCGATCCTGTATTTTCCTATAAAACCTTTCAGCCTCTTACCCCAGGACAGGCGTGTGATCTCGGAGGCGTTAGCCGGCTGCAGCCCCCTTTGCCTGGCAAAGGAATAAACCATGTCCCTTCTTTATCCCCAAACTCTGTCTTCACGTTACATATTTTGGGAGGGGTCAGTTTTCAACAACAGTAGGCACTCTATTTCGGGAATGATGCCATTTTGTTTGTTGGTACAAGTATTGTTTAGAACTAGTTCAAGAATTTCCAATTTAGTTGACTTGAACGATAGCAACTATACTCATCAAATTTTCAGTTACCTCTGCTGTGATGTATGTTTAGTTGTAGGGATGAGGTACAAGTAAATGGAAGGAATCAGATGATAGGAATCTGCCCAGAAATGCAGGGCCCAGGCTGTAACCTTGTCTAATGAGTCACATTACCTCTTAATGTAACAATGTGTTTTCTTTCCTTTTTCTCAGAAGGGCATTTTAAACTATCAATGTCCATATTCTGCTTTAGGTGTCCTTGGAGTAAAAGTTCAAATAAGGGACCACTTAAGGAGACCCAAGTGAAAAGGATCTATAATAGCTGATTAATCAATCAATCCCTACCTATACTGTGAAACCAGATTTCCACAGTCTCCCCTTGGGTCCAAGTCTATGAACAGAAGAACCGCAAAAGATTCTAAGATGCTCTACCTATGTCTCGACGCCCCTGTTCCAGACTATTTCACAGACCACAGAACGATCACTCTCTGTAGTCATTCATTCCATCATGTCCCTGCCTTGCTCCAGAGTTTTTATCAATTCTTACCGGTTACTTTGCAAGTCAGGGCCATCCACTGACTTGCCTTTCTCTCTAATTAAAAAGTAATAAAGAAACAAACAAATACATCCCTGCTAAGCCCTTGAAAGACTAAACAAACTGACTTGCTCACATATGATTTGCTCATATCTCCTTTCTTTACCTGCTACACCCTAAGTCTACCCTCATCACTAATAAGCCTCTCCAAAAAAACCCATGTAGAGTTATCAAACTCTAGATGTGGCATTCTATGAACCTCGTTACTCAGTTTATGCCACAACATTTGCAACTGTTTATAGGATGCTTAATACATGTCTGTGTGTGTGTGTCAGATCTCGCCGTTGACTGCAGTCAGCCTGCGGTCGGGAACCACGCCTTCTAGAGCCCACCCTGCTCCCTGACACGTAACACACCTTTAAAACAGTGCTGTGTGGGATGGGTCCCTGATAAATGCTGGTGAACTCTTGATGAACTGAGGCTTAATTCTTCATACTTCTGAGCTTTCAGATCCTTGGCTCAAGCAAAATCTCACATAGCATAGGTTTTAGTTGGATTTGGAAGTCCTGCAGCTCTGCCTTCTTCACTAACCTTCTGATCTCTATTCTCATGACTATAGTGGCCTGAGAATTTGAAAATTACTACCTCTAAAAGAAAAAGAGAAAATGGGCTATTCAGAGTTCATAAACTAATAACTGAACCATGATTGAAACTTAACATCCCGTGACTGTCAACCAGATGTGTTCTCCCGAGAGGCTGGTGTTTTGGAATTGATTTGAATGTATAACGGGAATTTGAGGACTGGCTAGTTCATAACAAGGAGGGCAAGGTTGCCTAAGGTCCTTAGTCTAAACGTGGCATTTTCTTCCTTCACTTTTCCCCAGATGGACTTGGGCATTCCAGCAATGACCAAGTGCTGCAACCAGCTGGACGTCTGTTATGATACTTGCGGTGCCAATAAGTATCGTTGTGACGCAAAATTCCGATGGTGTCTCCACTCTATCTGTTCTGACCTGAAGCGGAGTCTGGGCTTTGTCTCCAACGTGGAAGGTAGGTATCTTAAGGGCATCTGCTGGTGAGCAGGGAGTTCTGTTCCTGTTTTCATACAGAAATGTATCCAGAGCCCCTTTATGCAAAGGGACCATTAGAGCTCACTGAACTTTCTTTCTAGAACACTGTGACAAACATAAGAAGGGTGAAGGAAGATTCTGGGCATTCCTTTACTAAAGTTCTTGCTGTCCTGCCCAGGAGCTGCTGGCCACACTCCTGATGGACAGGCCACACCAAAGCCTTCCCAGAGATCTAAAAATCTGTCCTTTAAGACCGGAGAAAGAGTCGCCCAACTGGCTTTGGTTATGCATTCCACTATTAAATAATTTTCCGTATCAGGAGTTATTCTGTATGGGACCACTTGGTTTGGTGTAAGCCCTTTTTTCCTTATTTTGTTCTCAGTTTGGCAAAGAATTTTTAAAAATCTATCTTTTTTGTATAAAGCTCTCTGTATACTTGAGGATAATTATTTTTAAACAACTGCTTAGCCACCCAGTTTCTAGCGCTGATTGTGTAATTTCTTTTCCCTAATTCACCTTAGGAAAAGCTTTAATCCTTTAGTTTCCAAAGCCAGAACATTACATCCAGGTATTAGCATTATATATCTTTAGATGGCAAAGTTTGACATTTAAGCTTATAAGGAGCTGGCCTCATGCCACTAGAATGTCAGCAGTAGAAAGAATCTTGGACTGTTTTCATAGATCGATGTCTAGGGTGTAGTCCTAAAGGGAATGTGTGAAGGCTTGAAAATATGAATAATTAATTAGGCCCCGTAAAAGGGAGTATTACACTATCTGAACCTACAAAAGGTGAATAAGTACCTGCTGCTAATCTAGGGTCAGGTCAAGTTACTTCCTCTAAGCAACGTTCTATTGATTCTTTCTTCTAAATATCTCTTTGATATACCACTTGCCTGATTACTGCAAGTTAATCAAATCTCTGGGTCCCATCCAATCTATTTTTCCCCAGAGGGACCAGATATATTTTTGCACCACATGAATCCAGTCATTTCCACCCTCTGTCCTTCAACTGGTTCCTCTTCCTTGGGATTAAATCCAAACTCTTTAGTATGATATACGTAGCCCTTTCTCATCCATTACCCTACCTCTCCAGCAGCATCATGCATATTTCTGATTTCTCTCCTGACTTCTGCCATTCCAAACTCCTTGGGTTGACGGACCATATCCTTCTGCCTCTATAGTTCCCTCTGCTTGGAATATTCTGATCATTTTTGTTGTTGTTGTTAAATAGATTTATTGAGATATAATTCACATACTATACAATTGCACAATTTAAATGCTTTTAAAATATGTTCAGAGAACTATGCAGTCAGCCCCACAATCAATTTTAGGACATTTTCAACACTCCAAAAGGAAATCCCATAGCCACAAGCAAGCCCACTCCACCTTTCCCCTACCCGGCCCTTGACAGCCATAAATCTTTCTACCTCTATTGATTTGCCTATTCTGGACATTTCATATAAATGGAATCATAAAATATGTGGTCTTCTGTGACCGGCTTCTTTAACTCAGCAAGGTTCATCCATGGGGTAGCATGTATCAGTATTTCATTCCTTTTTATTGCTAAACTATATTCCATTATATGGATATAATGTATTTTCTTTATTCACCAAATGAAGGACATTTGGGTTGTTTCCACCTTTTGTCTATTATGAACAATTCTGGTATGAACATTGATGTATGGGTTTTTGTGGAGACATATTTTTTCATTTCTCTTGAGTATATATCTAGGAGGGGAATTCTGGGTTATAATGGTAATTTTATGACAAACTGTTTTCCAAAACAGCTGTACTATTTTACATTCCCCCCAGCAATGTATTAAAGTTCCAATTTCTCTACATCCTTACCAACCCTTGTTATTATCAGTTTTTTTTAAAGTTTATTTACTTAAGCAATCTCCACACCCAACATGGGGCTCGAACTCATGGCCCCAAGATCAAGAATCACATGCTCTTCCAATGAGCCAGTCAAGTGCCCCTCTGTCTTTTTTAATTATAGACCCCAGTGAGTGTGAAATTGTATCTCATTGTGGTTTTGATTTGCATTTCCCTGATTGCTTATGATGAGCATCTTTTTATGTGCTTATTGGCCATTAAATATCTGCTTTGGAGAAATGTCTATTTGGATCCTTTGCCTCTTTTTAAATTGGGTTACTTGTCTTTTTATTATTGAGTTGTAAGCTTTCTTTATATATTCTGGACACACATCCCTTATCGAATATAGATTTCACTAATATTTTCTCCCACTTTGTGGTTTTTTTTTACTTTTTTGATGAAATTACTTGTAATGCATAAGTTTTACATTTTGATTAAGTCCAATTTATCTATTTTTTTCTTTTGTTGCTTATACTTTTGGTGTCATATGTAAGAAGGCTTTGCTTAACCCAAGGTCACAAAGATTTGCTCTTCTAAGAGTTTCTTCTTCTAAAAGTTTTGTTTTAGCTTATACATTTAGGTTTATGATCTACTTTTAGTTAATTTTTACATATGGTGTAAGAAAGAGGTGCAACTTCATTCTTCTGTATGTGTATGTACAGATGTTCCTGCATATTGCTGAAAGACTCTTCTTCCTCACATTTAATTGTTTTTGCACCCTTATCAAAAATCAATTGAATATAAATGCAGTGTTTATTTCTCTACTTTCAATTCTATTCCATTGATCTCTGCCTGTGCCACACTGTCTTTATTACTGTGGTTTTGTGGTAAACGTTGAAATCAGGAAGTGTCCTTCAACTTTGTCCTTCTTTTTCCAAGAATGTTTTGGATATTCTGGATGCTTTGCATTTCCATATGAATTTTAGGTTCAGCTTGTCGATTTCTGAAAGAAATGGCAGTTGGAATTTTGATAGGGCTTTTGTTAAATCTGTAGATCAATTTGAGGCATATTACCATCCTAACAAAACTATGTTTTCTGATCAATGAACATGAATTCTCCATTTATTTAGATTTTCTTTAATTTCTTTCAACAATGTTTTATAGTTTTCAGAACACAAGTCTTACACTTCTTTTGTTTAATATATTCATAAGTATTAATTTATTCATTTTGTTATTATTGTAAATAAAATTTTCTTAATTTTATTTCATTAATAATGTACAGAAATATATATATGTATATGTATGTTGTATAAATATGTATACATATATATACAACTGATTTTGCATATTGATCTATTATCCTGCAACCTTGCTCAACTCACTTATTAATTTTAATAGATTTTAGTGGATTCCTTAGGTTTTTCTATACACAAGATAATGCCATCTACATATCATCTTCCTTTCCAATTTGGATGCCTTTTACGTATTCCTCTTGCCAGTTGTCCTGTCTAGAACTTCCAGTACAATATTGACTAGAAGTGGGGAGAGCAATGTAGAGAGCAAATAAACAAATGGTACCAAACAACCAAAGGGCCAAAGAAGAAATCAAAAGAGAAATAAAAAAAAATATTGAGGGGCACCTGAGTGGCTCAGTCAGTTAAGTGTCCAACTCTTTTTTTTTTTTTTAAGATTTATTTATTTTTACTTTAGAGAGAGAGAGAAAGAGTGTGTGGGGGAGGGCCAGAGGGAGAGGGAGAGAGAGAATCCCAAGCAGACTCCCTGCCTTTCACAGAGCCTGAGGTGGGGCTTGATCTTGATCCTGAGATCATGACCTGAGGCAAAATCAAGAGTTGGACACTTAATTGACTGAGCCACCCAGGCACCCCAGCATCTGTCTCTTGATTTTGGCTAGGTCATGATCTCAGGGTCATGAGATTGAGCCCTTCATCGGGTTCTGCACTTAGCGGAGAGTCTGCTTGAGATTCTTTCCCTCTGCCCCTCCCCCTGCTCTCTCTCTCTAAAACAATAAATCTTTTTAAAAAATATTGAGATGAATGAAAATACAACATACCTAAACTTATGAGATGCAGCAAAAACAGTTCTAAGAGGGAAATTCACAGCCATAAATGCCTATATCAAGAAAAAAAAGAAAGATCTTGAACAAACTCTAGCTGTACACCTCAAGGAATTAGAAAAAGAAAAGCAATGGAGCCCAAAGTTAGTAGAAGAAAGGGAATAACAAAGATCAGAACAGAAATAAATGAAATGAAGACTAAAATAACAATAGAAAAGATAAATGAAAGTAGGAGCTGTTTTTTTAAAAGATGAACAAAATAGGCAAACCTGTAGCTAGACTCACTAAGAAAAAAAGAGAACTCAAATAAATAAAATCAGAAATGGAAGATGAGACATTTCAACTGATACCACAGAAATACAAAGGATCACAAGAGACTACTATGAATAATTATATGCTAACAAATTGGACAACGGAGGAGAAATGGGTAAATCCTAGAAACACACAACCTACCAAGACTGAATAATGAAAAAGTAGAATCTGAATAGACTGATCATTAGTAAGGTGATCGAGTTAGCAATCAAAAAATCTCCCAACAAATGAACAAGATGGACTTTTAAAGTGGCTTCAACATTTAAAGAATTAATCATCCATATAAATGGCTTCAACATTTAAAAAAATTAATACCAATCCTTCTCAAACTCTTCCAAAAAATAGAAGAGGAGGGAACACTTCCAAACTCACTCTATGAGGCCAGCATTACCCTCATACCCAAACTAGACAAGGACACCACAAGAAAAGAAAATTAGAGGTCAATATCCCTGATGAACATAGATGCAAAAATCTTCAACAGAATTTTAGCAGACCTAACTCAAAAATACATTAAAAGGATTGTACATCATAATCAAGTGGGATTTATTCAAGGGATGTAAGAATGGTTCAACTTCAGCGAACCAGACAATGTGATACACCACATTAACAAAATGAAGGATAAATATCATATAGTCATCTCAATAGATGCAGAAAAAGCATTTAATGAAATTCAATATCGATTTGTGATAAAAAAAAAAAACTCTCAACACAATAGGTAGAGGGGAACATATCTCAACATAAGAAAGGCCATACATGACAAGCCCACAGCTAACATCATGCTTAATGGAGAAAAGCTGAAAGCTTTCCCTCTATGATCAGGAATAAGACAAGAACACCCACTTTCACAACTTTTATTTAATATAGTATTGGAAGTATTCTAGCCAGAGCAATTAGGCAAAAAGAAGAAATAAAAGACATCGAAATTGAAATGGAAGGGGGGGAAATCGGTGGGAGAGACGAACCATGAGAGACTGTGGACTCTGAGAAACAAACTGAGGGTTCTAGAGGGGAGGAGCATGGGGGGATGGGTTAGCCTGGTGATGGGTATTAAAGAGGGCACATACTGAATGGAGCACTGGGTGTTATACACAAACAATGAATCATGGAACACTACATCAAAAACTAATGATGTAATGTATGGTGATTAACATAACATAATAAAATTTAAAAAAATTTTAAATAAAAAAATGGAAGATGTAAAACTATTGCTATTTGCAGATGACATGATATCATATATGTAAAACCCTAAAAACTCCACCAAAAAAACTGTTAGAACTAATAAATTCAGTAAAGTCACAGGATACAAGATTAATATACAAAAATCAGTTTTGTTTCTATACACTAATAATGAATTATCAGAGAGAAAAATTTTAAAAATTTTCATTTACAATTGCATTGAAAGAATAAAATACCCAGGAATAAATTTAACCAAGGAGGTGAAAGACCTGTGCATTGAAAACTATAAGACATTGATGGAAGAATTGAGGATGACACAAATAAATGGAAAGATATTCTGTGATCACAGATTAAAAGACTTAATATTCTTAAAATGTGCATACTACCCAAAACAATCTACAGATTCAATGTAATCTCTATCAAAATTCTAATGGAAGGTGTTCTGAGATGCCTTCCCTAATAACTCTTACCCCCAGAGGGATAGAGAGTCTTTCTGTGGGTTCCCATACAACCTTGATTTCACTTCCATCATGGTGTAGTTTACCTATCCATCCTGTCTACCTCTTTGTCCAAACTGTGAGTACTTGGGTAGGGGTCACTTTGGTCTTTGTATCCCTGATGCCTAAGAGAATTATTGACCAACACACATGGTTTTTTAATGAGTGAATTGTTATTCATCCCACACTTGAACAGAGAAAGCTATAGGAAACAGAGTTATCTGAGGGAATATTCTGCAAAAATGGTAGAGTTTCCATGGAGTGAGCATAGTGGTATGGGAGATTCTAATTGCTAAACATGATTTTGACCTGGAGGCCCATAAAAGAAGGGTACCCCAAAGTATATTCTGCTTTATTAGATGGGATGGAAGCTTACAAAAAAGCTTCTCTTAAATGTATGTTTTTCTTTTTAATTCTGCATTTGGATTACTGCCTTTACTTTCCTCCAGATGTCATGTTATCCTTGGAATTACATTGCTTCTTAAAATTACTCAAACTACCTGAGGTAGTCTTGTATGTTAACCTTTTATTTCTCTTCATCTTTTTCAAGTAGCCTGTGATTCTCTGGCTGATACTGTGTTCAATACTGTATGGACCTTGGGCTGCCGACCTTTTATGAATAGCCAGCGGGCAGCCTGCATCTGTGTGGAAGAGGAGAAGGCAGAGTTATGAGAAAGAGGTGATCCCTTCCTGGTTTTGAGTGACGCCATGGCTGTCAGTCTCTGAGATGGTAGTGTGGCAGAATGAGCAATCTCATCCTTGCTTCCAGAAGTTTGGATACCACAAAGCAAGAGAAAGAAAGCCTTGTTCTACAGCTGAGAAGTGAGTCCCATCCTTTGAGGAGAATTGGAAAGAAGCCATGAAGTGATTTGAAGACTACTCTTCATTTGACAATGGTCTCCCCAACCAAGACACATTTGCCTGGCAATTCAGTTATTAGTTTAAAGACTAAAATAAAGACTAAAATACTGGGATTCCTGGACTTGGTAATTATATTCATAAATGAAGTTTTGCAGAGTCCAACCATGTGAGAGGCAAGGACTTTCCTCTGGTCCAGCATCTCACATTTAATAAAGTGTACTTTTTAGAAAAGAGATGAATGAATTCCATTATCACCAATGTGCTTCCATTTCACTTAGAAGAGAACAGAACCCTTCCTGGTAAGTTCCACCAATGATAACCATCATTCCCACTGGTGCTGGAGAGATGAGAACAGGTGGGCAAAGTCAGAGACTTACCTGGTTAAGGCCAATGAAGGTGAGGTCAGATGGAGTTAGGTCTCTGAGGTTCAATTCTTTCCTCAATGAACTATTCCTGTTGATATTCCCAATTCCTAAGTGGTGTTAGTGTCATGTTAAGATCTGAGAAGCATGTGGTAAAAAATTGCCACTGAAGATAGCTATGAAAAGTCCCTGAAATCTGAGGGGACGCAAATGGTCAATCCCTAAACTATGGTTCTCAACCCTGACTGCAGATTAGAATCACCAGAGGAGCATTAAAAAACAAAGAATCTCTGGGGGTGGTATCTACCTATTGGTGTTTTATAAATGCTCCCCACCTGATTCTGATGCACTGGGAAGGCTGAGGTCCACTAAGGTCAGGGATTGGAAAATGAAGCTCAAATCAGGCCTGACATCTGCTTCTGTGAAGTTTAACTGGACCACAACCGTGTTCTCATTTGTTTATGGCCATTCCTGTGCTACAACCTCAGAGCTGAATAGTTGTGACAGACTGGCCAGAAAGCCTAAAATGTTTACCATTTGGCCCTTGACAGAAAAAGTTGGCCAATTGCTGACCTAGGTCATTCTGTCTTTTTCCTTCCTTTTGTTAATTTTCCTGGTTCTGTTAAGAATTGTTGATGATAGCCATTTCTAAGAAGAACAAGAAGAAAAACTGTTTCCTGATCTTATGTAAAGCCATAAAATTAATTGGCATACTAAGAAACTGGATTTAATTGCATATAAAATTCATCCCTGTGGTTTATATTTATTTCAATAAAATTTATTAAGCATCTACCTAAAAAATAGACTATGGTATAATTTTACACCTTTTTCTATTGCCTTATCAGTCTGAGGGCATAGAATGCCAAATAACAGGGCATATGGTACCAAATTTTAATTTTGTCTACAGTTCAGTCATTGAACCTCTTAAATGCATGTTAATACATTCTTAAAAGATTTATTTATTTATTTATTTATTTTAGGGGAATAGGAGGGGCAGACGGAGAGAGAATCTCAAGCAGACTCCACGTTAAATGGAGCCTGACATGGGGCTCGATCTAATGACTCTGAGATCACAACCTGAGCTAAAACCAAGAGTCGGATGCTTAACCCACTGCACCACCCAGGTGCCCTGCATGTTAATAAATTTATTAACATTTATTAATTGAAAATATTTCACTTAAGATAATATAAAAACATCAAAGAAGAAAACATCATGCAAGAGGAAAATCCAATAGTAATTTTTAGTACACACTTATATTGATAAACTTCCAAATCCCCCATAACTATTCTGTGTTTGAATTGAAATTTCAGGGTATAATTATTATTTACATATTTAAGGAGTCATTGGGTATTTAAGTCATAATTTCAAGCAACTATTTATTTCAAGTTTGTAGTTTGAAGTATCATGCCCAACTTTTGATTGTAGTGGTCCTATTGCATCCTACACTAGGTGTTTTATTGTAAGGAAAGAAATGTGGGAAATGGAGTGAGCTGCTTTCTGAAGGGACAGTGTAGCTTTCAACGTCAGGAGGATGAAGCCCCACGTGGGTCAGGTCAGTCAGCAGTGAAGTGCTCTTTCCCGACCCAGGGGCCCGAATCAGAATGAGTCAGTTCTGGGAGTCTGTCGAAACCCACAGTATGAGGTTTAAAGAAGTGCCATGTTCGAAGGTGTTGACTGATGTTCTCAGAGGGGAGTAATTCCAAAGAGGTGGGCAACCCAGAGCCAGGAGTCGGGTGTTGGATGGTCCTAGTCCTCCCAGTCGATGTTAATCGGGCCGCCTGTCAGCATCTGGCTCTGTGGACCAGCTGTGTCCTCTCCTTCCACTGCCTCACGGCGCATTCGCCGGTGGCAGCCCTGGGCACAGCGGGAATGCTCGTCCAGCCGTCCACAGACAAGGACCTGGCAGTGCAGAAACACTTCCTGGAAAGACCATAATGATAATTAACAAAAATAGTGATAACAGCTACCACTTGTGGGGCCCTTTCTGGAAGCCAGACACTGTATCAGATGTTTTCATATATAGTATCTCATTTCATCTAAACAATAACCCTTTGAGGTGGATATTGTCATCCCCATTTTACAGATGAGGAAACTGAGACTTAGGTTAGACAACTTGCCCAGATTCACAGCATTGGTCAGGTGGGCAAACACACTGAATGAGTCACGTGGGTGATCTAACCTGCCCCCCCACACACACACGCATAACGTCTGCCTTTGTACAGGACAGGAGAAACCTTCGAGAAGGGAATGCCTAAAAACGTTAACATCCTCACTCTTCACATCAAAGTCTGGGAAAAACATCGGTGCCCACACGCTTCTGTGTAAAATAAGTTCTTTCTCCAAGCTTCATCCTATAAGCTACCTCTCAAAGCATGCTGCCTGCTTGGGGATTAGCCATCGCGGTTAGCAGTTGTTCTAGAACGTAACTGGAAAGGACGTGAATTCATTTAAACACAGTGTGGAAAAGATTGTTGGTCTCTTAGACTTCCTTTGGTTTGCATGTTTCAACAACTCTACTGAAAAAAAAAAAATTCCACCTTAACATACTCTCTATTGCCTCTTATAACCTCTATATATGTATATTTTTCAAAAATGTAGCATGTTCAATATGCATGTAAATCGTTATGACAAATGATTTTTCCTATCTCCCTTTTCTATATTTCTCATTTTAATAACTGCTTAATATTGCACTAATTGATATATGTATGGTAGCCCTGTTGGGGGCTTTTTCTCCTTCTCTGTGTAACAATGCTCTATAATATCCAACAAATCTAACAAACTGTCAGAATTAGAATTTTTAGATAAAAGAATCTGATGATTTTATGGTTATTACTACATATTACCAGAAAATTCCCAGAAACTATACCCATTTATACTGCCACTGTATACTTCTCCCTATAACTTTGCAAGCATTGAGATTTATAATTTTTATAAAATTAATATGTACAAAATAGTGTCTTATAATTGTTTTAATTGGCACTTTAAGTACTGTTTTCACTGAACAATTCACCGTTTGTCTTTTCTGTGAATTTTCTGCCCATATCCTTTGCCATATGACTAACGCACAGGTTTTTTCAACCATACCCGCCCACAACAGTTTAAAATTATGATCATACAGGTGCGCCTGGGTGGCTCAGTCTGTTAGGCATCTAACTCTAGATCTCAGCTCAGGTCTTGATCTCAGGGTTGTGAGTTAGAGCCCCACGTTGGGCTTAGAAATGACCTAAATGAAATAGAACTTAAAATTAAAAAAATAAAATTATGATCATATAGTATTTTCTTTGAACAAACACAGTGATTTTATTGGGAGGGAGGCAGGTAATTGTGACATTCATGAAGGTATGAAGCTTCTAGATAGCCAATTCTACAGTATTTTTCATAGATGTAATGCAGATCCTAACTGTGGGCTCACAGAGAATGTCAACAAATTGGCACGCCAAGAAATGAGGCTCAGGTCTGGGGGTGAGGGAGGGGGTGCAGTGTGGGCTCCAAGGTAAAGGTGTTCAGCTCACCTTGTGGTCTTTGCCCACAAACTTGAAGACAGGGACCTGGAAGTGCTTTGCTAGGTGGTCCCGGGACGTGTACTGCTTCACGGAGTCATCTGAAACACAGCTGAAAGCAGGACAGGAGAGCACATAAGACTTGATGGCTTCAACAGAGGTGGAAAAACAATCTGGGCCAATGTGTTTGGTCCAAAGAGACGCTCACTGGGTGGAGGAGGCTGGGCTGCACTCAAGCTTTTTGAGAATGAAGGAAAAATGAAATTCCCTCCCTGCAAAGGCATCTTCAGCCCTGCTCATGAATACAGTCTGTCCCATTTCTCATTCTCTGTACCCACCAACTGGGCACGAGGACCTCTCGATATGTCAGTGTATTGAAGCATTAGCAACAGCAACCACATTTCTTTCAAAGATACTTTTTGAAATGAAGATATCTCTGGAAGGCTGTATTTTCATTTGTAATATGTCACAGGAATTCTGCATTCACCTACTTGATGATTGGTTTGAGAAGGCTTTTCTTTAACTGGATTTCATAAACATTTACTGGACACCTAATATACACTAACCCCCAAAGGGGGCTCAAAGGTGAGAAAACCCCAATTTGTGCATCACAGAGCTGCATAAAGATTTAAGTTCCAGAGAGAATAACTGGTTCTACTGGGAAAGTTCAGTCCCCTCCACATTGCTGTACTTCCTCTTTTCCCAAATTTAATGCTAAGATGTGGTTTGAGAGGGTTTTTGGATTTTCATCTCAGGTCTACTGCTTAAAGTGAAACTCCTAGGCTCACCTCAGGGTTAGCTGGGGAAAAGAAGTCTTCTTGATTCTCAATTTTGAGACCAAGGTTTAATACTTGAAGAACATTTTCTCTTGAGAGGCCAGGGATTACACTTGTATCATTTTTCCCACTCTGAATTTTAAAGGAAATTTAATTCCTTTTTCTGGATACCTAATAGTTCTTGTCTACCAGGCCAGGAAAAAAAAAAAAGTGGGGACCAGAAAGAAAAGTCTATGAAACTGGATCCTTGCTTCACATGCTTACAGACAACTTTCTAGTTCATTGCTAAGGGCTGTTTCAGTGCAGTTGAAAAAAATCCAATAAAATTGTTTAAAAAGAGGCATTGTGATTTATAATACCCCTCGTACCATATTCCCCTGAACTGAAGAGGATCTAAATATATAATGCAGTTTCTGTTATTTCTTGTATTTATGTACTCATTTTCATTTTCCTGAGGTAAAGTTAATTTATACCATCTTTTGATTATGTTCTATAATAAATACCCATCGCATAGCTAATCTGTGCAACATGCTCTGCTGGGAGCTGCAGAGGATATAGAGATGAGTAACATGGTCTGTGATGTCAAGGACTTTAGAGTCTGTACCTAGGACAAAAATAGTAACACGATATCAAAATGGTACTTTTCATCTAAGGGCCTCACCATTTTCAATTTATTTTTATCTAAAAATACCATTGTTTTTCTTTAAAAGAGAAAATGAGGCAGAAAGAGTTGTTACAGGGTAATATATTACAGAATGGGATCCAGGACAAATTTGGGCTCTTGACTTGGTGTTTGCTGTGATTAGACAATGCTGGTTCATCAACTCCAAATTCATGTGTTAAAAGAGAGTAAGGATCGTATAGGATAATCCAATAATCGATTACCCAAAAGTTGTCCAAGATTTCACTTTGGAATTCAGTATGTTTCTTTTTCTGGAGATTAACTTTCTAATTCTACTTTGCTGAGGCTTGTATTAAGTTACTTTGCATTCTCTGAGCATACTCCAACTAAAACTGGAGCAAGGTGAATGAGCTGTGTTAAGTATCAGAGCGGCCAGGTAGGGCGCCTGGGTGGCTCAGTCGTTGAGTATCTGCCTTCGGCTCAGGTCATGGTCCCAGGGTCCTGGGATCGAGTCCCACATCGGGCTCCCTGCTCGGCAGGAAGTCTGCTTCTCCCTCTCCCACTCCCCCTGCTTGTGTTCCCTCTCTCACTGTGTGTCTCTCTGTGTCAAATAAATAAATAAAATCTTTAAAAAAAAAAAAAAAAGAGTGCTTCTAGAGCCATTTGAATTAAAAAAAAAAAAAGTATCAGGGGAAAACGGCCTGATTTAAATGTAAGCTGAGGACAATGAAGAATCAAACAATTTATAAATGTAAGCACATTGCATTATGTTTATTTTAGGGCTCTGGACTTGCCTCAAATGATTATTATGATAAATGTTCATTCAGTAGTTCACTTGACAACTGTTTAATACCCTTACTATAGGTCAGGCATAGAGGAGGAAAGAGAAAGAAGGAAAATTTCTAGCTCAGGTTGGAAAGAATCAAGGAAGGCTTCATGGAGGAGAGAAATCCGGCTGAATCTTGAAGGAACAGTGAGAGTCAGGCAGGAAGAAAAGGAGAAGATTTCTGGCAGAGGAAATAGCAGGTGCAGCAAAGAAGGTGTAAGAAACAATGGAGTCTGGGAATTGCCTGTAGTTCCCTCTGCTGGGAGCAGAAACTGGAGAGGGCAGAGGTCAGAGGGTGAGGCAGGGTGAGCCAAGCTCAGAGTTGGATTTTATCTCGAACTGTCATACAGATACCATTCCAGTACTCTCCATTATTGTGCCAGAGATGGGACTCTTTGCCTGTTTACTAAATAGACCTCTACTGCTGTGTTTTTGAATTCTTGCCTCTGGCTTTTAAGCATTTTAATTTCTCCTGCAGCATATTATATATATATATATATATATTTAGCTATTTTGAATGTGCTAAGGCCTGGAAAATTAAAAAGCACAGCTTCTTAGAACTATCTAAAATAAAGAGCATATAGTCCTTAACTGAGCATCTGAATAACAAATATATAAATAAACTTTACAAGCTTTACTGAGATTGCAGATTACATGTTTTTCCAGTAAGTGAGTTATGATTATACATTTATTTTTGCAAAAAGTAAATACAGGGGTAGGAAAAGACTCTTGGAATGAGAGAAATGTTCCCTATCTTGATTGTAGTGATGGCTTCATGATGTATACATCAGAACTTACCAAACTGTATACTTTCAATGTGTATGCTCATTGTATGAGAATGGTACTCCAATAAAGCTGTTAAGAAAAAAAAAAAAAGGAACCCAAATCTACTCTCCCCTAAAAGTAAATCCATTCCTTAATCTCCTTACCATTAGGTACGTGAGTGAAAAAAATAAATAAAAAATGATACTTCTACTTTTCATTTTAAAACTTTGTGGAGATAACTTTAAGATGGCAAGAAATCCAAAGAACTACAGACCCCTATGAGACCTATTACTGGCCATGCAAAGCAGCTCAGAATGATACATTTTCCATGTTCTGAAAACAAGCTAAGGAGGCTGCAAGTACTCCTGCTAGAAAACAGTGAAATGTACCAACCAAAGGAAATCAAGTGTCATCAAAGGTTTTCAGCAGGGATCTAACAGTATACATATATATATATATTTTTCCTATTTTTAATATTTGTTTTCCTTTTGATTGGTTACCCAGGGACTCTTGGAGCTGAGATTTGAGAGCTGGGATTTAGGGGGCTGTGGTGAGGCTGTTTTTGCTGTCCAGGTGAAAGATAAGGGCTGGAATTAAGACAGAGTAGAACAGAGAGAACAAGTTTGGGGGTACTGCTACTTCCACAAAAGCCTCTTGATTGATCCCAATGTGCTTCAAGGTTGAACATCACTGTGTAAGAGATTGACAGCAGCAGGCGGAGGATGCCTGTGGTGAGAGATCCAGTAGATAAAAACTAAGTAGACATTTCAGAGTCCATGAGCCCAATTAGCAAAGGGCACGGCCCAAGTGGTGCTCTTGTTAGACCATTTCCCTTTCTTTGAGCTGCAGGTCCTCACCCTACCTGAGCTATGTCCCACCTGTCATTGAGAACACGGAAGAAACTGATAAGATTCTACCATGAGTTTGGGGTTTGCGTGTAATTCTCCTGGGAATGTAAGCAATGGGTGTGACAACTGCTAGGCCTCCAATGGGCCTGTGAGACACAGTTCTCAATCCAGGGATCCTTAGGAAATTAGGAAATCTCTTTTGTATAAAACAAGCAAACAAAAACCAAATTTCACTTGATCTTTCTTCTCCTAAAACCTGCCAAGTAATTCTTCTCTCTCCTTCACTACTAAGCTTCCTAAAAGAGGAGTCTACATTTGCTGCTTCCGCTTCCTCATCCCCTTACACTTATCAGCCTCCCCCCAACCCTGACACTCATGCTCGACTCTCTCTCTGAACAGATTAATCAAGCCTATGTTTCAAATAGAAACAGGGATGATTCTTGGTCCTTTATCTCTAGTCCTGACCTTGTTCCTGGGTCTGATACACAGTTCCAACTGCCCACTGAACTTCTCTTCCCATGTATCCTGCAGGCATTTACAATTTAATAGTATTATTTGGAATTATCATATCCAACATTTCACCTCAAATCTGCTTTTCTACTTATAGCCTTCCATCCAGATTAATGGCATCTAGTCAGTCATCCGTGCTAGACCTCTTGGAATCATTCTTGATTCCCTGCTCCCTCACCAGTTTTTACCTCCAATGTCAACAAATGGTTTCTGAACCAATTAAGAGCTCACAAAAGTACCCTGTTGTTTTAGGAAATGATCGAGTACGCTGTGCACTTAGAAATCAGATGTGAACTGGGGATAATAAATCGTATAAGCAACATAATTACCCATCCTGGATGAGGTAGTACTTCAGGATCTCGTCGATCTTGGAGGTGGGGGTGGCAAAGCAGCTCTCCACCAGGCTTTCTAAGCCATTCACGTGCACCACAGGCTCAATGCCAAAGTAGAGGGAGTCTCGAAGCTTGAGGGTGGGCAAGGCTTCCCGGTAAGTCTCTTCAAACTCATTGTCCTTGAAGATCTCCAGAGTGAACGGGAAGATTCCACGACTGCGGCTCATGATTTCCAGTGGGGCGTTTCTAAGGTGGGGGACGTATCCTTCTGAAATGGTGTACAGGCGTGGAAACTCGCAGGTCACTGGGATCAGCACTTTGCTGGTTCGGATGATGATGTCTCCGCTGCTCCCTGGGGTCTGCTTGGGTAGACCTGTCACAAGGTTGCTTGCCACAATCTTGTCATTTACCACCTGAGCCAGGCCAGGGCCAGGAGAGAAAAAAGACTGTATGTCTATTTTTCCAGAGTTCCCCACCCCACCCTATCCCACCCTCCCTCCCACCCCAGCCCCCACCCCACTCCACTCTTGACTGTAACATTCTCCACACTTCTATTTACATTAAAACAATTAGCGATTTGGTTGCTGAAGCCTGAAGCCTTCTTAAAAAATCTCTTCTACTCTTTTTAGCAAGATGTTCTGACTGTTAAGAATTTTATATACTAATTCTTGGTCAACCCACACATTCCTTTGGAGTATTACTCATTAAACCTGAACTATGCAGAATCAGCAAATTCAAAGCTCTGGTATTTTAGGAAAGAATGGCTTCAGTATATTATTATTATTTTTTTTTTTTGGAATCCTAGACCTGCTGATCAGGCTGCGGCCTGACCTTGTGCTGAACTCATCCACAGGCAGAGAACTTCAGCTACCGCATTTATGCAGATGACTTTCAGTTCTTTATCTCCAGCCTTGTCTGCTCCCCCCGGTGCCTGCGACTCCAACCCACCCCAGGGCATTTCCACTCTATCATCCTCAGATACAACAAACACAATTTGCCTGAAGTGGAACAGCTTTCTCCTGAGATATCACCCCCAGGTCTCAGTCCAAATCTAATTAGCTCCCTGATTTTCTCTTCATTGCATTCAATAAATAAATATTTGTTTAATCAAATGGTTGCAAGAAGCTCTGCCCTGATCTCCTGGATCCAGGTCCCCTTTATTTCTATCCATCTTGTACGCTTCTGGTCTCATCACGACAGTGCCTGCAACCTCACTCTAGGGGATAAAGCCCAAACGTCTACCCTTGCACACAAGGCAGATCTTTGCAAGCACAGTCTTCCCCCTCCTAATTTTCCAGTTTCCTTTTTCCATATGCATTCCTTGCCAGTCAGTCTGCACTGCCCATTCACTCAGCATAAGACTTAAATACTCCCATCTCTGACACTGGCTCACTTGTTTCCCATCTGAAATGGCCTTTCTTTTCCTCTCTGTCCGGATAAGCCACACACAGGCTTCCACCCCAGTTCAAGGCTCGTCTTGACTGCTCCAGGGTTTGTCCCTTTCTGGACTGCGACAGCACCTGTCATCTGTATCACTGTTTCTTATTTATGTTGTGTGTGTGTGTTGTCATCTCAATCCTACTGTATATGTTCCCCAAAGTTAGGAATCTTATTTCATATATCCCTCAGACCCCAGTGCACATTCTTGGATGAAAGCACAAACCTTTTCCCTCTACCTAGTTCAACACTTGAACACATCTGTTATATCATAAATGAACCTTCATCTATATCAGTTGCTTTCTTCAAGTAAAAAAATTGGTCAGAGGAGATGCAACCAGCCTCCCGGGACTGGTGCTGATGCACTCGGGAAAATGTCTGCTCATATCAGAGACATAGGACTACTGAAAAATAGAATGAGCAGAATTCTTCTTACCCCCCTGCACACACAGGGCCAGGACCACAGCAGATGCTCAATAATACATGTGTTAAATGAATGGCATATGAGTTTTTGAGCTGCATTCTTTTATGTGGAAATATTTCATCTATGACAAGGCGCACTGCATACCTCTGTCAACTCCCTCCCAAATAACTGGCTTTTGGTCATCCCCCGAGTATCCTCCAGGAAGAACCTACATCAACCACTGTGCCACACGTCTTGAGGGAGAAGAGGATGTTGACGTGGGTGCCATTGGACACTCCTCGGCAGGAAGTGTTGGTCAGGAAGAGCTCCAGACCGCCAACCAGGTCCCTGGGGATGCTCACTTCAATGGTATTTGACTTGCACAACACGGGGACTGTGGCGGAAAGGGGGTACTGTTAGAACCGAGAAATCTGAATTGGGAGAAGGATAAGGAAGGCTTATAGGAGAAATAATTTTACCCTCCCACAACTTGAGCTTTTTGTTCCATCCTCAAGGAAATCTAAGAGACTCAAAACAAGCTGGTGAAGGGGCTCCTGGCTGGCTCAGTCGTTAAGCGTCTGCCTTCTTCTCAGGTCATAATCCCAGGGTCCTGGGATCAAGCCCCGCATCAGGCTCCCTGCTCAGAGGGAAGCCTGCTTCTCCCTCTCCCTCTCCCTCTGCTTGTGCTCCCTCTCTCGCTGTGTCTCTCTCTGTCAAATAAATAAATAAAATCTTTTAAAAAAAAAACCAAGTTGGTGAATAAAACCAGGACTCCTAACTCCTCAGGTTGTGGTCAAATAATGCTCCTCAAACACATTGATCTCTGAATGAGGAAACATTGTGTTCAA
This sequence comes from Halichoerus grypus, assembly GCF_964656455.1. Classification (NCBI taxonomy): domain Eukaryota; kingdom Metazoa; phylum Chordata; class Mammalia; order Carnivora; family Phocidae; genus Halichoerus; species Halichoerus grypus. Next base: position 52,730,546 of record NC_135718.1, read on the forward strand.
GTTTTGATTCAACATTTATTTCAAAGTATGGATAGCATAGTTCCATGAACTGAAACACCTAATGGGTTAACTTTTAGCACAAACACAATTTATTGGCAATACAGAAAAAGTACTGCTTTGATATAGGCTTAAATTACATAACAGTACTGCTTTGACTTTACCATTAATTATGTCTCTCTCATAAAACAGAGGTAATAAAAACAACGTTAGTGTACTTGGGGAAGAATTCCAAATTGTCCTTGCATTGCTCAGTAAACCATAAATGCTGACTATAAATTCCACTTTAACTTAATATGAAAAGGATTGCTTTTCTTTAGTGTTCCTGTGTTCACTTTTCTAGGCTCTACACATACCCTAAAAGGAATATTTATGGGTACTGTCAGAAAATATGTGAGGATATATCATAACAATGACACAAGAAATCAAAGGTAGGTGCTCATTAAATATTTGCTAGATGAGTGAGTTAACATTCTGGACATAAATAACTAGATTTCCAGAAAATAGTTGTCAGAGGATTGTTGATGCTCATATTGTAATTGTAGGGAGAAAAATCAGTTCCTTAGGGCTTTCAGCATAGTTTCACCACCCAATTATCTGTTAGAAAAGAGAGGAGCTGCATCAATGTCTTATTAGTTATACTACTAATAATATAAATTAGGGGGGAAAATCTCAAGTAAAAAGCAAAGGAAACCGTATGATCCAGCAATCCCATTCTGGGCATATATCCAAAAGAATTGAAAGTAGGATCTCAAAGAGATATCTGCACACCCACGTTCATAGCAACATTATCCACAATATCTAAACCATAGAAGTAACTCTAGTGCCTATCAATGGATGAGTGGCTAAACAAAATGTGGTATATAAATACAATGGAATATTATTCAGCCTTATGAAGGAAGGAAATCCTGTCATATGTTACAAACACGGATGAACCTGGTGGATATTATGCTAAGTAAAATAAGTCAATCACAAAAAGATAAATGCCATGTGACCCCACTTACATGAAGTGTCTAAAGTGGTTGACTTCATAGAAATAGAAAACAGAATAGTGGTTGCCAGGGCACAGGGTGGGGGGGGAGGAAGGAATGGGGACTTGTCGTTTCATGGATATAGAGTTTCAGTTTTGCAAGATAAAAAAGTTCTGGAAATTTGTTGCACCACAACGTGAATATATGTAACACTACTGAACTATCCATTTAAAATTGGCTTAGATGGTCAATTTTCTGCTATATGTTTTTTTAACCACAATTTCTTAAAAAGCAAAGGAAAATTAACTTTTTGGTAATATTTTCTTAGAGAGCTTCTCTTTTGAAGGATCCCAGAGTAAAGATGCAGGGATGCACACTTCCGAAGGAGCTGGTGTTCTAAACGAGAATCGTGACACACTTGAGTGAGGAAGGCAGGGAGATTTGAGGGCGGGGGGAGCAGAGGTTGAGCCCATCCATGTACTACCTTGGCACGTGTGGTTGTCCTCAGACAGCACCAAGCCCCGGGGACATTCACACTGATAGCCCTTCTCGGACACAAGGCAAAGGTGGCTGCAACCACCATTGTTGCTGTGACATCCTTCAATGTCTGCAATAAAACCAGAAGAAAAGCACATGATCTTGCAGGCCTCTTCCCCGAGGATTCTGGTTCTTGGGATGGCGCTTGGCATCAGGGAATACACTTGACTCATCACAGCATCACTGGGGCCTAACTCAGTCACTGAATCACGTAGGGAAGCCCATGAAAAAATGTGTATTAAATGTGATAGCTACAAAGAGCAATCTTACAACATCCACAGCTCTAACCTCTTCAGCTGGTCATTTTGTAGAATGTCCTTCACTCCGGATTTGTCTGTTTTTCTCAGGGTTTTACTACAATTTTGGGGAGGAAGACCCAAAAGTCATTTCTTTTCTTTCTTTCTTTTTTTTTTCGTGAGCAAATATTTATTAATTGCCCAGAAATTATATAATTTCATGTCTAGATGTATTGGTTCTAGTTGATTCTTCACCAAAAATTTTTGCTTCTGGGAATAAAGTGAGACAAGTCGTGTTACTGAGATAGTGAATGAGACAAGATGTGTAAGTGCACTTATATTTTTATAGAAAACTTTATCAACGATGAGTTTTATCTCATACCAGAAACAAATGTGGAAAGGAAGTAGATCAGTCTGAAGTTTCTTGGGCAAAGTAAGAGTATAAGACACTAGAAATGAGAAACAATATAAACATGTCCCTTCGGAAGATTTCATCAACTCAACAATACTAGTTGTGGGTTTATTTATTTATTTATTTTTAATGTACTGTATGGTGGCTAACATAATAAAAAAATTATAACCAAAAGTCCTTTCTTAATTGGTATAACATTTAATGTACCCATTTTGAAATTTTATATAGAGTATTACTGATATAAAGGGGACTGACAGAATGTAAATTCAACTAGACTAGTTAGATGGATCAGTTAGCTATTGGATTGCCAGACCCTCTCCTCAAATCTCTATTAATAATAGCACTGGGATATGTGTCTTGGGCTGACAGCACACTATAAAAATGAGGCCTAGACAACACACTTGGTCCACTCCACTAAGCTCTTTGTGACATTCCTCTTTTTTTTTGTTTTTAAAGATTTTATTTATTTATTTGACAGAGAGAGACACAGCGAGAGAGGGAACACAAGCAGGGGGAGTGGGAGAGGGAGAGTAGGCTTCCCGCAGAGCAGGGAGCCGGATGTGGGGCTCAATCCCAGGACCCTGGGATCATGACCTGAGCCGAAGGCAGACGCTTAACAAGTGAGCCACCCAGGCGCCCCTGTGACATTCTTCTTTTGAGTCAGTTTTTCAAAGTCTCCTTTTAAAAAGTTTTGCGTTTTTGGGGGGTGCCTGGGTGACTCACTCAGTTAAGCATCCAACTCTTGATCTCAGCTCCGGTCTGGATCTCAGGGTCATGAGTTCAAGCCCTGCCAAAAAAAAAAAAAAAAAGTAAAACCTTTTGCATTTTCAAAAAGCATATACCACCAGATGGACAAGAAAAAAGGATTCAATTGAAAACTAAAGAAACTACCACATGATTTCATAGTTAGTAGAGAAAAATTAATGACCTTTGTGGTCTCTAGCCATTAGGCTTGGGTCGTGATCTCAGGGTCATAAGATCAAGCCCCACGTAGGGCTCTGTACACTCTCTCCCTCTGCCCCTTGCCCCCCCAACCCTGTGCTCTCTCTCTCTCTCTAAAATAAACAAATAAAACTTAAAAAAAAAAGTAAGGGTTTTAAATATGAATCTTAATGCTGAAGTATAACTCGTGTACAAATTTTATCTTCTGTTAAAATACTTTTCAATCGTGATTATTAGGTTTTAAAATTATATGAGGATTAACAGTAATACTTCCAATAAAATGCTCATGAATAATTACAAATGTTCCTCATGAAACATTTCATTAATATTCAAACATGCAAAGATTATTACATAAAATAATTAAGATTTAAGGAAAATTCAGGACATTACCCTTATTCAATAAAATTTAAAGTACATTTAGTCTTGTTATAAGGGACAGTAGTCTAATATTCTGGCTAATGGTCCTTCAGTGAATAATGCAAACTTTGTTGCATGGAATAAATTGTGGGAACTAGCCACAATTTTTCCTTTTGGGGTAGTATTTTATTATGTTGAATATAACTAGAATAAAGTGAACTCTTATAAGCAGTATTATACCACAAATTCAATTAGCTTCAAGGACAAATCATATGTCCTCTGTAAATAATGATTAAGCTATTTATCTCTTTATATAATCTGCAAAGAAGTGTTTTTTTTTCTTTTGGTCCCTCAACTCCCAACATAATGAGATTCAGACTTATTTAAGTAGAAATGATGACATTTTAGTTGTGATAATTTGCAAGGGCAAATGTGCCTTACCGAAGGGACATTATCTAAATTTCGTATCATTGTCACAGTATACAATTTCAACTATTTGACGTATATTACAAATTCTTTTTTATTACTTAATCATATAAAATGTACATACCCTTCTTGCAATTAAAAATAGATAATGTGGGGCCCTTGGTGGCTCAGTGGGTTGAGCACCTGACTCTTGGTTTCAGCTCAGGTTGTGATCTCAGGGTCGTGGGATCGAGCCTCATGGGGACTCCACGCTCAGTGCAGAGTCTGCTTGAGATTCTTTGCCCCTCCCTCTTCCTCCCCCTCTGCTCCTCCCCCCGGCTCATGTTCTCTCTCTCTCTCTCTCAAATAAATAGATGAAATCTTAAAAAAAAAAAAAAAAGGATGTTACTGGTCTCCCCCACAGTATGTCAATCTCCAATAAATGTAAAGCCCTAGAGGGGGAATAAAATGGCTTCATGTAACCAGTTTCCCAAACTTCTAAGATGGTAAGACTCACCTAATGGAACTTGGTAAAAACACAAACTGTAAGGCCCCTCTCACTCCACTGAACCAAGTTTCCAGGAGAGAGGCCTGGGAAGAGCCAGGTGTGAAGGCATCCAGGTGATTCTTCTCAGCTGGAATGTTCGAGAACCACTGCTATAAACCATTTTTTATGCTACCACCTCTCCTCTATTATCTTGCTACTCCAGGTTTGCTCCTTGGATCCGCAGCCAAGGTGTCACCTAGAAGTTATTTAGAAATGCACTATCTTTGCCTAAGCCCAGACCTACTGAATCAGCACTTTAAAAAGATCCCAGATGATTTAAGGGCACATTAAAGTTTGAGAAACACATAATACCCTATTTTTATTTCCCAAATTAAAATGTGGCTCTCAGGGCACCTGGCTGGCTCAGTATGTAGAGTAGTCTGTGACTGTTGATCTCGGGGTTGTGAGTTTGAGCAGCGAGGATAGAGTTTACTTCAAAAAAAAAAAAAGTGATTCTCTGCCTCTTGCAAAATGCAACTACTCCCTCCCATTAAATCTTGAAGATAAAGTCAACACCGAATTTTGCCTGCAACATGACCGTCCTCGATCACAATGAATCCCTTTTGTCATTTTTTTACACAGCCCAACCTTGACTCTCTTCTAATGTTGGACACTTTCATGAACATCAATCAAAGAATAAACCAATGGTTTAGTTTGGGCTCTTGATTTGACTCCTTTCTTGCCCATTCTCACCTTCACACGTCTTGCCGTCACTTCTTAGCACGCGGCCAACCCCACACCCACAGCGATACGAATTTTTCAGGTTTACACAGATCTCACTGCAGCCACCATTGTTTTGCTCACATTCATTTTCATCTGTAGGAGAGAAACCACAGCACTTACATACTGCTTGCTGCGCAGCTCAATCCTATCCCAAGCCCCTTAGCAGAATCTTCGTATCTTTTCAGAGCCTGTTGATACATCAACTCCTTTGCTATAATCCTTATAATCACTTCCATCAACTTGATCTCCTCAACCAAGTTATTTGTCCATCTGCCCTCTGCTAGAGCAGAAGGCACTTAGTTGCTTGCCAATTCATTCCCTTCTAAGAGCAAAACTGGAGAAATGAAGTTTTTTTTTTGTTACCTGGATTCACCTATTTTTGTGTATTGGTGAGTATCACTTTCTCCAGTGAGTTCCTGAAGATTTGCTAAATTAATACAGACTTATAAACCAAACTGTGTTTTAAATACATCAAAGGAACTCACATCACAGAAGTAAGTAGCTGATAAAAATTTTGTGTGAGGCAGTCTTCTGTTATAACATCAACAACTGCCCTTGAAGTCTATTTTAAATATTGGAATATTCCCACACTATACTTAAGGAATAATTGTTAACCTTTTAAAGAATAGGATGAAGGATATGGACTCTTGCTATTAAAAAATGCATAGCTGGGCACAAATATCGATCCCCTTCCTTCTACAAAGAAAGAGAAGCTTGGAAACAAAATGTATCATGGCTTGGGGTTGGGGTTGGGGTATTGGGATTTAAACACCCATGGGGTGACAGAAGGCATGGCGTTGGGCCCAGGAGAAGAGATGAGCTGCAACTGAAACCCTGCTTAAATCCACGACCCCAGAAAAGATATCCTTACAATGAAAGGGGGTGTAGAAGAACTTTGCCCCAAAGCCCACGGACGCAGTAAACAAGCCCTCTCTGAGGCTCCAGGAGAGAGAAAATCCTTTATAAACAATGGAAACCCCAAGTCAGGCCTTGCCATGGTTGAAGTATGAGCTTAACTCGAAGCTGAGAAATTGGTATAAAACGTGGCCTGGGCCGATGAAGCTTCCGTGATACTTGACAGAAGCATTTGAAAAACCGCTCTGTAGTCAAACTTCCCCAAACCAGGTGGTCAGGGTGGTTCCACAGAAACACAATTACAACAGAAGGTGGTTTGCCACAAAACACTACAAAGGAGGAAATGGTCCACTATGAGAATGACTTGGCAAGACAACAAATGGGCGGCTTTGAACTGGAGATAACAGAATCATCCAGAAAAATTCATAATGCAAGGATTTTAAAAGTTACTAAACAGATAAAAGAAAGGATACTGACCAAGATAAAAGAAGTGAGCAAAAAGACAAGGCAGAATTGAAACCAAACACAGCACTTGTAGAAATGGAAAATATTTCCATTTCCATTCCACCCAGGGATGCCTGGGTTGCTCAGTTGGTTGTCTGCCTTCAGCTCTGGTCATGATCCCAGGGTCCTGGGATCAAATCCCGCGTCAGGCTCCTTGCTCAGTGGGGAGCCTGCTTCTCCCTCTCCCTCTGCCTGCTGCTCCCCCTGCTTGTGCTCTCTCTCTCTCTGACACATAAATAAATAAAATCTTAAAAAAAAAAAGAAATGGAAAATATAGTGGATAAGTTCAGACTCTTCGTTGGAGCCACTGCCTCCGGAAAGTGGATGGTGACAGAGGTGCTAGCAGCAGTTCTGAATGTGGCCACACTGTCCCCAGCCTGGACAGTTTACCTTGAGACCGATTTTTTTTTATGTGAGAGAGTAATACACTTGTCCTGATTTAAGCCATTATTATTTGTGAGTTCATTGTCATTTACAGCCTTAGCTACTCTGTGTCCCAGCCATTCCACTTTTATGGGTATGCTCTAGAGAAAATCTCACACACGGAGTATCATTTTAATGTTAATTTTAAGAACAAAAACAATGCTATCTATTCTTATAGGTACATACACAAATAATAAAAGCATAAAAACGGACCAGAAGAACACACACTAACTTCAAAACAGTGATTAGTCCTGGAGGGTGAAACAAGAAAATGAAAAAGGAGATGGAGTGAGATGGCTTTATTTGTATTTGTAAAATTTTATTAAAAAGAAAAAGGAAGAAAAGAATTAACAATAGTTAAATCTGGGTATATGAGTTATATTATTTTATCATCCTGGCCAATAATCCTGTTGTATTATTTTCCTTTACTCCTCCCTGATTGAAAACATTTACATAATTTAAAATGAAGAGTTAAAAGTATGTTACATTTTTTTAAGAAATAAAGGAAAACTGACATATACACATTAACACAAAATTTTGCCTTTAATTTCAGGGAATTCATGACGCCCCTAAAACTGACAGACAGATGTCAGGTAGGAACTGAACTGGGGGTTTTCCCCTATGCACTGCTAGGCAATGATGTCCAAGATAAATTGTTAAGCACGAGATGTATATGATATGCAACCTTTGGTGTAAAAAAAGGGCAGTAAATAAACATATATATTTGCATTTTTTATATTTGCCTGAAGAAACCCTGGGAGCATACATAAGAAAATAATATAAGAGATTACATGAGATAGGGTTGGAGAAAGGAGAAATGGAACAAATGGAGGACAGACAGCTAGACATTTCATTGTATACCCTTCATGCTATTTAGTTTGGGACCCATCTATCTTACCTAGTCAAAAGTTGTATTAAAATAAAAGCTGAGGAGCACCTGGGTGGCTCAGTCAGTTAAGCGTCTGACTCTTGATTTTGGCTCAGGTCATGATCTCATGGGTGGTGGGATGTCGGGCTCCACACTCAGTGTGGAGTCTGCTTGAGATTCTCTCTCTCTGCCCTTCCCCCCACTTGTGGGTGCATGCTTTCTCTCTTCTCAAATAAATATTTTTTTAAAAAACAACCAAACAAAAAAACCCCCCAAAAGCTGTGTAATGAAACAAAGCCTGCCTTAAAATGACGTCAAATATTTTCCAAGCACACCGCGTGTGTGGGTGTGTGTGGGTGTGTGTGTGAGAGAGAGAGACAGAGAGAGAGACAGAGTGAGGGAGGGAGGGCAGTTGGGAAAGATTACAGGACCATCCTCTCCTGTATCCCAAACCTTTTAGCATTAAATCACATAAAGTCCATCATGTAAGAGCCCTAACAGCTGGTATGGGAAGGCGTAAACATGCTCCATAGGATGGTCAGTGGGGTTCATTAAGGAGGCTGAAGAACAAAAGCTTTTCTAAAATAAGAATCTTTTTATCTACCTTTCAACCTAATCCCCATTCCATTCTGACCAGTTACTGTTCTTCTTGAGGAGGCGGGTATGGGCCAGTCCTCCCTTTCTCTCCAGATGAGTTTTAAATCTATTTGAGTCTGAATACAAAAGCTTCATAATGGAGAAAGATATGATCTTCAATCTTGGGTTTTTCAACTCTATTTTCTTCCAGTTACAGACAACAACACATGTGTACAAGTAGACAATTCTAGATTTCCTAGAAAATAATCTGACTTCCCTTTCTTGCTACTCAGAGAAACCAAAATTATGTAAGTGAAGTGGTAGGAGTATGTCCTTAGATAACTCTAGACCAAAGTCATCCAACAGAAATACAAAGCAAGCCACATAAGTAATTTAAAATTTTCTAGTAGTCACATTAAAAAAATTCTAATAATATGTTTTATTTAATTCAGTATGTCTAAAATATTTCATCTCAATATAAAATCAATATTAAAATTATTGAGGTATTTTTCCTTCTTTTTTTGAATGAATCGAGCGTGTATTTTATACTTACAGCACATCTCAATTTGGATTCTAAATTTTCATTGGAAATACTTCATTGGTATTTAGAGTCATAAAATTTACAGTTGGTTACTCAAGTTGTCCCAAGCATTTTCAGTTTTCCAATGACTGAGCCAAGTATCAGGTTTTAAATTAAAATTAGGTAAAATTTAAAATTTAGTTTTTCAGTCATACCAGCCATATTTGAAGAGCTCCACATTCACACATGGCTAGGGGCTGTTGTACTGGACTGTGCAATTCCAGACTGTCCCCACACACGATATAAATTCGGTTTGAGGCTTTAGTCCTGAACTAAAAAAGGCAAACACCATTCTAAGTGTTTAGAGACACAAACTAGAAAAATGACAGCTCTGCGTCAGGAAGCGTTTGATGTATCCTTTTGATCCGAATGGCCGGTTTCCACTTCAAGCTTAGTCTCTTACCGAAGCATGTCTGCCTGTCGGGGCCCAGCACCGTCCCTGGAGAGCACATGCACTCACTGGTGTCTACACAGCCGCCATGGCAGTCCTCGTCGCAGATGTCATAAAAATCTGTGGAAGAATGAAGTCGACCTTGCATGAGGGGCGAGGACCAAAGGACACTCTCATTCATGAGAAAGCCTCATGAGTTCAGTCATGAGGTAGGAGTTCGTGGACAACATTGAGAGAGTTCTCATCGTTCAGGGTTTACGTGACCCCAGTGGAAAGAGATACTGCCCAGGGACATCTGTCATTCAGATCAATGGTTCCCAACTTCAGATCCATGGGCGATAGAGTCTCTGCAAATCTAAAACCTCACCAAATATGAGCTGTAGATTAAAGAAGTGTTATGCCCTACTCTTCTATGTACTCTGTTTTTTAAACGTGTACAGATTTGATGGGATTAATAATACAAAAATTCATTTTCAAATATTCCTGATCTCAAGTAGCTTTTTCCCATTACATATCATTTAAAAAAATCAACGGATACTAAGCACAATACTACCCTATGGATGTCTGATATAGATCTTAAAAAGGGGTCCTCCATACTCAAAAAGGTTGGAAATCCACTATTTAAACCCAAATCAACATTTTATTTTCTAAAGTTTTGTTTGAATGGAACAAAGACAAAATAAAATAGAACTGATCAGAGTTATAGCTCCTCTCCCTTTCTGTTTCTTTAGGACATTTCCAGAAACACAAGGACAGATCACAGAAATCAGAATCTGAAGTTATCTGTGGCCCTAAATCATTATTCAGACTCTGAGATACTACCATAATTGGATTTCATATGACATTTTCCTGATACCATCTGATGCCTTATGGGGGAGGAAAAAGAGCACAGAGAAGGTACTCACGACCACAGTAGACATGAAAGCAGACACTGGGCTTGGTCAGACGATACACATAGTAGCCTCCCGGGCAAGCCTTGACCTCCACCGTGGTGTTCCAGAGGCAGCAGTTCCCGTTGAAGCTCGCACAGGCCTGGCGTTGCACAATGCCATCACCTTCTAGAGGGTGGCTGCCATTGAGCCAGACAGGTGCATGGGTTCCACAGTGGTTTTCTGGTATGCAGAAGGTGGGCATGGCATCCCCTGCCATGCCTGTGAAGCGGTACCACTCCCCATCCACATGGTTGTCACAAAGAGGGGGACCTTGAGACTCATCGAACTGATGGTCAGTGTTCCTCCATGGCTCATTCAAACTGATGTAAGCAGAACAAGGATCTAGGGCTGGGAATGAAAAGACACCTCAGAGGCACCTTGTGATGTTTCTAATTACAATGGCAATAGCCTGAGTCCACCTTCTTAGTCTTACACTTTGGCTTTTTTTTTTTTTTAAGAAAGGAATAACCTAAAACCCCCCACAGTAGCTATTTAAGATTCTTCAAGTTGACTTAAACATGTTTTATAAATGCCTTTTATAAAATTATTTTGAATCTGTTTAAGGTTTACCATTACTGTTGGACTAAACTTTTTATCCAGAGTAATCATTTGATAGAAGGATAGTTGTTCCAGACCAAAGGAGGTTAGGATTATAGTCTCACTGAACTCTGTAGTGGTCAGAAAATATTTTGAATATTGTGTTCACCTGGAAGCTATATTATATGAAAGTATGGACAAACCTGGTGTCCAGAGAAAAGTGACCAGACTTGGAAGGGAGTCAAAATATTACCAACTGGAGAAGAAGCTGAGAACTACGGTTTGGAGAAAAAAAGACTGAAGAGTACGCATCAGTTCTTACAAATCTAGGTATTCTGTTAACAAGAGCAAGAACAGACTGTTGGAGGGGCGCATGGGTGGCTCAGTCAGTTGAGCGTCTGCCTTCAGCTCAGGTCTTGATCCCAGGGTTCTGGGATCGAGTCCCGCATCCAGCTCCCTGCTCGGGGGGGGGGGGAGTCTGCTTCTCCCTCTCCCTCCCTCTGCTCATGCTCTCTCTCTCACTCACTTTCTCTCTCAAATAAATAAAAAAAGAACAAACTATTGGGGGAGCACATTTTAGTTCAGCTATGGAGTAATGGAGAGACCTATCACCGTGTTGTAAGTTCATCATCTTTGGAAATTTTCAAAAAGTATTTGGATGGTCATTTGTAAGCAAGACTGTGGATGAAATTTCGCACTACTGGAAAGTGTGTCTGGTTAATAAGGCGTACAGCTCATTCCACTGAAAAGGAAAATGCCTCTGGCACATGTCTGCAGTTTTGAAATACACAGCATACTGGCAAATTATTACCAAAGATATTCTCAAAGTGAATGTTGGTATATACACCATCAGCTTATTGAAAATATGAACTTTATGTATAAACAATCAGCCATGGCATCACTATCTATAATAAAGCCAAATTTCTCAAGCATGCATTTTTAGTGCATAAATTGCATAGACAAATATCTCATCAAAAAAAATTTTTTTTAAATATTTTATTTATTTATTTGACAGAGAGAGAGAGAGCACAAGCAGGGGAAGTGGCAAGCAGAGGGAGAAGCAGGTTTCCCGCTGAACAGGGAGCCCGATGCAGGGCTCGATCCCAGGACTCTGGGATCACGACCTGAGCCGAAGGCAGCCACTTAACTGGCTGAGCCACCCAGGCGCTCCTCTCATCAAAAATATTTTAATGACTACAGACACCAGTAACCCCAATATTCTCACTGTTTCCCTCAATTTCAGGGAAATATTGAATTAATGTAGGGAAATTGTCCTTAGGAAGAGTCTATAAAGCCAAGAAATTCTAGAAAGGAACACTAGCCAGAGCACTATCCTTTGTAATGCACATGAGGCCGACTTACCTGACATAGTAGGCAGGGAATTCACATTAAGGCTGATACATGTTGTAGGCAGAAAATTTAGTTTTAGCAAATACTGCACAATAATTAAATGTGGATGGGCCGTGATCATAAAATTTAAGTTGTCTAGAAAATATTTTGGATTTTCCCAGTCTACATTCCAAACTCCAGTTCACTCTCTAAATTCAGTCACACGCAGAGGAGGGTGTAGCCTAGTGCTAATGGCCCCAAAGAGACTCTGACAGTTGGGGACAGGAAAGAAGTAGGCTATTGCATTTTCTGGAAATAACCCATGTGCCGAGTTGCACATGGCAGGAGCCACTCTGTCTTTTAAAATGTCCATGAGATATCCAAGCTGTGCCCTAGACCATATTCGATGTCATTTGAGGGCAGGAAATGTCCTCATACAGACTCCTCTCTCAAAAGGGAAAAATTCCCTCATCTGCTCTCCCAGCTGTGGTTCTCTTAAGAAGCAAGGTTTCCAGGGCGATTTCACAGGTGATTATAAATTCATAGAAGTATTTGGTTGATCTCCTTGGCTCTAATTTTATAAGAAATGGTTAGGTACTCAACTTTTAATGGCTTTTGCAGAAATTCCTAAACCTCCCTCAATAACTATTTCATGATGTATAAAGTTTTTCCTTAAATTTAACTGTCATTTCTTGTGCTATTTATTAAAAGTTCACTTCCTCTCGTTGAGGCGGGGACATATGGCACAAATAGGGGAAATTTACCGACTATCTTCTGTAAAACAAATATATTTTTTAAGTTCCCCACGCAATATGTTCTAACATTAAGTAACCCATTCCTCTCCACCCCTTCAATCCTTTCATAATCTGGCCACCGGTTTTCTTGTTCTCAGTCTCTCCGAGTGGAGCCTGGAATTGGGTATTATGCATACTGCATCCTAAATTGCTGAAGTACACACTCCTTAAATGCGAGACCTTCAAAAAGAACAGCCCCGTGGGTTCCTTTCAAAGTTGAGTCCGGGCCAGGCCTGCCAGAAAGCTCCCCGGCCTTTACCAGGATTCCTGCCTGGCGGCCCCTCCCGCCTTCCCCCCAACCCGGGACTTGCAGACGCCCGCGTGTCCGCAGGGCCAGCCCCTCGCGGCCAAGTGCGGAGAGCAGACGTCAGCGTCCCTGCCCTTCCGCTGCTCCCAGCCGCCCAGGTGGAGGGGATGCCGCCCCTCGGGCTGGGTCCTGGGTCCGGAAGCTTCCTGTGTTCTTCCTTCCCTCTCCCTCCCTTCTCCCTATTCTCCCCCTTTGCTTCCTGCTCCCTCCCCTCCTTTCCTTTCCTTCCCCTCCTTTTCTCTCACTTCCCCTGTCCTCCCAGGGAAGACCCCCCCCTCCTTGCTCCCCAGCCCCCAAAGCTTTCCCTTTATCTCTGGCATTGAGTCATACGTTCTAGAAGGGCTGCAAAAAATAAATAATATAAAAAAGATCTGGGATGGGAGATTTATGATGGGAACAGGAGGTACTAGAGGGAGAGTAAGCAATAAAGAATGGAAAGAAAGGGCAGTGGTAGTTCCGAGGTGGTGGGGGCGACTTTTGCTTCGACAAGTCCTGGCTAATTATTGCAGCAGATACAGGGTGAATAAACTTAGTTCAAGACTCTTTCTAATAGACTTTTTTTTTTTTTTTTTTTAAGATCAGTTTTAGATTTAGGGCATACTTGAGAAAATAGTACAAAGAGTTTCCATATACTCAGTGCCCAGTTTCCCCTATTATGAAACATTATACATCAGTGTGGTATCTTTTCCACAATTAATGATCCAGGAATGATGCATTATTATTAACTCAAATCCATAGTTTAGATTTCCTTAGTTTTTGCTTGTGTCTTTATTCCAGGATCCCATCCAGGTACCATATTACCTTAATTTTCACATCTCCTTAGGGTCACAGCCTATTTTTAATGTGTACCCTTGAAGGTGCTAGCGCAAGACCTGAATTATCGTGAAGAAATAAATCAGGGTCAACTAAACAGAGCTACGCAAAAGTGCCAAGAAGGATGGCTCTGTCCATCTCAATCTCCTCTCACCCTCTCTTTCCATTAGAACTTAAATTCTATTGGAAAAAGGAGAAATGTGTTAGTAACTGGAACTGAAACTTTGTTTTGCCTTCTTGGCCACTTTTGTGCCAAGACTGAGAAGGGAAAGAGTTTAAGATTCACTCAGTCTATGCAAAAGTCATATTTTTCAGATGTCCAGACTGAGAAGTTCGATTTATCCCGATCTGTGCCTTTCATGGGGATAGAGCTTTCATTCAGTGCCTTGTATTCATTAAAGAAAAAAACTATCCTCAACTCTAAAGATTATATTTTTGTTCTTAAAGTTGGAATTATAAAAATGCCTATTATATAAAGAAGTTAGAATTCTTCTTACATGTACTCCAAGAAATATTTATCTAGTGGAAAGCTGTTAGCTATGGCAGATCCATGGAAATTCGGGATGCTCAGGCAAGAGGCTAATTGGAACATGAAATACAAATTCTTTGAAAATATATCTATTGTAGGTTATCACAGGTTTTCTTACACTATTCTAGAACCAGTATTTAAGATACTAGAACCTAGCTCTTAATCTGGACATAATAGCAAATTCCTGCAACAAAAAGCGCGTTGTGCCAAGTACTTGACACAAGACTCACCCATTGGTGATGCAGGTGTGATTGTGAAGAAGAGGCAGGTGAGAAGCAGGAACTGAAACATCCTTCTGGACCAGCCACCAGAACAGACTGGAAATCCTCTTAATTTCAGTTGTCCTTTGTCCCTTTCTTTTTCAAGCACTTTTAAAAAAAAGCCCGCTAGGCTCTTCTGAAAAAAGACTTTACAGTACTGGCTGGGGCTTTATCAGAGGAAGAGGATGAGTGGGATAAGGTGTCCATTGCTCTGGCCTTGACCCCAGATAGAAACACTGCTTTACACTGTCAACAGGGTTATTGATATTTTTCTTTGGGGGGGGAACCCATCACAATCCCTCATCCTCCTATTGTTTTCTCTCAAGAATTCCCTGCAACAAGGCCTCCAGTATCTTATCCAGAAGGGAACTCTAAATGAGGGACATCCCCTCATGTCAAAATCTTGTTTTGTGACTTCTAGGAATTAATTTCATGAAGTTGCAGCCCTACCATTGCTTACGGAATGAGAATGGGATAAAGCCAAATTGTTGCAGCTGGTCATTAGGAAATGTCTTGGTCAGATGGTGAAGGGGTTTACAATAGCACACCAAAAAGTAGTAAGGAAAGGTGTGGAACGGGGACGATATTGTCTTGAAGCAAGGTCCTGTGTTCTATTATGGTGTTTGGTCTCCAAACTTCCTAAAGAAACCAGGTTTAGTTGAATTTTTACCAACTCAAGCAGCAATACCTCATGTTTTCATAGTGCCTTTCTTCCCCCAATTTAAAATGGTTTAGTGTTACTTATTTTACTAATTCTCACACTAAGACAGAGGCAGGGGCTTCAAATTAGGAATGACTCATTAAATTAACAACACTAAAAATGGATGTTTACTAGAATTTCATTTTTAGACAGAAGAGGCAAAATGAAAGGATCTGTATATTATGTGTCCCCAGACAACAGAATGCCAGCTCCTTGACATTCTATAGTGTGTGGACACCTAAGAATTGGCACGCACTGTTACTGAACATAATGAGAAGGGGAAGGACTAAAAGAAGGGTAGGGGAAAAAGTTTTTTTTTTTTCCCACCATTTTTTTAGAAGTAGGACACACCCAACATGGGGCTTGAACTCACGACCCTGAGATCAAGAGTCGCATGCTCTACCAACTGAGCCAGCCAGGCGCCCCAAAAGGTTTTTTTTTTTTTTTTTAATACTTTATTAAAGAAGGATCTGAATGAAACCAAAATTTCTCCCTCCTAATCTTACCTTGACCTGATGCTTTGGGCTTCTATCATTCTTATCCTTTCTCTCATCTATGTTTCTTGTTCGAATCAAATTCCTAGTGGCTGGGGAAGGAATATTTATTGTTTTAGGAAGTAGTTCGTAAACTTGTCTTCCTAATCTCTTATCACAATTTTTTCCTATGCTAAGTGGCCTTCAAATTATTGTGGCTCCTTTCCTCTAAGGGTTTCAGTTCAATTAAACATGAGTGCTTACTAGGGGCCAAGTGCAATGCTGTCTCTGGTTTTTGATAGTGATGAAGGTAAAAGTGATTCCCACAAGCAGAGAGTTTACCATGCTCTAGAGTGGAAAGCTCTAGCAAGGGGGTAACTGGTGATCTGAATTTATAGTTGGCCACTTTATCACTAATGCTGGCAGAACACAGGCAACCTGGCCATTTTTAGCTTATTAAGTTGCAATCTGATGGCAGCAATGGATGATTCTGGGACCAAAGAACTGTCTCATTGCAGTTAGGAGTTAGTGCTCTTAACAGAAAAAACAAAACCCTGCAATTTCCTGTCCCTGAGAAACCATCTGAGTACTTCATACGTGTTGCAGAGGAACAGAGGACGTGTGCATAGATAAACCCAGACTGCTGCCAGGATTGATTGCCAGAGTCAAGGACTTTCACCAGATAGCCCTTTGGTTCTGTAAACAAGCATTCCCAGGATGGTAGGACTTTTTTTTTTTTTCTTATTCCTATTTTTTCCTTTTTAGTTGACCTGCCCTCTCATTTTAATTTTTTATGACGAAAAATTTCAAATGTATACAAAAGTAGAAAGAACAAGAAACACAGCTGCAATTACTAATATTTTGTCAATCTTATCTATACACCAAGATGCATTTCTAAGATAAGGCCTTTTTTACATAACTATGTCATTATTACTACTATGAAAACAGTACCATCTAATATCCATTTCACATTTAAATGTCCCCAATTGTTTCAAAGATTTCTTTGCATTGCTAGTTTGAGTCAGGATTCAAATAAGAGCCATACATTGCATATGGTTGTGTCTCTTAAATTCTTTTAATCTAGAATGGTCTCCCCTCTTCCCCAATCCCCACACCATTTGTTGAAGAAAGCCAGTCATTTGTCCTATAGAATGTCTCACATTCTAGATTTGTCTGACTGCTTCTTGTGTGTCTTTTAGCGTTCCTTTTCCCATATAATATTAATTCTTGTTCATATTTTCTTATTTTTCTAAAGTATGTGCTACTAGAAATTAAAAACAAAAATACTCTGGTGACACTGAAGGAATTTATTGCACGGGGGCGGGGGAAATTGATCAGTTAGGATATAGGTAAACCAGTCTGCTGTTCAGGAAAGATCTGAGCTTATGTAACAATTTGAGAACTACTGGCATATAAATGGGGGAGGGGAGTGGGTGAGATCATCCATGGAAAATTGGGTCCGAGATGGAACCCTGGAGAAGCCCAACATCAAAGATGTGGGCAGAGGAAGAGGATACTGCAAATGAGACCAAGAAATAGAGAGTTAAAGAAGGAAACCCAAGAGTAGAGTCACAGGAGCTGAGGACAGTTTCAAGAATGAGGGATTGCTCAGTGGGTGATGCATTTATAAAACATATGCAAAGGAAAATTTATAAAGTGGGCCAATTTTATATTCAGTAGAATTCATTAAAATTAACCTATATATTTATCCCAAGGAAGTAACTATGTAGTACATTCTGGAAGACAAGGAGTTTGTACTTACTTGGGAGAGCAACAAACAAAAGATCGTTGGCAGTAATAAAAATGAATCACAACTGGGGCGCCTGGGTGGCTCAGTCAGTTGAGTGACCAACTCTTGATTTCAGCTCAGGTCATGGGATGGAGCCCCGCCTCCGGCTCCATTCTCAGCAGGGAGTCTGCTTGAGACTCACTCTCTTTCCCTCTTCCCCTCTCCTGCTCTCTTTCTCTCAAATAATAAATAAATCTTAAAAAAAAATGAATCATAACTTTTTTTTAGATTTTATTTATTTACTTATCACAGAGAGAGAGTGAGCAAGAGTGCACACAAGCAGGGGGAGGGGCAGAGGGAGAAGGAGGCTCCCCGCTGAGCAAGGAGCCCGATGTGGGACTCCATCCAGAACCTGGGATCATGACCTGAGCTGAAGGCAGACACTTAACCGACTGAGCCACCCAGGCATCCCAGAAAAAGGAAACATAACTCTTTTAACAGTGAAACTGAGTTCCAAAATCTAAGAAATTCCACTTTTCTGTGAAATCTTTCTAGATTGATCTTAAAAATTCCACCTATTTGTTTTTTTAATTTATTTTTATCTATTTTTAAGATATTTTATTTATTTTTCAAAGAGAGAGCATAGCAGCAGGGGAGGGGCAGAAGGAGAGGGAGAAACAGACTCCCTGCTGAACAGTCACGCAGGGCTCCATCCCAGGGCCCCGGGATCATGACCTGAGCCGAAGGCAGATGCTTAACTGACTGAGCCACCCAGGCACCCGTTTTTGTTTTTGTGAGCATCCACTATGTGCTCATTACCCTCCTGCTGGTAAGCAAGATAGAATAGTACATGTGACATGAGCTCTATTCTTTCCATTTACCATATTCACCATACTCACCAATCCTCTGTCACTCTGGTTGTTTGGTCATAGGATTCACTGATGAGTTGTGACATAGATGTCCTCTGGTTTAACTAGACCAACGGTTCCCATCAAAATCACCAGAGGGACTTATTAAATACAGATTGCTGGCCCCATGCCTAGTTTCTGATTCAGTAGGGATCAGAGAACTTGCATTTTTAACCAGGAGATACCAGGTTGCCGCTCCAGCAGTCATACCATGAGAGAACCCTTTTACTTTGCCAGCTCTAAAGGTCTATTATCCCTTACTTAGCAAAACCGCATTACCTACACTCACAAATGGGTTTAACTCTCCATTATCTATCTCCACTGAAAATTCACTAAAGCCTAACAATGTTGTTGAATATGTAGACGTTATTTGTTGAAATCAAAGAGTGGCTTAACATTTTCAATCTTATCTTCTTACACTTTACTTCTGTCTCAGGGATGTCTGTATTGGGTTGCTATAGCTGCCAGGAGGCTCTCAGTACATCTCGCACTGCACTAAATACAGGAATTTAACATATGCTTTTTGATATGCCTTCAATGGAGTAGGTAGCATGTGATATTTTCCTGTTTGGCGATCATTATTTGATTTGATCAAATTTGATACAAACTCTTAAAAAAATGAGTATTTAATCTTGGTTCATTCTTGAACAGTGTTCTGAAGTCCAGGAGACCACACGGGGCAATCTGGTGGTCTGATAAAATGGAAATCTTCCTGATAATCAGGATATAAGGATATTAGTCTCAGTACTGCCATTGGCTTTATTCTGGCTGTAGAAGTCACTTAACCTCTGGTGGCTCTGGAAAATTAGGAAAATATTGACCATCTTAGATTCAGGAAGCATTAATGAAATGCCTGTTTTTTAATTTTATTTATTTATTTATTTATTTATTTGGCAGAGAGAGTGAGCACAAGCAGGGAGGGCAGCAGGCAGAGGGAGAAGCAGGCTCCCCGCTGAGCAGGGAGCGATGGGCTGCCGCTCCCCCTGCTTGTGCTCTCTCTCTCTGCCAAATAAATAAATAAAATCTTTTTTTTAAAAATGCCTGTTTTAAAAATACAGGCTCTAGGAACCAAATTTAATTTCAAAATGGTATTTTTATAAGAATTAATTTTAGAAGTAAACAGTTTTCCACTAGAATCACAGGAAAATAAGTTTTGTTGCGTGGTTGTTGTTGTTTTTGGTTTTGCTTTAAAGAATCAGATGCTGTAGTTCAAAAATTGAATAAGTATTTATTGTTCCAGAAGGTACATTGCTTTTTATACATATTTCATAAATGATACAGGATTTTACACATGTTCAATATTTTGCTATTTGTTTAAAGGACTTTCCTCCACATTTCCCTCCCTTGCCTCCCACACACCCTGAAAGAATTTGCTCATTGCACTGTGCTGTTTCTTCTTCAAAACCCTGCACACAAACAGGACAGATGATTTAAAAATAATTCACATAACTTAAGAAAAATAAATGAGGGAAGGGGTTGAACAACTGGGGTCCTGAAGGAAGGGGAGACATGCATCCTTTCATTCCATCATGCCAGTGGAAGGGGTGGTGGCCGGAGCAGAGCAGTGGCGGTCCTGGAGGGCCTTCAACCTCTGCAAGGCACCTGGAGTCTGGGTTTGTCATCCCAAGTGTTTCTTTTCATACACAATGATCCCCAAAAGAGGAAGAAAATGAGAAATAACCTCCTTGCCACAATGAGGGGGGCGAATCATGTGAAAGAAAAAGCCAATCGGCTGTGTGGCAAGCCTCATCATCCTTTCCATCCTGCCCCCACAGTAGTTAAAAACAGGATATTAGACACGGATTCCTTTGACTCTTCAAGTGCAGATGTCATCTGGAAATATGGTAGAAAATATTTTGATAGAGTATAAGATTAATTCTTCCTTCTCTCAATTTAAGATAAGAAAAAATAGGGTGAAGAGGGTAGGCTGAAGGAAGCCATAGAAATGTATTCCTGTATAAAGATAAATTGCACCCTTTGAGATCCACACACTTGATTTACAACTACTGAAGTGGTGGAGGTGGTGGGGCTCACAAACAGTGTGGAAGTGTGTGTCCTTCAAGATAAACAAAGTCTCCAGACAAGGCAGCGCCATCTGGGTGGGCTGGAATGCTGTCACACAAGCAGATTAACAGCAATGAAATTATTCTGGTTTGAAATGGCTAGAGAGCCATGATTTTTAGCCAATTTGTAAACCTTACATCTTCCTGATTTGGTAATACAGCTGAACACCCCCCTCCCCCTCTGATTTCAGTTATGGAGGGAGAGGGGAATATCAATAGGATAGTTAAATAAAGGAGGGAAATTCTGCCTCCTCTTAAAGATTAATTAGTAAAAAACAAAACAAAACAAAACAACCTCATGCAGTGTTGCCAATGATTCCTAGATACTGATCCAGAGCACTGGAATATACAGACATTGAAGAAGGTATTACGGGATAATCCAAAGTGTCAATTATCAAACAGTCGTAAGTTGGTTCCAACTCTTATATGGATAAAATCAGCGTAACCAACAGGAGTGGGTAGTTAGAAAAGGGGCATAAAGAGGAGAGATTCCTGGTCACTTTGCAGAGACTGGGTCCAATTTAAAATAAATGCTAATGGCATGGGCTCAGACTCTGTTTGCCACCCACACATCTTGAGGATTTGCTTTTCCGGTAGATTTATTTACTCCTATGTCAAAAATAAGAAAAGTTAAATTAAAAAAAAAAAAATTAGAGCTGAGTGGGGTGCTGGTGTGTTACTGTTTTGCTGACCCTGCAAGAAGATGCAAGAAAGGAACACCCCCAGCATCCTTGTCTCTTTATGAATCTCTCAACTACATAGTGCATCATTTTCATCCAGAAACTAAGATGCTTGATTAAGACAATATTCACTAAGCCCTTTGAGCTTATATTCCACAAAGCCTGATCCTTAGATTTTAATATTCCCTTCTTCCCTAAGATCCTTTTTGTTTTTGTTTTTTAAAGGTAAAAACCCTCTACCCTGACTTGGCTCCCAGCTTCCACCTGCAATGCTTTAATTAAAAAGGCAAGAGTTATAAACAGGTGTTCTTTCTGCCAGGTTTCAGAGGCTCTTTGCAGATCAATCTTTTTCACCAATTTGTCGAAGGGGCAGATGTACTTGTAATGGGTCTCTCAGTCTCTTAAGGTCCATTTCTGCCTAAAATAGAAACAAAAGGTGAGAAAAATTGGCTAGTGAAGCTTTCAATGATATTATTATCTCCTGAGAAAAGGAAATTGTCTTTTCTGCATCACTATGAATCACAGAAATCATCTCAATTACTCTCAAAATAAGAGTGCCTCAGAAGCAAAGGGCTTTAAAGGCCCAGGACAACAAAGGGAGACCAGAATGGAAGTCTGTCCCGGCAGCTTCAGCTGTCAACAGAGCCTCCAGAAAAGGCTGTGCTGTGAACACGGCAGGACTCAGAGGCTCAAGAACCTGGGGAGCACGTGACGCACCCTGACGGCGGCTCTCAAACCTTTAGTTATTCCTCCAGTAGTTGTTTAAGTTTTTCGCTTAGTGATTTTAAAAACAGGGATGTGCTGTCAACTGCAGCACTTTCAAAACTCACATGGGCTGGGACCTCACCCCTGTGGAGCTGGATTGTTAGGCTTCGGGTGGGGCTGAAGCATCTGTATTTTTAACAGCGCCAGGGATGATTTGATGCGTTCCCTCCAGTTGAGAACCACCACACAGAGCAACAAGAAGACACGAGTCAACTTAGGCCAAGGCAGGAAGACTGACTAAGCCTATTCAAAGTACAACCTCTTGGTACCAATAAGGGACAGAGAAGAGCAACCAAACATTAAAGAGGATAGAAAAGCTTCTAGAGATTTTTAAAAAATCTCTAAAATCATGTAAGACTACAGAGAAGAGGAATAAAGATTTATTCAGCAAAATCAAAGATATCAGAAGGAGGCACCCGCAGAAATTTGAAAGAGGTAACTATTATGAAAAATAAAATATATCAATCTTTTTAAAAACAGCATCTTCTAGTTCAATAAACTCTGACTTGTGCCTCGCAAACATTTGCAGTAGTCTCTCTTACCTGGAGTTTATTTTTGCCCCACTGGTATCACACATTTTAGGTGGGAAATCTTTGGAAATTGTTGTAAAAAGATTTTAAAAAGAGAGAAAAGTAAAAATAGACAACTTTAAAGAAACAAAAAGAAAAAAGTAAAAATAGCTCTACAAATTTCAATATGCTACTGTTAATAGGATAGACAGGACCCATCATTTTTTCACCTGCTTGTGTTCTAAAACTTTCCAGAGAGGTGTCCATGCTAAAATAGACATTCTTATTATCTGAGGAATAATTAATATAGGAAGAAGAGGGTGTGATCATTCTTTCAGAGTTTACCCATTGAAGCACTATAGTTATGGATAATAGTAATACATTATTAGTAATAGTAATATAGTAACATATTACTATAGTAATGGTAATATATTATTTATTATTATTATACCAATACCATACAAAATGGAGCTGGAATTTATTTTTATTTTTGGAACACTTACCTGAGCAATTGCATCCTTGAGTTGATTATATTTCTCTAGGTCAAAATGTGACTTTTTGGCTCCTTTATGGAAAAATAATAAGTATTGTCTATCTCTGGCTTCTGGATAAACATATTCCTACAAATTAAAGGAGAAATTAAATTATTAGTCCTTAGAATACTAGCTTTACAAAATGAGCACTAACCGTTGATTAGGTTCAATATACATGCACACATATAAAGATATATACTGATAAATGTGCTGTGTTAAATATTTCTTAAACATTTTTTATTGTGAAACACACATGTAAGAGTACATAAAACAAAAATGTACATTACAATGAATCATCACATAATGAATAAGTTAATCATCACCAGATAAAGAAAATCTAACATTGCCAACAACCTGGAAGGCATCCTCCTGCCTCTTCTCTATTAGTAAGCTTTCCTTACTCCCAAAACTCATCACTATCTTGCCTTTTATTGTAATTATTTTCTTACTTTCTTTACAGCTTTCCTACTTAAGCATGAATCCCCTTGAACTCTAATTTTAGCTTAATTTTACCTGTTTTTTTAATTTCATAAAAATGAAGTCAGACAGTAAGTATCGTGTATGGCTACTTCCGCTCAATATGTTTGTGATAGTCATACTTTTGTAGTCCATTCATCTCCATTGCTATGTTATATTCTATTGTATGACTACATCAAAATTCATTTATCCATTTTACTATTGATAGACTTTTGGGTTGTTTCCAGGCTTTGCTATTATAAATAATGCTGCCAAGAACATTTTCGGGCTTATCTCTTCTGTTGGATATATATCTGTGAATGGAGATCCTAGATCATAAGGTATGCTTGTGTTCAAATTAGGAAGGGATATGAAACAGGCTTCCAAAATGGTGGTACCAATTATACTGCCCTCAGCAGGATATGAGAGTTGCCATTATTCCATATCCTTGCCAATGCTGGGTATTGCCAGTTTAAAAAAAAAAAAAAGTTAGCCATTCTGGTGTGTGTGCAGAAGTACTACCTCATGGGACACCTGGGTGGCTCAGCCGTTAAGCGTCTGCCTTCGGCTCAGGTCATGATCCCAGGGTCCTGGGATCGAGCCCCGCATTGGGCTCCCTGCTCAGCGGGGAGCCTGCTTCTCCCTCTCCCACTCCCCCTGCTTGTGTTCCTGCTCTCACTATCTCTCTCTCTCTCTGTCAAATAAATAAAATCTTTAAAAAAAAAAAAAAATTAAAAAAAAAAAGAAGTACTACCTCATTTTTCAAAAACAGCTGTACTGAGACATAAATCACATACCATACAATTCACCCATTTAAAGCATAATGTTCAATGGTTTTTAGGGTATTCATGAAGTTGCACAACCATCACTACAATCAATTTTAGACCATTTTCATCATCCCCAAAAGAAACCCTGTACTCTTAATAGTCACTTCCCATATCCCTCAACATCTCCAATTCCAGGCAACTATTAATCTACTTTATATCTCTATGGATTTGCCTATTCTGGACATTTCATATAAATGGAATCATACAGCACGTAGCCTTTTGTGGCTGCCTTCTTTCAAGGTTCATCCATTTGTAGCATGTATTGGTACTTCATTTCTCTTTGTTGCCAAGTAATATTCCATTGAATGGATATGCTACATTTTATTTATCCATTAATAAACTGATGGACATTTGGGTTGTTTCCACATTTATGGCTATTATGAATAATGCTGCTATGAATATTCCTGTACAGGTTTTGTGTGAACATGTTTTCATGTCTCTTGGAGATCTATAGCATTTTCCTGATCACTCATGAGGCTGAGGCCTTTTTGTTTCATGTATTATTAGCCATCTGAATTTCCTTTTTTAGATGTGCTTATTCAAATCTGCCATCTTTTTCTATTGGGTTGTCTGGTTTTTTTCTTACTGATTTACAGGCTTTGTTAATATATTCTGGTTATGGATCCTTTGTTGGGTATATGTACTACAAATATCTCCTCCCAGGCTGCTTGCCCTTTTAATGGTGTTCTTTAATAAACAGAAATTCTTAATTTTCTTAAAAGATTTTATTTATTTATTTGAGAGAGAATGAGCAGTGGGGAGGGGCAGAGGGACAGAAAGAGAAAAGCAGACTCCCTGCTGAGCAGAAAGCTCAATGCTGCTGGCTCGATCCCAGGACCCAGAGATCATGACAGAGCCAAAGGCAGACACTTAACCAACTGAGCCACCCAGGTGCCCCCAGAAGTTCTTAATTTTAATATACTCAAATTTATCATTCTTACTCTTCATGGTTAGCACTTTTCAATCTGGGTAAGAAATCATTCCCTATTCCACAGTAACTGACATATTTTCCTATATTATCTTCCAGAAGCTTTATTTTATTTTTTATTATTTTTTTTAATAAATATTTTATTTATTTATCAGAGAGAAAGAGAGAGAGAGAGCACAAGCAGGGGGAGCAGCAGAGGGAGAGGGAGAAGCAGGCTCTCCGCCAAGCAGGGAGCCCGATGTGGCACTCAATCCTGGGACCCTGGGATCATGACCTGAGCTGAAGGCAGACGCTTAACCGACTGAGCCACCCAGGCATCCCTATTTTATTTTTTAAAAAGATTTTATTTTTAAGTAATCTCCACACCCAACATGGTGCTTGAACTTACAACCCTGAGATCAAGAGTTGTATGCTCTACCGACTAAGCCAGCCAGGTGCCCCTCTTCCAGAAGCTTTATTGTGTAACCTTTCATATTTAGATCTATAATCCATCTGGAATTAATTTTTGTTAATTAAGGATGTGTAAGGATGGGGTTGTTTCATTTTTTTTATATGGATATTCAATTGTCCCAGCACCATTCGTAGAAAAAGACTCTTCTTTATTTGCAGCACTATCTTTTTAAAATCAAAAGTTCATTTATACCAGGTCTGTTTCTACATTCTCTCATCTATTCCATTGGACTGTCTTTGTGCCACTGCCTCAACTATTGTAGTTTCATAAATAAAGCTATAGTCTTCCATATCCTGTATAGCAAATCCTCTTACCTAGTTTTTCTTCAAGGCTTTATTGGCTTTTCTTAATCTTTTACATTTTCATTGAAATTCTAGAAGCAGCTTATTCAAATCTCTTCCCCGCGCCATCCCCAAAATTGTTGGAATCTTGACTGGGATTGCACTGAATCAAACAGATCAATTTGTATACAACTGACATGTTTTAGTATTTATTTTTCTAGTCCATGAACATACTTAGAAGTTTCCTTTAATTTTATGTTTTTCTGCATAGAGGTCCTGCACATCTTTTGCACAATTTACTTCTAGATATATTTAAAAGTCATTTTAAGTTGCATCTTTTAAAGTCTCATTTATAATTTTTTGTTGTTGGCAATTGATTTATGTATATTGACCTTGTATCCAGTAACCCTATGAAACTCACTTATGGATTCTAACCAAATATATATACATGTTTTTGTATTTTTTTATGTACAAAAATCTTTGAATAACATCAGTTTTCTTTCTTTCCAATCTTTACATTTTTTTCTTGCCTTCTCCTCCAGGGATAATTTATGTTTGCTTCTGCCTGGCATCTATGATCACTAGCAGTGTGGGATTACCACTATTTTAGGAATACCTTAGTCTAATTTATGGAATTGAGATGAATGAAGTTGGGCTATAGTTCAGAGAGAACCTACAACAGGTTCATCCTTATTCTACAATGGTAGCCATTAGAGGTTCCAAACCAACGCAATCTCTATGGTTTTGGTCCTAGATCATCAAGTATGGCTCAGCTTCTTAGTCTCTCCATCTTACCCTGCTTAGTCAGCATAAATCCCCAGTGGAATAAGCGTACCTGACACCAGGTTCACCTTCCTGGAATTCTTCTTCTTCAGGTCCTTGCATGGTAATTTTTGCTATCTTATAAGTTCTCTAGTGTTTATAGGCAAATGTATTTAATGTTTTATCTAACTATTCTAACTTTTCCTAATGGGAGGATTGGTCTGATGCCTAGTATGTCATATAAGAAGCAGAAGTGAATATTGAGTTACTGATGATGACAATAATGGATTAATAGTAGCTAAAGGGAAATAAAAATTGAAAAAAAAAACAACCTGAATGTCTCACCTCCTAAGACATTACAGTCTAGTAGAAGGGTGAAGACATTATATGTGAATAATTATAATACAAGATAGCATAGGATGAGTGAAATCAGAGGCACAATGTGCTACAGGAATTCAGAAGGAGAGTTCTAAGTTGGCTGTAGGGAACTGGCCAAAGGTTCATGAAAGATAAGCATTTAAGAAACCTTGAAATATAACAGGTAGAGATCAACAGGGAGAACTCTCCCAGTTGATAGAATGATGGGAAGTTAGGAATGAAGTGGTAGAAACTCAGGGCATTTGGGGGAATAAAGAATACAATTTGATTTGTTTAGAACACATAGTAAGTATACTGTAGGGAACTGACAGACCTGTGGAGAAGACAGAGAGCAACCAGTTATGAATATCAGGCTAAGGAGTTTGGACTTCAATCAATACATAAAAAGAACCTATTAAAGGGGTGTGTATATAGGGGACAGGAACAGGGAAGAGAGGAGAGAGAAGGAAAGAAACAAAGACAGACAGACAGCAAAGCCATGTCCAGAGCTGTGATTAGACATGACTCATCTGGTTGTTCAGTTCTGTTGAGCATGAGCCAGACATGGGACTAGGTGGATACTCTGGGCAAACAATGGCAGGACATGAACAGTTTATTGTCTCTCTTCTCTCCTAGACAAGTTTGGGAGGCCCAGGAAGGTTAAATACCATTCTTGGGCTTTCATTTTCTCACACGTAAATAGGCCGTGACCAGTGGTCTAACAACAATAGAAACAAAATGCCTATGTCAATCGCAGCCATATAAAAATATGAGAGAAGCAATTCTCAGCTTTCTTTTGATACCTAAGAAAATAGAAAAAGGTTCTCATGTCTCACTTACTGCAAATGTTTTTTATCAAGGGAAGTTGGATCTGTGTTGGTATCATACAGATAATAATAAGTGATAATAAATCCTTCTTACTTTTTAAAGTGACACAGGGATTTTCAAGCTACTTTAAAAGTAACACTGGCAACAAAAATTAGTTCCAGATACTGATACTTAGTAAATGAGTCTTGGCTGCTAGAGAACAGGCCAGGCATATAAAGTGATTAGATATCTATAATTCTCATCTCTCTTCCATGAAGCAAAAACAGTAACAAAGAAGCCTACCTATACTCTTAGCATACTTAGAAATAGCCCAGAGTTGAGTTTAACTATTTGATTAGTTATCACCAACTTTCCATTCCAAGAATTCAAAAAAAACAAAAAGCTTGAGACTACCCTATCCAACTATTAAATTAATTACACAGTACATAAAAAGCCAAGCCAACTTGGCTGAACAAGCTATCCTGAAGCAGATCATTCTTCTCCCTTTGCCCTCTTATTCTGTAACTTAATGTAAAATATTTTTTTTTTCTGAATTTAATGGTTTATATGGCTCACTTTATAGTCTGTGAGGTTCATGAGGTCAGGAACCCTGATTTACCTCCCTACCTTTAACACCTAGAATAGGGCCTAATACACAATTAGCATGCATGTGCACGTGTGCATATGAGTGTGTGTGTGTGTGTGTGTGTGTGTGTGTGTAGGATAAATGGGTACTTAAAGGGAACTGGCCTTAGAAAGAATACAAGAGAAAAGAGAACTACTTTGACAACCAAAACTTCATTAGCATCTCATTAAAAGTTTCTAGAAGAGGAATTCTTACCTGGCGTGTCATTACAAAATATGCATACATTGCCATGGCACTTCCGTAAGTGATAAAGTAGGTGACTGGCTCCATGATGTCCCAGGAATATTCCCACCAGGTAAGCCGGGCCAAAATGCCAAACTGTGTGGCCATGTAGGCAAGTCCACCCCATAGCACCAAAGTGGTCCTCTTCTCAGCTTTTCTACTAATCTCAATTCGTACCTACAGGGCACACATAATCAATCAACAATATGGCATTTTGACAGAGAACCAATTTTAAATTTAAACTGTTTTACGTTCATGGAAGAAATAGGGCTCATAATCAAGACATGTTAGTCTCCATTCTAGTAAACGTAGCTTGTCTGTAGTTTTCACTGAATATTTCATAGGAGTAACACTTTTCTTAGGACACTTGTGTTTTATAATGTTTCACCCTAGAAGTAGATGAAAATATGGTGAAACTACAGAAGTAAGTCAGTGTCAACAACTCTTCATCCAACTACACAATTATCTTTTTTGAGGGAGGGATATGAAAACATGCCAGTGTTCTCTTAACTGTAGTATACAAGATGTAATCTATCATCATTGTTTACTCAAGGAGTCTGCCAGAGGGCAGACAGTACAGTGAGTCAGAGCATGGACTCTGGATTCAGAACAGCTGTGTTCAGGCCCTGATCCGAGTATCGTCGTCAGTGTCACTACAGAGTTATTCTGAGGACTAAATAATGGAATACAGGTAAAATACTTGCACAATTCCCAGCACACAGTAAGTATTCAATAAAAGATGACAATTATTTTGTTATAGCTGGTACATTAAAAAAATGCTTTTTTACATCTTGAAAATACCAAATTTAAATCTCATTCTCCTTCACAACAGTTCAAGTTTATCACATTTCTAATGGTCTTAAATTTAATGAGAACAACCTTGAGATACAAGTTCATTATTTTTAAGGAAATGAGAAAAAGCACAATATGAAGTGTATTTGTTCCCTTTCTTAACCTGATAGTCTAATTCCTTACAATGAAAATATTTGCATCATCATTAAAAAATAAGAATGACACATTTAGTATAAAACATCTGGAAAAATGTGAAGAAGAAAATCAATCATCATCCTACCACTCCATTAGCATTTTGGAATATATTTCTTCTGACATTTTTCCTGTGGTTTACATATACATATATATAAATATGCATAGCTATATGCACACCACATTTAAAAATTAGATCATAGTATACACATATGCACACTATTTTATAATTTACTTTGCATAAAATATAATAAGATTCTTCTATTGCATATTAGGTCTATATAATCATTTTTAACAGCTGCATAACATTCCATATAATATTGATTCTTAACTTGGCCAAAATCATTATCCACTACACACATAACTTTTCTCAATCAGTAATTATTTCAATTTTTGTTGCAAAGGTGGTAAATCTGGTAAGGGCAGACATTTAGAGCTCAAAGTCCTATGCCCATTATGAAGACTCAAAACTATTCCTTTTTAAGTTTTTTCTTAGCTTTAATTGGACTTTTTTTATGGTTCAGACCCCAAAACTAAAGGACTAGTTTGACTGACACAACTCAATTACCAAAAAAGATGGGGGGGGGGGAAGCAAACATATATGCTCTAGAAAATTACTGTTGCAGAGGAAAGCCTGAGATTTGAATCGGCACCTTTTCCAGGGGAGCCAGTTGCTCTTTGAGATCCTCTAATCTTTCAATAAGCTCCCTTTCCTTGTTTAACTGGTGCTGCTCGATGCATAGCGTGGTGTACAGCTGCTGGACGAGTGTCTTTACATCATTCAGGGTTGCTGCGTTTTCATGGCTTAAGAGGTCTGAAAAAAAGGGGTTACATTTTTTAAAAGTTTGCCTTAGATAGAGCATTACTATTCCCAGGGTTACTAGACAACAATAAAAACAAGACAGATTCATTTGCTATAGGGACCCCCACCATCAGTGTTCTACTGAAGGAAAGTGATAGTTCCTTTTCAAAAAAGAGGTATCTACAAATCCTAGAAAGTCAATTCATATTTAGGCAACTTGAAAATTTTGAAGCCAACATCTACTGTTATATGCTTGGAAGTCAAAATGCTACAAATAAGGTTACAAATAACAATAATCTTCATTAGATAAAAACAAAAAATTTTAGGCAATAGGTTAAAAACTAGTAGAGAGGTTTAGAATCAATCCGATTATCATGCTTATCAAAATGCTTATCTATAATTTATCTGTGGTCCTGCCATTTTAATTGGTGATTGTTTTCCTGTTTAACACAGAAAAAAATACACAGAATATCAAATTTGCAAATACAAAGGTATAAATAAAAATACAATTATCCTAAAACTCTTACGCTCCCATACACCTTCCCCTTAGCATACCAACTTTTATTTATCCCTGTTGGGAAAAGACACAGAACATAGCTGTTTAGGCCTCAATATCATGTTTGAGAGGGCATTAAGTTAAGAGAATGATTGAAAGGGTAAAAGATTAAATTCTTTGATTCAATATCTTCTTCTGTGAGTAGCATGTGTTTCCAGAGATCTAAAAATTACGTTTTGAAAAGCTAGTAAAAAATCAGCTATGGGGCACCTGGGTGGCTCAGTCAGTTAAGCGTCTGCCTTCAGCTCAGGTCATGATCCCAGGGTCCTGGGATTGAGCCCCGCGTCGGGCTCCCTGCTCAGTGGGGAGCCTGATTCTCCCTCTCCTCCCTGCTCATGCTCTCACTCTCTCTCTCAAATGAATAAATAAAATCTTAAAAAAAAAATCAGCTGATCTCAGCTGTCAAAGAATAAAAACAAAAAGCACAAAAAAGAAAATTTTTGTTTTAAAATCTTATTAGCCTTAAATGTGACATTTTGTTATGTACAGCATAAGGTCACTCATCCAAATCAAAATAAGCCATAGTCATAATTAGCCATGTGTTTAAACTTTTTTCAAGGATGTCCTTTAGTACAGTTATCACAGAAATTCAATCAATGAAAAATTCAAGTAAGGGCAGCCAATTGCATTAGAGAAGAGCTGATATAGTAAAATGGGATATAGCACCTAGCATAGTATCTTGCACACTTCAGCAAATGTGTGCTGAGTTAATGGGAACAGACAAAAGAACACTTTGAGTTCTAAAAGTCATCTATGTCAACAGGGCCTTCTTTGTACTGAAGGTGTAGCTCACATTTGCATATGGCTTTACACTTTCCAAAGTTACCAGAAGAGGAAGCTGCACTCTAGAAGGCATAGCTTATTTGGAATGTCACAGTGAGGTGGTAGAGTCCATGTCTCCTGACCCCATGACAGGAACTGAGTCATAATGTTGCTACTAGATCAATAACAGTATTTCTCCTGAAAGCTTAATCCCCTTTCAAAAAGACAATTCCTTATCTATTATCTATGGCTAACAAACTCTCTACACATATATTATTTATATCATGTTATCCTCACAATAACAGCATGAGTAAACTTGGCAGCCAAAATTTATAAATGAGGAATTTGAATCCTAGAGATAAGATTAACAAATGTTTTTGTACTAGGTACTGATCTAGTCACTACAGAGGGAAAAAAAATTAAATATGAGAAAAACTAATGATGTAATGTATGGTGATTAACATAACAATAAAAAAGTTGTAACCTGAAAAAACAAAAAACAAAAAAAAATTAAATATGAGGTAGTTGCTCTCTTTAAGGAGGTCTCATAATAATATTCACAAAGTTGCATAGCTAGTAGGAAATGGACAAAGATCATCTGGTAATCCAATGACTTTCCTGTTGAATGTTTTCTTTTTCCATTTTAACTTTTTTTTTAAAAGATTTATTTATTTGAGCAGGGGAATGGGGGGAGAGACAGAGGGAGAGAGAAAATCTCAAGCAGATTCCACGCTGAACATGGAGCACAATGGGGGGCTTGATCCCACAACCCCAAGATCACAACCTAAGCTGAAAGCAAGAGTCAGATGCTTAACTGACTTGAGCCACCCAGGCGCCCCCATTTTAACTTTTAAAACTGTAATTACTGTATTTGCTTAGAAGTCCAAGGAAGGAAGGGAAGGAAGGAAGGAGGGAGGTAGGGGAGGAAGAAAAGAGGAAAGGAAGCAAGTAAGCAAAACTAAACAGAATCTCTTCTCTTCTTTTTCCTAATGAAGCATGGACATGTTAATGACCAAGCATGTACAGATAATCATAACCTGAAAATCTATAAAATTGGAAATCAGGCTTGGAATTTTTTTTACAAAAAAAGTAAGTCTCTATTAGAATATTGTTCATTGAAAACTTGTTAGTTTAAAAAATTAGTATTTGTATTACAGGTTCTGCTGTGTAGAACATTATTTTTTATATCAATCTTTTCTTTTATGGCTTCTGGGTTTTATGTTATACTTAGAAAGTTCTTTCTCAATCCAAGGTTATAAAAATATTTCTCTTTAGATTGTCTTTCAGTACTTTTAATATTTTTCTTCTTCAAAATTTAAATTTTTGATCCACATACCTTTGACACAGTCTTCCACTTCCAAGTATTTTTCTTACATATATACTCATAGACTTCCTAAGTGACACATATTCAAGACAATTCAACACTACAGTATATACTATAGCAAAAGATGAAAACTACATAAAGGTCCATCAATAAGTTTCTAGATCCTTTCTTGTCTTTCTCCCTTTTGTGTGTTGCTGATTTTCTTTAGTGATATATTTGGATTTCTTTCTCTTTATTCTTTGCATGTTTATTAGTGGCTTTTGATATATGGCTACTATAAGGTTTGTATATAACCTTTTCTGCATACAGCAGTCTATATTAAGTTGGTGGTCATTTAAGTTTGAACCCATTCTTTTCTCCTCCCCTCCCGATGTTTTAAGTATATGTTATTACATTTCATATCTTTTTTTTGGTGAGGTGCTGGACTTTTTTATGAAAATACTTTTTTACTGCTTTTGTGTTTTCTGCCTTTTATTCTGTCACTTTTGGTCTCCCCATTCCACTTTAGTATTTTTTGTAAGGCTGGTTTGGTGGTCATGAATTCATTTAATTTGTCTGGAAACTCTTTACCTCTCCTTCTATTCTGAATGATAGCCTTGCTGGATAGAGTATGGTTGGCTGAAGATTTTTCCCATTCAGCACTTGGAATGTATCATGCCTATCCCTTCTGGCTTGCGAAGTTTCTGTTGAAAAATCTCCTGCTAGCCTTATGGGTTTTCCCTTGTAAGTTACTGACTTCTTTTGCCATTTTAAGAATTTTTTATCATTAAGTTTTGCAAATTTAATTACAGTATGTCTCGGTGTGGATCTGCTTTTGTTGATTTCGATGGGAGTTTTATGGTGCCTCCTGGATCTGGATGTCTGTTTCCTTCCCCAGACTAAGGAAATTTTCAGCTATTATTTCTTCAAATACATTTTCTGCCCCCCTTTTTTCTCTCTTCTTCTTCCAGGGGCTTCTATAATACTTACGTATTATTATGTTTGATGGAGTTATTGAGTTCCCTAAATCTATTCTCTCTCGTTCAGCTCCATTGCTTTCCATTACTGTCTTCTAGGTAATTAATTTGTTCCTCTGCTTCTTCCAGCCTGCTGTTCATTGCATCAAGCCTGTTTCTAATCTGGTATATTGCACTCTTCATGTCTGATTCCTTTTTAAAGATTTCTTTATTTATTTAAGAGAGAGAGAGTGTGAGGGGGAGAAAGAGCATGAGGAGGGGGAGGGGCAGAGGGAGAAGTAGAAGCAGACTCCCTGCTGAGCAGGGAGCCCGATGCAGGGCTCAATCCCAGGATCCTGGGATCATGACCTGAGCCGAAGGCAGATGCTTAACGTACTGAGCCACCCAGGTGCCCCTGTCTGATTCCTTTTTAACTCTTTTATCTTGGTAGTAAGGTTCTCAATGATGTCTTCCATTCTTTTCTCAAGCCCAGTGAGTATCCTTATGATCACTGCTTTAAATACTCCATCAGGTGTGTTACTTATATGTTTTGCTTAGATCTCCAGCTGCAGCATTCTCTTGTTCTTTCATTTGGTATAAATTCCTCTGTCTTCTCATTTTGTCTTAGTCTCTGCCTGCTTCTCTGTGTTACAAAAGCCAGTTATGTCTCCTGCTCCCTCTTTGATGTAGCCTCTTCTCCCCCGTTTTTTGTTTTTTTTTTTAAGATTTTATTTATTTATTTGAAAGAGAGAGTGAGAGAGAGAGAGCGAGTACAAGCAGGGGTAGGGGCAGAGAGAAAGGGAGAAGAAGACTCTCCTACTCAGCAGGGAGCCCAATGTGGGGCCTGATCCCAGGTCCCTGGGATTAAGACCTGAGCCAAAGTCAGACACTTAAATGACTGAGCCACCCAGGCGCCCCACTCTTCTCTCCCTTTAGTTGTGGAGTTTGTAATGTCAGTCTTTAGGTTGATTTCTGGGGTATTTTGGATGATTTGATAGTTATCTAGCTGTGTTCATGGGAGGAGGTGAGACTAGGGTCCTCCTCCTCTACTGCCATCTTCCTCAGAATCCACTCTTACTTCTTCAGCTTCATCTACAATTGTACAAGGTCTCAGTCCTATAATAAATCTTTTATTCCACAATACTTATGTGGTTCTGCTTCCTCAGTTGAACCCTGACTGATATAAATACTATGTATGTATGTGTATATATATGCTATTAATTGCATAAAAAGGGAAAAAAGTTATGCATTCATATTTTCTTACAAATGCATCAATAATATTTGTCAGGAAACATAGGAAACTAAGAACAGTGCTTGCTGGTACAGAAGGAGCAAAGGGTAGATGTGGAACAAGGAAAAGAAAACTTTTTCCCATACATTCTTTGACTTTGGGAGTTAAAACTTGTGAATGTACTATCTATTCTAAACAAATAAAAAAATTTAATGTGCAATCACACACCTTCCAACAGCAATGAAAAAACCATGAAATGATAATTCAAAGATCAATCTCACAGATGTCCAATTACTAAAGCCCCAGTAAACTCAAGAGAATTGGCTTTATTTTGTTACATTTTCTTGTCAGGAAGAATATGGTTCCAAGGTATTGTCATGGTGGAGGAAAACATCAACCTCAACCATTGATCTGGGAAAATTTGCCCACATATTTGGAGATGAAATTATGAGAGAAGATAAATCTGCTAATGGCTTAACAACAACACTTTTGGATGATTTGTGTATGCTTCACTAAAAATGCAATTAGATATTTATTAATGTTTCTGCACATGTCATCTCTGCCAGGAAATTAAGGTACAGAAAGGCAAGGAGGTATGTTAACATAATGGGGATTAAAAGTCTTTTTAGCTCTACTAGAATGGTTTGAGAAGGACTTTGGTTGAGTCTCTGATAAAGTATTTGTTACTGTTTGTATTTGGTTTGCCTGTTCAACTGTTTCTTTCAAGTCATTTACATCATTAAGAGAGAAGCAAGGTCTCCAATATCCTCTGGATGGATAAATGGGGAAAAGGGCTTAGTGGTGCCAATCAAAATGATTCTCCTTAGCACAACAACTCTGAACAACCAGTGACTTAGATTATATTCTCTTCCTCCCCAATACTAAGTGGAAGGTAGTTAATTACTACTGCAACATGGACTGAGATAAAAGACCTTTTGTACTCCCTTTCCATATTCCTCCCTCCAATCTAGATTTAGGTTAGGTTTAAAATAATCTAATTGCTAAAACAGTTACTCTTCTCATCCTGCAGTGGGCAGAGGGCAATCCAGCCATACACAGCTATGGTAATCAAAAGAATGCAATGATGCTTACAGCTAGCCTTAGTGCTATGACCTGCCCCTTGGTTTTTTCTGCCTCTCCCCTTTCAATTTTGGGCTTAGGTACAAGGGTTGTCAACACTTAAGTATCCATAATACTTATGGACTGTCAATCCCACATAAATGTTAAATAGGCCTTTATAAGATCCTCTATCAATAAGCCCTTTATCCTCGGTGCCTGATGGAAGTGCATAAAGTTCAGGTTTACTGGTACACAACATACAGCATTTTTAGCTCTAAAGTGCTATCCATCAACAGGGAAATGAAAGGGACACCTGGGTGGCTCAGTCGGTTAAGCGTCTGCCTTCGGCTCAGGTCATGATCCCAGGGTCCTGGGATCGAGTCCCTCATTGGCCTCCCTGATCGGTGGGGAGCCTGCTTCTCCCTCTGCCTGCCACTCGCCCTGCTTGTGCTCTCTCTCTCTCTGACAAATAAAGTCATTAAAAAAAAAAAACCACCAGGGAAAAGGAAAATAGGAGAGAAGTAAAAGGTAAAGGCGGGGTGAGTAGAAAAAACTTTCAAAACTTAAAAAACTGTCCTGGAAAAGTTCTCCTTCATTAACTCTTTTATTAGATTTGTTCCATCTGCTCCATGTATATATAAAATCCTAGTGTTCCTCCTCATCATCTGATACCTGAGCTCTAGTACCTTCAATTTCTTTTCTGTTTAGCCTTTTCACTAAAAAGAGTTCCAATGTGGGGAAGAGGAATATGCCTACTCATCTGGATGATTGCCAACCTTCTCAAATACAGAAATTCAAACTGCTCTCTTGATGCAGATGAAAAAGAGTGGTAACTTGGATGCCAGCAGTATCTTCCTCACACAGGGAAAGGAACATAATATGGTGGAAACAAAATTAAAAACTATTTTATATATTATCAAAAGAAAATTATTTTCTTTACTATGTTTTTTTAAGATCTTTTTAAAAAATTTTAATTCCAATATAGTTAACATACAGTATTATATTAGTTTCAGGTGTACAATATAGTGATTCAACACTTCCATACAACACCTGGTGTTCATCATGACCTGTTTCACGGATCCCCCCACGCCCCCTTACCTCTGGTAGCCGTCAGTTTGTTTTCTTTAGTTAAGAGTCTGTTTCTTGATTTGTCTTTTTCCTTTGTTCATTTGTTTTTTCTTAAATTCCACATGAGTGAAATCATATGGTATTTGTCTTTCTCTGACTTATTTCACTTAGGATTATACTCTCTAGCTCCATCCATGTCATTGCAAAAGGCAAGACTTCATCCTCTTTAATGGCTGAATAATATTCCATTGTATACATATATACACCATATCTTCTTTACCCATTCATCTGTCGGGGGACTCTGGAGCTGCTTCCATAATATGGCTATTGTAAATAATGCTGCTATAAACAAAGGGGTACATGTATCCCTCTGAATTAGTGTTTTTGTATTTTTGGGGAAAATACCCAGCAGTGCAATTACTGGATCATAGAGTACTTCTATTTTTAACTATTTAACTATCTTAACTATTTTTAACTGGCTGTACCAATCTCCTTTTTCTCTACATCATGACCAACACTTGTTCCCTGTGTTTTTGATTTTTACTATGTTTTAAAAGTTTGGGAAAAAGTGTTTATGGACTTAAAACAGTATTATTCGAGCTTCTGTGAGAAATGGTATCTAATGGCATAATCTCTCATTGTCTAATAACAGAGGTAAGAGAGCTATGATGTATGAAAATATTTTAAATACTGGAAAGATACTTTAGGGGCGACTGGGTGGCTCAGTTGGTTGAGTGACAGACTCTTGGTTTCAACTAAGGTCATGATCTCATGGGTCTTGGGATACAGCCCATGTAGGGTTCTATGCTCAGCAGGGAGTCTGCTTGAGATTCTCTCCCTCTGTCCTTCCCCTGACTCATGCACTTGCTCTCTCTCTCATAAATAAATAAATCTTTTAAAAAAAGATATTCAAAATTTTACACCAGTGCTATTGAGCTTACCAAATTTCACATTTCAATTTACAATTATTCTATGAATTATAGAGTTTTGACCCTTGCAAACTTAATATTCTTTTTTAAAAAAAATTTATTTTTAGGTAATCTCTACATCCAATGTGGGGCTCAAACCCAAGATTAAGAGTTGCATGCTCCCCCAAATGAGCCAGCCAGGTGCTCCACAAACTTCATATTCTAACTGACATCTAGGGAAGCTAAGTAGTATTCCACAGTTCTGAGATGTAGATAAAGCAAAGAGTTGTTAGAATGATGAACCGATTACCAGAGAATCAAATATAATATCTCCCCCTTTCAGTTTCTACCTTTACTTTCCCTTATAATAATGCTATTTAAAAACCTAAAACATTCATTTCTGCTTTAAAAACACAGTATTAGACGAGGTGGTTAGAATTAGTGATTGATTAAAAGCCTCTAATTTTGGACAACATAATATATGTAAGCTTACTGTCCCGCTTATTATACTTTATGTAAGGATGTATTAGTGAACTTTTAAAATTTTACTAATAGAAAATCTAAATAGAATGAACTCTCTAGGTAATTCACATACACACACAAAATACTCCTAAGTAGAATGCCCTCAAGGTCTACCCAGTTTGTCACAAATGGCAGGTTTCCTTCTTTTTCACAGCTGAATAATATTCCATTATATGTATGTACCACATTTCCTTTATCCATCCATCTGCAAACAGACAATTAGGTTGTTTTCATATCTTCACTACTGTGAATAATGCTTCAGTGAATATGGGAGTGCAGGTATCTCTTTGAGATCCTGGTTTCATTTCCATTGGTTATATATCAAAAAGTGGGATTACTGGATTCTATGGTATTATGGTATGGTCAGTCAAGGGATGCCAAACTCCCAATTGTAATATGAGTAAGTTCTGGGGATCTACTGTACAGCATGGTGACTATAGTTAACAATATTGTATTGTATACTTGCAATTTGCTGAGAGTAGACCTTAAGTGTTGTCACCACACACACACAAAGGTAATTATGTGAGGTGACAGAGGTGTTAATTAATCCTATCGTGGTAATCATTTTGTAATATTAAAGTGTATTAAATCATCACACTGTATACCTTAAACTGCTATAAATGCTATATATCAATTATCTGTCAATAAAGCTGGAAAAGAAAGAGCAAATTTAAAGAACAATAACAATAACAAAAAACTGAGTAAACTAAGGCCTGTACTTCTGTTATTTTAAAGAGAACTTCTAGTCCAAAAATCAGGGAATAAAGAAAAACATATTAGCATAGCTGGTATGTAACTAACAATCCCTGGGTCTATATATATGTTCAGTTATTCCAATGTAATAAAGTCTGGTTCAGTAATGTCTTACTATTTAAAGGATACTTTTCCATTCTTGCCGTATTTACTATACTTTTTCTAAGCTAGTTCCATTTCAACTAGCTTGCATGTGGAAGAGAATCTGGCTTCTGAACAACCAAAATGCTACCGCCTTAACTCACTTATTTCACTCAACACAGAACGACCATCTGAGTCAATGGAGGACACAAAATCACAGTGCCTTCCATTTGAGCATTAACAACAAAGAGGAATAAGAAGAGTTCAGGGAACAGATTAGTCACTTCTAGTTGGCTGGGAGTCAGAGCAAGAAAGGACTGTTAAAACCTTCATGGAAGAGGGGGTTGGGGTGGGAGGGATGGGGTGACTGGGTGATGGACACTGGGGAGGGTATGTGTTCTGGTAAGCGCTGTGAATTGTGCAAGACTGTTGAATCTCAGATCTGTACCTCTGAAACAAATAATGCAATATATGTTAAGAAAGAAAAAAAGAAGAAGAAGAATGTAGCAGGAGGGGAAGAATGAAGGGGGGGAATCGGAGGGGGAGAAGAACCATGAGAGACGATGGACTCTGAAAAACAAACTGAGGGTTCTAGAGGGGAGGGGGGTGGGAGGATGGGTTAGCCTGGTGATGGGTATTGAGGAGGGCACGTTCTGCATGGAGCACTGGGTGTTATGCACAAACAATGAATCATGGAACACTATATCTAAAACTAATGATGTAATGTATGGGGATTAACATAACAATAAAAAATTAAAAAAAAAAAAAACCCTTCATGGAAGAGCCGGCCTTGACGATTTTGACACGAGGAATACGTTAGGAAGAAAGAAAAAAAGGCACCTTAGAGAAAGGTGAGCAAACACTGAGATGGCAAAGAATGGCCTAGTTCAGAAAAGAGAAAAGGAATAGAGGACAGAGGAAAAGTAGACAACATGTAAGAGGGAAAGAGGAAAACTTTTAAAGTAGATGTGGACCAGATTTTGGAGGCATTCAATATTTAGGCTTTCACTGAGAACATTTTCTACCTTAGACACAATTCTCAAAAGCAGAATTGAAAAGAAGGGACGTCCTAGGAGGCTGGTGATAATGGAAGGGGCATTAACAACAGCAGTAAGTGACAATAAGATCAAGGGCAGAGAGAGAAAAGTGACCAAAAAAGACCCAAATCAAAGGCTATTTTAGAGAGCTATCTAGCATCAGTACTGTGCAGAGCCATATTGGAGTCTGGGATAAAAAGAGAAATCAGTAATACCGACTGCCTTCATTTAAATTTTTGATATTTTGTTCATCATGGGTTTTTTGCATTAACTTTAAAATAGTTCATTAAAATATTATTTTAATATGGACAGGGAAGTCCATAATATATTTTAAAAAGATTCCCCCTGCAATGTTATTAAAATAATGTGACTTTTAGCTTGTATGGAAGGAAGGATGTTAATTTACGTAGAACATTCATTTATGTGAAAGAGTAACAATATCCAATACTAAAGCATTCTGGTATCTAGGCAGAATCTAGGTTTCAGTCAGCGTACCAGCCAAGTACTCAAGCGTGAGGTAATCAATGAGCTGTTCAACTGAAAGAGTTTATCTGGACGTAAGACTTTCAGTTTCTTTGATTATTATCTGCTTCTCAAGGTTATCCAAAGAAAAGCAAAGTTCTTTCAAAAGCCCTTCCACATTTCTCTGGCCTTATCAAGATTACTTTTTACCTCTCTTTGGTGGTCGTACATGATATGTTAAGTCATTAATGACCAGCTTAAAGTCGTCAAGGAGTAGGAGGTCTATCCCTGTAGAGGCAGCAACTCGAACGCCATCTGTGAAAAATTTAAATGTAAAAATTTAAACTTGTCATATGTCCATAATTATTTGAGAATGACCAGGAAAAAGCAATCCTCAAAATCAATTTTAAAAATTATATCTTCTCTTTTAAATTCCAGTTCACTTCTGCCTCATCCCCAAGTTCTATGCTAAATAAAGCTTTTATTATCTGAGGCTTTTTGCTTTGGTGATCTCAAGTCCATGAAGATTTAACAATATACTCTTCTAACAGAACTTTATGAACAAGTAAAATAATTACAAAGATCTATAGCTGTTAATTGGAAATCTAGGGTTGCTGGGAGAGCTGCATGAATGTCATATATCTATCTGTGATGGAAGTTTGTTGAGTAAAAAACACAATGCTTTCTAATGTATGTACTTCTCAGTATAATTACTGGTTAGTTGCCAGTAATTTGGTAGGGACAGATGATAGGGTCTACTAATTATATTACTAGATAAGATGAAAATTAAGTATATTTAAACTACTTAAAGCACAGAAATGTGGCAAATTGTTAACAACTGGTAAATCCAAGGGTAAATAGGTACTTCCTATATAGTCTTTTATGTTTTCTGTAGGTTTAAGATTTTTCAAAGAATGGGAAAAAATTGTAAGGTATTCAAATAAATAAATAGGACAGATATCATGTCAAATGGGAATTTTTAGTGCCTTATTTCATTCTTTTCCAATCATATATGTCTTTATTTTGTAAATTTTCATGTGAAAGACAGAAGATCGAAAAAGAAGTCCTTAACACTTCATATCCCCAGAGATAAGGGCTCAACTACTAGAAAAATTTATTTTATGCCTAAAGTAATAATAAAAGGTTCAATAACATGTGACTGACTCTTCAGCTTTGCCCATGGCATTATATGTGAGGTGCTTCTGAATGAGACTTTTTGTGTATATATAGTCCTAAAATTGAACAATTATACTTTGAGAACTGGGAGACAAATCACTGTCTCTCCTGACATTTGCTAAGCAAAAAAAAAAAAAGTGTTTTAAAGTTAAGAGTGTGGGATTCTTTTGCAGTGGGGGGTGTGTGTGTAGAAGTGGTCAGGGGTGAAATGAGGGTTGGGTGGGAATAAATAATGAATGTGACTGTACCTGGTGAATAGATTGCAACTCTGTCAATTCCCCGATCCTCTTCTTGCAGTTGTCGTAAAAACACACCAACCGAGTCTGAGATAGGTTTGAGTGTGAACTGGCAGCGTTCACGCCGGGACGGTAGCCTCACAGATATCACAGGTAACCCGTTTTGATACACCACTGTCACATCTGAATGAAAAAGACCCATAATCATATGATAATTAGATTCCATTATAAGTTAAAGCTACATTATTATTATTCTTATATAGGGTCTATTATCAATGTGGTTTAAAATGTTTTTTTTTTTTAAGATTTTATTATTTTGACAGAGAGAGAGAGCGACAGCGAGAGAGAGAGAGAGCACAAGCAGGGGGAGTGGGAGAGGGAGAAGCAGGCTTCCCGCTGAGCAGGGAGCCTGATGTGGGGCTCGATCCCAGGACCCTGGGACCATGACCTAAGCTGAAGGCAGACGCTTAACGACTGAGCCACCCAAGCGCCCCTAAAATATTTTCAAAGGTTTAAGAATATGTCCTTTAGCTTTAGTTGAAGGTTATTCTGGGAACTGGCTTATGGAAGATCAATCATATGGGTCACACAATTCACTTTTCAGGGGGGAAAAAAAAAACATGCAAAGGATTATCTTCTAACTAGGTCAGAGAGAAACTTTCCCAGAAATTTGAGGTAAAGATTTTGGTATTGGTGAATATAAACCCCAGTTCTACTCAGGAAGATTTTATTAAGTAGCCAGAGATTGCTGGGCCAGGCTTCATAACCTGTAGGAGGTGGCTCTTAAGAGCCACACCTTTCAAGAATCCCTGGGGAATAACATGTGAAAATACATTAAAAAGTGAGACCCTTACTCAAGGACAGTCAATTCTTATTTAGGGTATAATTATTATTTCCAAGGTGCTTGGTAAGTAAGTATTCTCTTATACAATATGAATATATTATGATATAATCAAAACAATTCTTTTTATGTTCTCTTGAACATCATCCTGAGGTCAGCTAGAAGCCAAAGCTCAACTATTTGGGATTTTCTAACAAAAGTCATTAAAGGAAACATTATAATAAGCTATGAAACTCAAAAGATTTTCTATATTACAGCACAGAATTCCTATTTCCTTATCTTTTTCCTCAATAGTCTTGATTGACAAAGCCTTAGTCACTAAAACAAATGTCAGAATAAAATAACTCTTGAAATAATTTTTATATGAATTTTTAAATAAATAAATTCTGAACCAGAATTTTTTACATGAGCAACCAAGCATTTATTTTTATTTTTTTATTTAAACATTTTATTTATTTATTTATTTGACAGAGAGAGAGGGAACACAAGCAGGGCAAGTGGGAAAGGGAGAAGCAGGCTTCCCGAGGAGCAGGGAGCCCAACGCGGGGCTCGATCCTAGGACCCTGGGATCATGACCTGAGCCAAAGGCAGACGCTTAACGACTGAGCCATCCAGGTGCCTCACAACCAAGCATTTAAAGATGGTAAGTTAGCACTAGCCTGTGAAGGAAAATAGGCTTTAGAGGCAAATGTGGGATGGAATCCTGGCTTTTTAACTTTGGGCATAGTATATAACTTCTCTGAGCCTCATTTTTTTTGATATATAAAATAGATTTAATCCTTAACTGACAAGAGTTGTCTCGAGGAATAAATAAAACATTTAAAACACTTAACACATGGGGCACCTGGGTGGCTCAGTCATGATCCCAGGGTCCTAGGATTGAGTCTCATGTCAGGCTCCCTCCTCAGCGGGGAGTCTGCTTCTCCCTCTGCCCCTGCCCCCACTCGTGCTCTCTCTCTCTCTGGATCACTCTCTCTCTCAAATAAATAAAAAAATGTTTTAAAAAAATAAAACACTTAACTCACTGCTTGATAGATACATGATAATGTTTATTAGCTTTTAAGAATCAGAAGATACATTCTATAATGTTTCTAAG
Organism: Halichoerus grypus; assembly: GCF_964656455.1. Taxonomy (NCBI): domain Eukaryota; kingdom Metazoa; phylum Chordata; class Mammalia; order Carnivora; family Phocidae; genus Halichoerus; species Halichoerus grypus. The sequence goes on from NC_135718.1 coordinate 52,775,301, forward strand.
AATTCATACCCCTCAAAATTGAAGAGTTGAGAGGAAACATACAGATTAACGTTCTGGAGATTCCAAATGCATCACACTTGGCAGTGTTGTAATTATTTACATCTTATTTCCTTGCCTATTCTAGTAATTTATAAGGCCTACAGTGTATATGATAGCCTCACACTATATCCTTTTTTTTTTTTAAGATTTTATTTATTTGTTTGAGACAGAGAGAGAGCATGAGTGGGGGGGGCAGGGGAGGGGCAGAGGGAGAGGGAGAAGCAAACTCCCCACTGAGTAGGGAGCCCAACTCAGGGCTCGATCCCAGGACCCATGATCCCAGGGATCATGACCTGAGCCAAAGGCAGACACTTAAGTGCCTGAGCCATCCAGGCACCCCTCACACTACATTCTTTCAGTAAATTTTAAAAGTAACCCTGATTGAGGCATAGTTGGTAAATAACATAAAATACTTTTATTTTAAATGGACATTTGATGAGTTTTGACACAATAATCAAGATAAAGAACATTTCCATTACTCCCCCAAATTCCCCTGTTCCCCATCCCAGTTAATCCCTAGGCAACCACTGATTCAATTTATATTTAGCTTTTCTGGAGTTTTTATATTACTGGAATCATACAGTACAGGCTCCTTTGTATCTGACTTCTCTCAACATAATGATTTTGAGATTAACCCACATTGTTGCATGCATTAGTAGTTTTTTTATTACTGAGTAATATTTCACTGTATGGACATACCATAATTTATTTGTATTATATACATTATATATATAATATATATATATTATAATTTATTCCTTTTCCTTTTCCTGCTGATTGACATTTGGACTGTTTCCAGCTTTTATGATTACCCACTTTCAAGTCTTTGTGTAGACATATGTTTTTGTGCTATACTTTTTTGTGCTATACTTTTTCTCATCCTTTTGCTTTTAACCTATCCATGTCTATATTTAAAGTGGGTTTTCTGCACACAGCATATAGTTGGCTCTTGCTATTTTATCCAATCTGACCATCTCAGCCTTGGTTTTTGTTTTGTTTTGTTTTTAAGATTTATTTATTTATTTTAGAGAGAGATGGAGAGAGAGAGTGCACAAATGGGGGGAGAGGCAGAAGGAGAGGAAGAGAATCTTAAGCAGACACCCTGCTGAGCACGGAGCCCGACTCAGGGCTCAATCTCAGGACCCTGGAATTATGACCTGAGCTGAAATCAAGAGTCGGACACTTCACCAACTGAGCCACCAAGGCACCCTCCAATCTCAGCCTAATTAAAGTGTGTACATTATTTACATTTAATAAATTATAAATATGGTTGTGTAATCTACTTGTGTATAAGTCTTACTACTTAATTGACCCACCTGTTCTTTCTTCTACTTTTCCTCTATTCTTGCTCTCTTTTAGATTAACTATTTTTATGATTACATTTAATCTCTACTACTGCCTCATTAACTATACCTTTTATGTTTTTAGGGGTTTCCCTACAGATGTTGGTAAACTTTTTCTGTAAAGGGCTAGGTATTAAACAAATGGGCATGGCTGTGTTCCAATAAACTTTATTTACAAAAATAAGCAGTGGCCTAGATTTGACCCATTGGGTTTGCTGAACCTTGCTCAAGGGTTTATAATTTACATCTTTAACCTGTAATATTACAGTTGACTTTCACATAATTTACCACTTACCACTGTAGGGTATCTTAGACCAACACACTTCCATTTCCCTTGCTTTGTACTATTGTTCTCATACATTTTATTTCTACAGGTTATAAACCACACAACACATTATTTTTACTTTGACAACTAATTACATTTTAAAGAAATTTTAAAATGAGGAAAAATATCTTTTATATTTACGCACATAGTTACCCTCTGGTGTTGCTCATTCATTTAGTATAGATCTAAATTTCTATTTATTATCATTTTCCTTTTGCTTGAAGAGCTTCCTTAAACATTTCTTGTTGGGCTGATGTGTTGACAATAAATTCTCCCCAATTTTGATAAGTCTGAGGTTTATTTCACCTTCATTTTTTTTTTTTAAAGATTTTATTTATTTATTTGAGAGAGAGAAAGCATGAGAGGGGGGAGGGTCAGAGGGAGAAGAAGACTCCCTGCCGAGCAGGGAGCCCGATGCGGGACTTGATCCTGGGACTCCAGGATCATGACCTGAGCTGAAGGCAGTCGCTTAACCAACTGAGCCACCCAGGCGCCCTTCACCTTCATTTTTGAAGAACATTTTGCTGTGTAAAAAAAATTCTAGGTGGACATATTCTTTTTTTCTTTTTAGCACTCTAAAGAACTTATGTCTTTTAGTTTGCATAGTATATGTAAGTACATATATATTCTTCTTTATTCCTTGGCACATATGTCTTTTTTCCTATGGCTGCTTTTAATATTTTCTCTTTATCACTGGTTTTCAATAATTCGATTACAATGTTCCTTTCTATGGTTTCCTAAGTATTCTACTTGGGAGTTATTAAATTTCGTAGATCTATGAGCTCATAGTTTTTATCAAATTTGAAAAACTTTTGGCCATTACTCAAATATTTTTCCTAGTTCTTACCCCTCTCCTTCTGGGATTCCAATTATACTTATATTAGACTATGTAGTGCTGTCTCACAGGGCACTAAGGCTCTCTTCTTATATTTCATGGTTTTTTCCCTCTCAGATTCATTTTGGATAGTTTTAACTGCTATATACTTCAATGTCACTGATATTTTCTTCTGCAGTGTCTAAATCTGTTGTTAATTCCATCTATAACTGCTTTTCATCTCAGACATTATTTGTTTCATCTCTAGAAGTTACATCTGTTTATTTTTATATCTTCTCTTTTTCTTCATATGCTTGTTTTCCTTTTCCCCCCTGAATATAAAGATCACATTTATAATAACTATTTTAAAATCCTTGTCTGTTAATTCCATCATCTCTGTTGTTTCCAGATCTGTTTCTATTGACTAATTTTTCTTCTTTTTTCCCCTGCTTCTTCATATGCCTAGTAAATTTTGATTTGAGGTTAGACATCATGACTTTTACATTGTTTGGTGCTGGATCTTTTTGTACAGTTATTTGCATATTATTTTGATCCTTTCAAGTCCTTTAGAAAGTTTCTTAGGACAGATCTAGATTCCTTTATTATAGGGCCAAATTTGGCCCCACTTCTAAGATTCAATGAACACTGAATGTTCATATATTCAGTGATGTCTCTTTTCTGACTGGTGGGAAGTCAAATGATTTCTGGCTCTGTATGAGCACTAAAAATTATCCATTTTAAAATTTCTGGTAATTGTTATTGGAAGTTATTCTAGCCTGGTCTTGTGGTTTAGAATTTAGCCAAAGCCTCAGGCTGTGAGCTGAGGCAATAGAGGGTCAATCCCATTTGTTTTTCTTCTCTCAGAGATCACAGTCTGGTCCTTATTGTCCAATGTCTAAAAACAACTGTTTTACATATTTTGTCTGGTGTTCTAGTTGTTGACAGCAGGGCAGCAATTCCCATAGCAGTTAATCCTCTGTGGATACATGACTTGAATGTTTACATAAAAATTGAAAAGAAGACAGAAATCTCTATTTCTTTAATTCTTCCAAAAGGGTAGTCTATATTTCCTAAGGAAGAAGAGGCCAAAGATAATTATATGAACTTAATATACAGTAAGTATTATCTAAAGTTTTTAATGTCTAAAGATATTTGAAAATTTTGTCATTTTCTTCTTCATTTCTAAAAGAATCCTTAGCGGGACACCTGGGAGGCTCAGTCAGTTAAGTGTCTGTCTTTGGCTCAGGTCATGATCCCGGGGTCCTGGGATCGAGTGCTGCACCAGGTTCCTTGCTTAACAGGGAGCCTGATTCTCCCTCTGCCTGCCACTCCCCCTGCTTGTGCTCTCTCTCTCTCTGACAAATAAATAAATAAAATATTTTTTTAAAAACTTTTAAAAAATAAAAGAATCCTTAGCAATCCAGTGTTTCCTTAAAGTTAGAGCCATTAACATGAATATCCCCACTTCTTCTATAGGCAGTAATGATGATGGCATCAGAAAATTAGGTGACTAACTTATTTATTTCTGTGCCCCGCCCCCCATATCTTCCTTCTATATGTGAAAAAAACTATTCAGCCACAGATTTCAAGAAGCAGACAGAGGTGAATTTAAATAAAAGATGGGAGTCTTAAACACAAAAGCATGGAAGATTTCACTAAAGCATCAGTTTCACAGTTTAAGTGCTTAGGGGTTACTATTTTAAAATAACTAAGATAAAGTCAACAGAGAAAATTAAGGTCTTTCTCAGCCACTTTTTACACTAAAGATCATGAAGTCTTTCAAAGGAGTGAAATATGAAAGCTCTGAGAAACTGTGCATGGAATAACACACTTCAGGACTGACAAACCCTTATTATAATACTGCTTTTGAAATAAATCCCCAGGTCTCTTTCTTTGCCACACACTAGATTGTAATTAAATGTCAGATTTCTTGGTTTGCAACCAAAACCAATTACCCAAGTTCCTCAAGTTTAACAATATGTAAAATAGCTGCTGGTTGTAGCAAAGTCACAATGGGTATTTACAAGCTACTGACAGTTAACAGCTCCTATTCTCTAGGGACAAATATTCTTTTTAAGTGTAAATTGCATCAGGTAGTTCTTTGGTTGGGTTTATTTTTAATCTTTTGCTTTGATTTCCATTTCAATAAAATAAGAAATAATCTAAGTATGTTCTACAGCAGTGTGCTTCAAAGAAACCAGGAAATTATGGGTCAAACAATATGAATATTGAGAAGGAGAATATGACTGGATTTAGGCATAAAAACAAAAAGGAAGGGATTTTCCAGACTAAGAAGAGAAGTGCAAGGACAACTGACATTTGAGGTTGAAGAAGGAATTAACTTGCTTGTTTTAGCAACATCTAACAATGTCAACCTACTCCTTCACTTTATAAAAAGTTTTCCTTTTGGCTTCTGTGATTCCATACTCTCCTGGTTGTTCTGTACCTTTCTGTCTACACTTTCTCATTATCCTTCATAGGTTCTTCTTCCTATATTCATCCCTTTTGAAAGTTTCTAAGTGCTTTGTCCTTGGTCTCTGTGCTTTTCAATCCACATACTCTCTAGGCAATCTCGTGTCCTTCCATACTGTCCAGGTACCATCTAAATGCTGATATGTCCCAAACCTATATTCAACTGTCTGCTGAGTTTCCTGTACACATACCTCAAATTCAAAAAATCCTAAAATTGAATTAATCTTCCTTGAACCACTCACCTCTGGCATATCTCATTTCAGTCAATAACACCACAATTATTTAACTACTGCCCAATCCAGAAAATTGTCTGATATCCCCGACTACTCTTAGAACCAGAACATGACATTCCTCATATCTAATCAGTCACCATGTCCTTTCATTATATTTTCTTAACATCTCTAATCCTTCCAATTCTCTCTACTACTACCATCTTCTTAGTCCAGGTCACCACCACCTTTCTTCTATCAGCTATATTATAATTGGACTCCTTACTTTATTCCAGCCTTGCTCCTGTTCAAAATATTATCCACATTTAAATAGAGTAATCTTTCTTTTTCCAAAGGAAACCACTCTCTTGAAGTTGGTCTTTGGTGTTTAGCATTGCCATCCATGATACACACACAAACAGGCAGGCAGACAGACACACACAGACAGACACAGACGCAGCTCAATATACCATATATAGTATATGGAAGCCAGCCTTTAAGATGGCTTCTCTATGATCCTTGCCTCTAGGTATTCACATCCTTGTGTGGTCCCATCCCATATCAAATCAGGGCTGGTCTGTAAAATCAGTAGAATACAGCAGATGTGATGGTGTGTAACTTCCCAGGCTATGCCATAAAAGACTGTAGCTTCTGTCTTGCTCTCTTGGATCACTTTCTCTGAGGGAACCCAGTAGCCACAAGAACAATCCTGCAGCCCTATGGAGAAGCCAACATTGAGAAGAAGTGGAGTCTCCTATCAAGAGCCAGTACCAACTTCTCAGCCATGTTGTGAGCCACCTTAGAATTGAATCCTCCAGCCCCATCAAACCTTTAGATGACTGCAACCCTAGCTGACATGGGATCGCAACCCAATGAGATCCCGAATTGCCCAGCTAAACTGCTCCTCAATTCCAAATCCATAAAAACATGAGATAATAAAGGATTATTGTTGTTTTAAGCCACTAAGTACGGCCATAATTTGCTATATGGTATTAAATAACTAAATATGGCATGGTTATTGCATGTACTTAGATGTTACATAAATGGTTGTACTGTATTCAACCTTCTACAACTTGCCTTTTATGCTCAATAATGCTTTGAGATTTATCCAAATTGAATCACATTTCTGTATCATTCATTTAAAGTCCTATGTAGAATTTTACTGTAGGAATATACCACAATTTATTCATCCCTTGAAAAAACAGATTTTTTTGTTCTTTATTATAAAGAAAAAGAAGGCTAAGAGAGTTAACAGCACTCCTTGTTTTTAGTTTCCAATATAAATCTGGCCAAATTTTCTTTTCCTTTTTGAGCTCTTTGTTTCACATTTTACTCCTTATGCCATCTGGAATTTACTTTTGTGAGGTAAGAAGTCAATTTTAACAGCAGTATTTATTGAATAGTGTGCCTTTTCTCTTGATTTACAATGCTAATTCTATCACACATCAAATTTCCATATATGCAATGTTTCTCTAATCTGACCCTACAATCTTCCTGAACCAGTATTTCACTGTTTTGATTATTATGGTTTTAAAAATACATCTTCATATGTGGTTTGGGCAAACCTTCCCCCCTTTTCTACTCCAAATTTATCTTAGGTATTTGTATAGTTTTATTCTTTCATATGAATTTTTAAATAAGTTCAGCAGTTCCTGTTGGGGTTTAGATTAGCATTGCACTGGAGTTTATAAATTCATGTGAGGAAAGCTGACAATTTTTACAATGTTGTCTTCACATTCATTAATGTGTTATAGCTCTGCATTTATTTTTATCTTATTTTATGTCCTTCAACAAAGTTTATTCTTCCTAATATATGTTTTAGTTTTTTTTACTAGTATCGTGCCTAGATAGCTTCAAACAATTTATTTTTAATACTCACTTCTACATTCATAAATATAATTCCAAAGGCCCATACACTTTCTCATTAAATTATATGTTAGGCAAGACATAAGATCACCATTTTAATAGAATAAACTAAATATTATTTTGGTGATAGTAAGGTCCTACCTTACATTATTGCAAAATTACATTATGTCAAAAATATCTTTGAAATCTGTAATTAACATGTATAAACAAAACGTACTTGCTTCACAATAATCTCAGAAGAATCCATTTAACTATGAAAATTGATCACTGAAATTTTCTTTACATTATTCATAATATATTAAATATACTAAATCTGTCACATATTAACATCATTTGAAGAATACTCATGTTGAAAACCATGTAAATATTTATGTAGGAAATATCCTTCCACAGCAATATGAGAAAGCCCAATTATATAATCATAACTTTAGTAGCTTAATAAATCCAGTTGTTTCTTTCTAACCAGTAGTCTAAATTAATTTTTTAAAAATATTTAAATTATTTATTTAGGAGAGAGAGAGAGCAGGGGAGGAGCAGAAGAGAGGGACAAGCAGACTCCCTGCTGAGTGCAGAGCCCAATGATTGATCTCAGGACCCTGAGATCATGACCTGAGCCGAAACCAAGAGTTGGAAGCTTAACCAACTGAGCCACCCAGGTGCCCCTATAAATTAATTTTAATCACATCAACTACATATTTCACTTTGTACCTCAGGTGAATCAGTATTTGTACAACCGAATCTCTGTAAACTATGTAAAACTATTTTTGTGAAGTTATTATGAGGCTTAAATGATGAAGGTTGGAAAAACACAGTTATAAACCATCTTTGAATATATGGTATTATCAGTCTGATGTTAAACAGCCATACAACCTATGTACCTTTTGTTAATTCTGGTTTTTCTAAAATGAATTCATGAAAATATTTCTCATAAATGTCAAAACCATTTGTGCTAAAAGGTCATCCCCTCCTATCTTTTCATTCATGTACTCATTCTTCTGAGAATTAAAAATTTTTGTTTCCTTTTATAAAAATGAAGTCCTGTCCCAATATAGTACTATAACATTTTTTCCTTTTAAAACCAATGCTTTTGATGGTGCTGCTGTGAAAGTAACTTTATTAAACCTTGACCTTTGGCCCACTTTAACTTCTGGGTAGTGAGAAGCAGAATACAGTCCTAAAGTACAGACAGTGGAGTAAGCAGAAAAAGCATGGTTTTGGAATCTCAGCTTGACAGTTCTCAAGTTTTACCACAGGAGACACCTTGAATCCATGGGCACACTACTGAATATAACTGTACCTCAGTTTTCTCACTTATAACGTAGGGGTTCTCGTATGTCACAAGGCTGCTGAGAAGATTCAATGAGAATATGTGAAAAAAAACGCCTCCTTAAATAGTTTCTCTTGATTTTCCTAAAAACTATAGTCTTAACACAAAGTCTAAAATCATAGAATATATCCAATCACTCCTTTAAATCTCAATATAACAAATCTGACTTGTTCCACTGAGGGCAACAAGAAGAAAAACAGTACATATTATACAAACCAATTCCATGTTTCTTGGTATTTTTGGATAATTGACCTCTTTGAGACACTGATAAAGGTATGGATTCCTCCCTTGGCCCTATTTCCTGAAAATATTCAAACAATTTATACATAAAAATTTTAGATATAATTTATTTTATTGCATCAGAAACTGATTTCCTTCATATTGCCTGTTACGGACTGAATTTGTGCCCCCGCCCAATTCATAGGTGTGACTATCTGGAGATGGGTTGTTAGGAGGTAACTACCGTTAAATGAGGTCATAAAGGACAAAGGACAGGCCCCAATCTGTTAGGACTGTGGATTTATAAGAGTAAGAACTCTCCCCACTCCCCACCATGTGAGAACACAGAGAGAAAGTAGCTATCTGCCAGCTCATGGAGTTCTTACCAGAACCAGACCATGCTGGCACCCATGCCTCAGACTTCCAGCCTCCAGAACTGTGAAAAAATAAATTTTTGTTGTTTAAGCCACCCAGCCTATGCTATTTTGTTATGGCAGCCCAAGCAGACTACTACATTGTCATATTTTTAAAATAAATGTTGACAAAAACTAAAGTATTTTCCTCATTTTTAACACCAAATTAATGGCCATTTCCTATTTTTCTAAAGAGATAATATTGTACAAATTAATTAAAATAAACTTTAATTCAAGGGGCGCCTGGGTGGCTCAGTCGTTAAGCGTCTGCCTTCGGCTCGGGTCATGATCCCAGGGTCCTGGGATCGAGCCCCACATCGGACTCCCTGCTCCGCGGGAAGCCTGCTTCTCTCTCTCCCACTCCCCCTGCTTGTGTTCCCTCTCTCACTGTCTCCCTCTCTGTCAAATAAATAAATAAAATCTTTAAAAAATAAATTAAAAAAATAAATAAATAAATAAAATAAACTTTAATTCTACATAAAAAACCATTTCAATTACAAGGCTGCTATTGTTTGATTTGCATAAAGAAGTCACACAATGGCCTGGTTTTGGAACATGGTTAACTTGAATATCATCTTTGCTATCTAAAAGGTTGTGCCTTTTTGTTTTCATGAAAAGAAGTGAAAATTCTGAGACTCTGAGAAAGATATGTAGTAACAAATATAAACACAGCTCACTTTTGCCAGATGATGATGGTAGGCTAGGTATGTGCAAGGAGCCTAAGAATTTCCTAAGACTCTTAGAAGGAATTCATATCACTGTTTTGATGCAGTGTCAAAAGAAAAGACTACAAATCCAAAATTCGATTTTAAGGTTTCTGAGTGGAAGTAATCTTCAAGAGCCCTGAGGTTTTTCAATTCTTATAGAGAAACTGATACAGCTTTCCATTCATGACCAGCCCCAGGGAAACTTCCTCCATCAGTTGGGAAATTCACAATGTTGTCTATTTCTAATTACTGTTGGTTAAAGGAGCTCATCATGATTGTTCTATCAAATTCACAATAATGACTAAAAGGTCTTAAATTGGAAGTTATACTTATTCATAAAACCCTAAATATCTCCGAATAAATCAAGCCATAAGTAAACTCTTGTACTAATTTTTCTCTCTTCTTAAAAAGCAAAACTCCTGTCCAAAGTTTAATCAAGCAAAGGAAAATATTCTATTTTGATAAAATCTTCTTCTCATGATGGTGATTACTTCTATGGTAGCAGGCAAGGCTTCCTTTAGGGCTGTTGGAAGAGCCTTCAACTCTAGTATGTGCCAATGAAAAAAAAGAAACCCAATGTATTATTACAATGGGTGGGGCTCCTTTCTTCTCTGAGGCAATATAAATATGCATGTTACTAAGCTTGGAAGATGCACCATCTGTGCAGAGTACCAAGATCTTCCTTAGTGTCAAAAAAAATTTTTTTTCTGGTAGTTATTTTGGCAAAGAAATTTAACAATCTTTCAAAGATGGTAACGACCATTAATGTTAACAGCTTGTCTAATTTCTGTAAGAGAATCTCACATATTTGAGATTTTTCTTGGACTGTGTCAACACGCTTATTAACAGACAAAAACTAGGAACTAACTCCTTAGAACAAATCAGTAGTTTCATCAAGTTGCATTCTGTAGGGAAATGGGATAATTGCCAATTCCTTCAAAGCTTCAAATTATTGGAATAAATGACAGGAATCCTAGAATGGATGACATCATCTGAAATTTGACATAAATTTGCTTCTACTCCAAGCTAAGTCAGTTCAAAACTGTCAGCACATAAAACTTAAAGGTCTTTCCAATTTCACGTGGCAGCTTTTCTTGGCAATGTGAAAGTCAATTTTATAGAACCTTTTCAAAAAAGGTTTTTGTGAAAGAACAAATTCAATCACATTTTGGTAGTTCCTAACTGAAACTTCTACTTATAACAAAAAATCCAAACTGTAAGATATATTTAAAAAATGGAAAACTATAAGCTCTTTCAGCTTTCCCAACTTCATACTTAGGTTGGTGAGAACTCTGCCACATTAAAAAACTAAGGCTTCGTGTTCTATCATCTTTGGTGATTAGGCGATTTTATTACTTTCATTTCTTTTTTGTTGTCAAGTTTTTAAAAAGTTGGAATGAAAGATAGTAGTGGGGTAGTTTGTGTCCTCAACATGAGGACAATAAATACAGAATTTCCAAATGTGTATAGGAGTGGCCATTAATAAAACAAGATGACTCAAACAAATCTTTCTTTTTCCCAAAACTATTTGAAAAGCAACAGGAAAGGCTCTACAATATATAAAGAATCCTTACAAATCAATACTAAGATGGTCAATATTTTTAAATGGGCAAAAAGTTTGAATGCTTTACTAAAGAAAATATTTGAATGGTTAATAAGCACATTAAAAGATGCTCAACATCAGGATGCCTGGGTGGCTCAGTTGGTTAAGCTTCTGCCTTTGGCTCAGGTCATGATCCTGGGGTCCTGGGATTGAGCCCTGAGTCGGGCTCCCCACTCAGCGAGGAGTTGGCTTCTCCCTCTGCCCCTCCCCCGCTCATGCTCTCTCTCTCTCTCTCTCTCTCTCTCTTTCTCTAATAAATAAATAAAATCTTAAAAAAATAAAAGATGCTCAATATCATTAGTCATCAGTGAAATGTAAATTAAAACCATAATGAGGGGTGCCTGGGTGGCTCAGTCAGTTAAGCATCTGCTTTTGGCTCAGGTCGTGATCCCAGGATTGGGACTGAGCCCCAAGTCGGGCTCCCTACTCAGCAGGCAGTCTGCTTCTTCCTCTCCCCCTACCCCTCCCTATCCCGCCCCCTGGCTTATGCTCTCTCTCCCACTCACTCTCTCTCAAATAAATAAAATTAAAAAAAAACACACAATGAAATAATACTACATATCCACTAAAATATCTATAATCAAGAAGATTGATCCAAATAAGTGTTGGGGAGGATACAGGGAAACTGGAACCCTTATATGTTGCCGGTGGGAATGCAAAGTAGTACAGCCACTGTGGAAAATAGTCTTGTAATTTCTCCAAAAGTCAAGTATATACCATATAATTCAGCCATTCCACTAAGTACCTACCCAAGAGAAATGAAAACATATGTTCACACAGACTTATAAGCAAATGTTGATACCAGCAGTATTAACAGTCCAAAATGGAAAACAATCCAAACACCTCTCACTTGGTGAATAAACAAAATGTGATATTTCCATATACTAGAATATTTCTCAGCAGTGAAAATAAAGGAAAGAACTGAAACACCCACTACAATAGGGATAAACCTCAAGAGCATTATGATATGCAAAAGACTACATATTATAGGAATCCATTTATATGACATTTTTGGAAAAGATTTCATTATTAGAGGCAGAAAGTAGATTAGTGGTTGCCTGAGGCAGAAGGTAGGAGAAGGGGCTGATTGCAAAACAGGAATAAGGAAACTTTAAGGGGTGAAGGAAGTAGTCTAAAGCCAGACTGTTATGATGCTATGACACGATACGTGAATTTTATGGTATGTAAAATTTACCTCAATAAAGCTTTAAAAAAAAGTAACAGGACAAAAAACAAAGAAAAAGTTGGGGCACATACTTAGTTCTCCATACCATCCATAGACCTTAGGTTAAGAATTTATATATTATCTATATTTGGGTTGATTAAACAGATGATTGTTTAAGCAGATGCTTAACTGACTGAACCACCCAGACACCCTGATTGTTTATTCTTAAACAGGAATTTTCAATAACCTTTCATTACTAGAATTATTTGCCCTCAAACAATTCTTGTAAGAAATCTTGTACCTTTTGTTAACTACAAAATAAACACAACTGTCTACCACAATTCTCAATACAGGGTTAATTTAGTAGCATTACATTCTGGATAGAGAAATGAAGACAGCTAGAAGAGATTATTTTCCTTGTTCTTATTCTAGAGCACCTTTGGCACTTTCCCAATTGCTAAGGTGAAGATACATCCTGGCTTATCCTATTAAAAATTGTCAGGAAAACTCTGGTTGTCCCCTTTTCATCCTCAAAAGTATCCTGGGTTGGATGATCAATTATACATTCAGCCTGTCTGTAGCAGAATTACTCTCATCCTTAACTTTCATTAACATGAAGGGAAACCCCCTGAAGGCTCTGGAGATCTTAAGTAGGTATAAACAATGCAATCATAAAGATTTCACTGTTAGTCATTTTATAGTTGAGGATCAGGGGCACAGAGAAATTAAAATGAGAAGCCTCAAGCCACATTTTTTAGATTAGAGGGCTTTAACACTACTACCAACACTGTTTATAGAATGAGTATTTCTGGTGGACAAGTACCATTTCTTCAGGGTAAGTACATTTTTCTCTCTGAGGTGGTACTTTTACTATTTTCACCATTTCACAGATGAGAAAAGAGCTTTGAGAAGCTAATTACCTTGCCTAAGGTTATAAGGTGGTTAAATGGTGAAACTGGGAATGTAAACCAAGGTCTGCTTGACTCCAAACTTGTTTCTTAACCTCTAAGCATAATGCCTCTCCTGAAAGGGAACACGGGTATGGGTGTGGGTACATATGCATGCCCTGTGCGCCTGTGCGCCAGGTATCCAAAGTGGTTCTCCAACTGAGGGTCCGTGAGCTGGTTTGAGGGAGTCTGCATCACTAAGAAATTATGCGTAAAATTTCCTATGTATATATATAACTTTTCTCTAAAGAAAGAGTCTAGAGCTTTCACCAGATCTTCAAAAATATTTGTGATGTAAGAAAAACTAAGAACCTTTTAGACTGCTTTGGTAAGAAGGTTAAACATTGGGTGCTCGGGTGGCTCAGTTGGTTAAGCGGCTGCCTTCGGCTCAGGTCATGATCCTGGAGTCCCAGGACTGAGTCCCGCATCGGGCTCCCTGCTCAGCAGGGAGTCTGCTTCTCCCTCTGACCCTCCGCCCTCTCATGCTCTCTCTATCTCATTCTCTCTCTCAAATAAATAAATAAAATCTTTAAAAAAAAAAAAAAGAAGGTTAAACATTTAAGATAATATATACCCTTTATATCAGGTATTATAGTCATGATTAGAAGATCCGTCAAACAACACAATAAGCAATTACTGAAAGGAAGTATAGATTAGGCATGTATACGAGTTACATAAATATAATGTGGTATTTTAGATTTTGTATTTTTAAAAAATAGGGGTCCTCATTTAATACAGAATATGATCCAGCAGCCTCAACTAAGAGGAATGAATGACAGCAGAGATGTTTACTACTGAAGTAGTAGCTGTGTATTAGGCAATTTTCTCATATGCTATACAGACCTAAGGTAAAATTGTTTTAGAAGTAAAAATAAGAAAGATGTATAATTTGGGGATAGTAAGGACAATGAGTTGCATTAAATCAATTATGTGCTTCTATTTCTTGATAACTAATAGGAGTTGGTTTTCTTAGGTAGGGCAATAGTATTGGTAGGAATTTGGGCAGTCACGTTTTTTGTTTTTTTGTTTTTGAAGTACGTATCTTTTCAACCCCTTATGCAACATAGGGCAACCTACTAGCATTTATGTCCTAGAATAATATTCATCCAGATACCCCAGTACAACTGTACCATTTTTACATTATTGAAATACTTCCATATAGGGTAATAGCAACTGCGTAAGTTTAAACAGCTTTGGGTGGGGGGAGGGTTCTGATAACAATGCAAATATCTATTCTGAGGAGTAACAGGGGATCCTAGGACTTTCAAAATTCCTCTGAGGCTTCTTCACTTTAGGTGTCTATAAGTTTGCTAGATGCTCTTTTGACGGTTGCTTTGTCTATAAATTAATGTTTATAAGGTTGAAATTTGAATTCTATCAAACTAAACTTGATACAGAGGAAATATATATAACATTCAACCCTAAGCAAACAATATAAACTGTAGATGTGCAATACTGGGTAAGAGAAATGACAGTAAGGTTGTAAACATATTCCCCCACTACTGTAACAACAACCACGCCTCCATCCTGTTGCCAGTTTGCAGCATCATGTACATTCACAAAGGACTGTATGTGGTCCCCAAACATCTGTTCATTCTTTCTCACATCAAAGAAGGGTATCACAGCCCTGAGTTTAAGGGAAGGAAAAAACAATCAGGGCAGGAGGTCTCAGATTTTGAATTGCTTCTGTCTAGGTGCCGATGATACGAAGGGGCTCGAGAGTTTGATCGTGATCCATAAAAGGAAGGTCCAATGGTTAGGAAATACTAAAGATGGTGCTTCTGTGATCTTCACATTACCTATGTGCCCAGTTTTAAAACATAAATGAAAAGATGAGATAATAACATTCCATGATCTATGAAAATTTGATGGGTCTATTTAGTTTTTCTTTCTGATCTCTCCTCTAAATTCACTGCATCTTCATTCAAATTTTATTTCTCTTCTTTAACACTGCCCCACCCCCATCTTCTCTGTCTGATTCCAAGTCCATCTTAAGTGAAGGAGTATGATTTATAAATTTATATGTTAGAGAATGAAAAATATTGAGTTAAGGAAAAAAAATATACATAAAAAATGGATTTGCCAAAACTCACCATCAGAGGGCACAACAGTACTGCAATAAACAACTCCCAAATTCTGCCAAGAAGAGAGCCTCTGGTGCACCTAGAAAATACAAAAAGACACATCCACGGTCAGGACAGAGCAACAAATGTGTATGTATATGATAAATAACTTTTTGATTATTTAAGTAATATGTATTCTTTGTAGAAAAGTTTAAAAATATAGTTTAAGAAAGTCAAACTCATATCATCTTAAGATCATAGTGATGAATATTTTGGTTTTCAAAATTTTACACATATTTACATATACACATATCACACAATTGCTTTTTCATCTACTTTTTAAGCACTCAATATTGGTTTTAAGGGCTACCAAGTCTAAACTAAACTTTCATGTTTCCTTCTCTTGCTAGCTTTTAGACCTGCATTTCCTTCATACCTAGGTGTTAAGTAGTTGTATCATGAATTTGCTGTTATTGGGTTGAGATCTAGTCTTTCTGTTCACTTTCCTTTTCTTTTTTTTTTTTTTTTAATTTTAAAACTTGGTCAAGCAGCCTCACTCCTAGAGTCCCTAATAATTTCCTTTTTCTGAATATAAGAAGGAAATCACTTATAATCTTACTACCTTCTCCAATGTATTGTCATTTTGTAGATTTAGGTCTAGAATTTAGTTTCTCACAATTAAACTAAGTTTCAAAAAGAATATTAAATGTTTTTGACTTGTCAAATGATTCATTTATCCCTTTGTACCTTTTACTTTCCCAGCCACAGCAAGTATTAAAGGAAGGCATTAACTGACTAAAAAACAATGTCTGCCTCTGAGGCAGATACTATATTCCACTCCATCAGCCCTAAAAAAGAAAAATCATTTAGGACTCTATGAAGATGTATCTTAAGTCAACCATGATGCGTAACAGGCTTTATATCCTTCATGTGAACATCAATTCCCGCCTCCTTCCAACCTAAGAAAGCATGCAGAAATATGAGACTGACATTTACTAAAAATGTAAATACAGCAGTCCCCTCTTACTCACAGGGGCTATGTCCCAAGACCCGTCAGCGGATACCTGAAACTACATAAGGTACTGAACCCTGTATGTTTTTTCTTATACATACATACTTAAAAGTTTAATTTAAGAATTAGGCACAGGAGATTAGCAACAATAGCTAATGATAAAATAGAACTGTAAAAATATACTGTAATAGTTAAATAAATGTGGTCTCTCAAAGTATCTTACTGTACTGCACTCACCCTTCTTGTGATGATGTGAAACAATAAAAATGCCTACATGAAGAGATGAGATGAGGTGAATGACGTAGGCACTGTGACCTAGTGTTAAACTACTAATGACCTTCTGACCATATGTCAGAAGGAAGAGCATCTGCTTCTGGACTGCGGTGGACTGTGGGTAACTGAAAGTGAAACCACGGATAAGGGGGGACTACTGTAATCATTTGAAATTACTAGACTTAGTTCATAGCTGATCATGATACTCTAATGTGTTTGCATGCTGTTGAGAATCTTTAAGTTAATACATACAATTACTTCACTGTGACTTTCAGACTTCTTTTTTTTTTTTAAGTTTCAAAACATTTAGTTAAATTTAATTTTACACACTGATTTGGGGATGCTCTGGTTAAAGATGGATGTGCTGGGAAACCCCACAATCCTGATCCTCTGCTTGAGCCCCGTAAGGGGATCCAAAGAATCCTGGGACTTCATAAAGCGGTTGAAAACTAATGATGGAAGACAAGGGAAGATGAATCCTACCCCTTATTCTACAAATGAGAAAAGTGAGACCCACAGAGGGAAAGTGACTAAGAGTCACACATTAGGCAGAATCAGGATTTAGAATCCAGGTCTCAATACTGCTAACCATCTTCTACACAAAACACACAGGGCCTTGGTCTTATCCCCTGCAGGTCTTTTTATTCGACTATGCTTAGGTACCTTCTAGCAATATAATTTTATTTAAAATGCTTAAGTTATTTCTTTTGAATAGATAAAACAGGTACATGATATAAAATTCAAAAAACAAAAACTGAATAAAAATTAAGTCTTTTACACTTAATGTTGGTCTTCCTCACATCCCTGTGGCCCAGCAACACAGTTCTCTCCAGAGGTACCTCGTTAAATCTGAATATCCTATCAAAGACAGTGTTATACATATACAAGCTTGTGTGTGTGTGTGTGTGTGTGTATTTGCAGAGATTTTTAAAAACACAAATGGTAGCATGCTAGAGTTCCATTACTCATCTGGCTTTCTTTTTAACTTAACTCACTACTTTTAGTGACTGAATAAAATTACATTGGTTAAATAAATTTTATGGTACATCTTTATGATTGCCTATTGACAGGCAACCTTTTATTATTTTAACACATGACACTAGAATAAATATCCTTACGTGGAGGTACCAATATTGGAGGATAAAATACTTCAAGTGCCAAGTTAAAGGTACATACACTTTAAATTTTGAAAGCTATTACCAAATTGTTTTTCATGGAAATTAACATGAATTCACATACCTACAGATTGCCAGTGTCAAAGCTGAGCAGTATTTCACTATAGCTATAATTTGCATTTTTTGTATTAAAAGTGAAAAATTTTACATATTTTCATCTATGAGTTAATTGTTATTTGCTTTTCTAGGAACTAAGTATTTACATCCTTTGCCCTTTTTTCAATTTAGTTCTTGGTCTTGGAATATTATTTTGTAGAAGTTCTTTAAATACTAAGAAAATTAGCCCTTTGTCAACAGAACACGTTGCAATCCTCTCTTTAACTTAAGGGGTCTGTGTCATAAATCTTAGAGGCCTTCCCTACTTTGAGAATATTATAACATTCTCCGTTTGCTTCTTTTAGTTTAATTTTTCAGGTTTAAATCATTGATTCATTAGGAATTAATCTTGGTTAAAGTTAAGTAGAAATCCAACTAATTTCCCACTAATAACACAGGTGGTCCCATATTTAAATAATTTATTTTCCCCTCTTATTTGAAATGCTCCCTTTGTAATTTTCTAAATCCCTATACAAATTTAGATCTTTTTCTGAATTACTATTCTGTCCACTGATCTGTCTGCTCATGCCCTAGTGACTACATTATTTCAACATTCTAGCTTTGTAATATATTTTAGTATCTGGGAGGGTAGTAGGCTAGTTTTCCCTGATTACTTTCCTTTAAGAATTTTCCTGGTTATTCTTCAACTCTTGAACTTAGAGTCAGTTTGTCTAGTGACACAACACAAACACACAATCCCATTAATTTCAAAAGCAGTATAATAGCATAGTGGTTAAAATCACAGAATTTGTAATCACCCTGCCTGAGTTTAGATTCTGATTCATAACTTACTCTAACTTCAGCTTGGAGTAAGTTCATTAGTCTCTTTGTGCCTCAGTTTCTTCACTGAAAAATGGACAAAGAATAATACCAGTACCTACCACATACACTCGCTGCAAGGACTAAATGTAATACATATAAAGTATTTAGAACAGTGCCTGGCATAGAGTAACTGCTTAATAAATGTTAACTAGTTTTTTGCTTGTTTTTTATTTTGAAATTGAGATCACATTAACTCCAATTAACATAAGGGAAACTGATTTCCATAAGATTTTGAGTCTTCATATCCAAAAACCTTGTAAGCCTTTCCAATTAAGTCTGTATTTGTGTCACTGAGAAACATTTTAAGGTCTTCTTCACACAGATCTTGTCTTTATGTCCCTTTCCCTAATGAAATGCTTCTTGTACTAAGTACTAATTGTACTAATCTTGTCCAATAATAAGATCATGGCCCCTACACTTGTTTTTAGTTTGTATATGCCTGTGATGCTTTACCTGCCCCCTAATTTTGTTACTCTTTTGGAGTTTGTTTTAGAAATGATTCTAAATAATTTTTTTGTGGGCACCTGGGTGACTCAGTTGTTAAGCGTCTGCCTTCAGCTCAGGTCATGATCCCAGGGTCCAGGGATTGAGCCCCGCATCGGGCTCCCTGCTCAGCGGGAAGGCTGCTTCTCCCTTTCCCACTCCCCCTGCTTGTGTTCCCTCTCTCGCTGTGTCTCTCTCTGTCAAGTAAATAAAAATTTTAAAAATCTTAAATAATTTTTTGTGATCTAATCTGGGAATCGTTTAATGGGAAAGTTTAGCCTATTTACATGTATTAATGTAATATATATTTAATCTTTCAGTCATCAAATATTATGCTATAAAAACTTAACGCTTTGTTTTTATTGCTGCTCTTTCTTCTTAAAAATAGTTTACTAAGTGGTTTGGGCTTGCTTTATTTTAGTTACACATGTTTTTCTTCTGATAATACGGAAAGTTTAATTTGGTTTAGTAGTTATTTCAGAGTAAAAGTTTAAGTTCTTTTAACTGTCTTTAAGGCCTGATGTTATCAGATACCCTATTATCTCTCAGACTTCATCTCTTATCCCTCTCCCTCTCAATTATTCTGCTTTAGCCCCTCAAGACTCTGTCCTGTTTCTTGTATGCACCAGCTATGCTCCTGCTTCAAGACTTCTGCAATAGTTATTATTTCTGATTAGAATATTATTTCTCCAGGAAACTATCAGGCTCCCTCACTTCCTTCAAATGTTTGCTCAAATTTCACTTTCTGAGTGAGGCCTACTCTGGCTACCCATTTAAAATGTCAATCCCAGCAGTTAAGATGGCAGAGTAGTTGGGGGACCCTAAGTTTGTGTTGTCCCTCGAATACAACTACATAGTTATCAGATCATTCTGAACACCTGAGAAATCAATCGGAGATCTGAAAATACAGATGCTGTAAGTCTACAAGTAGAAAAGAGACCACAGTTTGGGAGGAAGGAGGTGCGGAGACTTCAATCCGGTGTGATATAGCTGATGATATGGCGGAGGGATGGGAGCCTGCTTAAGGAGGCTACTGCCAAGTATTATAAGCAGTGGAGTGCAAAATCAGAACTTTTAGAAGTCTGCTACAGTGGGGGGGAGGGAGGGCGTCCCTGGCTCAAAGGTGCTCAGGTGGCAAAGTGGGGCAAAATCCCAGGTGTGACAGTATGGTCTCAGGATCCCAGGGATCTCAAGAACAACAGGGGGTACCTGAGTGGGGTAGAGTTCCCAGGCATAGGAGCAGGGAAGCTGGCTGAGAAAAGCAAGTCTAGGTGCCAGCTCTCTGCTCTGTGTTGCCATAAACTGCAAACTACTGCACAGTTCTGCAACCGCTTTCCTGGGCAGGATCCAGCAAAAGGCAGAAGGCTGGTAAGACCCCCTCCCCAAGGAGCAGCGAGGGTCAGTGCCATGGGAGTCCCTAAAATTTGGAGTTTTGAAACTCAGTCACATGCCTGGATAAAAATGCTCAGTCACAGGCCAGGTGAACAGAATTCTGACGGAAACTGGGGAGACAAGAGTGACTGAATGCTTTTCTGTGAGGGCTCACTGAAGGGGGGTAATTTTCAGCTCTGGCGCTAGAGAGCAGGGTGCAGCCATATTCATGGAGCCCATTAGGGCCGAAAGCCTTCAGGGAGCAAAACAGTGCCACCTAGTGGAGTCTGGAGCTGCTTACACCAAGCCCCGGCCTCTCTGAGCACTGGGAGGCACTTTTCCACTGGGGCAAATCCACCTGAGAACCAGTGCAACAGGCCCCTCCCCCAGAAGACCAGCACAATTAACTCAATCACACCAAGTTTACTGATCATTGAGGGCTGCAAAACTTCAGCTCTTGGGGAAAACAGTATATACCATTCTTTAGTCTATTGGTATGTTTCCAGTTATTTTATTTTTCATTTTTTTATTCTTTTTAAATTTTTATACACACTTTATATATTTTTTGTTTCCTTTCATTGTATTTATATACAGTATTTATACACACATTTACATATACACATATACATGTTTTTCTTTCTTATTTGGGTATCTAGTTTCTTTTAACAAGCAGGCCAAACACACCCAGGATCTAGTTTTGTTTTGTTTTCTATTGTTGTGATTGTTATTATTTTTGTTGTGTTTTTTTTCTCTTTCTTCTTTTCTTTTCTGGACAAAATGACAAGACGGAGAAAATGACCCAAAAGAAAGAATAGGAGGTAGTACTCACTGCCAGGAATTTAATCAATATGGATATAAGTAAGATGTCTAAACTAGAATTTAAAACAATGATTATAAAGATATTAGCTGGGCTTGAAAAAAGGATAGAAAACACTAGAGAATCCCTTACTCTAGAGAAAAAAAGAACTAAAATCTTATCAGGTCGAAATTAAAAAATGCTATTACCAAGATGCAGACCCAAGTGGAGAATATAAAAACGAGGATGAACAAAGCAGAAGAGCAAATCAGTGATACAGAAGATAAAATGATGGAAAATAAGGAAGCTGAAAAGAAGAGGGAAACAAAACTATTAGATCATGAAAGTAGACTTAGAGAGCTCAGTGATTCCATAAAGCAAAATAATATATATATTATTAGAGTCCCAGAAGATGAGGAGTGGGAAAAGGGGCAGAAAGTTTATTTGAACAAATTAAAAATTTTTCAAGATTTTTTTTAATTTATTTTAGAGAGAGAGAATCTCAAGCAGATTCCATGCTGAGAATGGACCCTGACATGGGGCTCAATCCCAAGACCCTGAAATCATGACCTAAGCTGAAACCAAGAGTCAGACACTTAACTGAGTGTACCACCCAGGCGCCCCTATTTGAACAAATTATAGTAACAAAGACCACAAAAGAACAATCTACAGGAACAGCGACTTTACAGGTACAATGGCACTAAATTCATATCTTTCAATAATTACTCTGAATGTAAATAGATTAAATGTTCCAATCAAAAGACACAGGGTATCAGAATGGGTAAAAAAACAAGATCCATCAATTTGCTGCTTACAAGAGACTCACTTTAGACCCAGAGACACCTCCAGATTGAAAGTGAGGGGGTGGAGAACGATTTATGAAAATGGACATCAAAAGAAAGCTGGGGTAGCAATCCTTATATCAGACAACCTAGATTTTAAACCAAAGACTGTAATAAGAGATGAAGAAGGTCACTTTATCATAATAAAGGGGTCTATCCAACAAGAAGATCTAACAGTTATAAATATTTATGCCCCTAACTTTGGAGCAGCCAAATATATAAGCCAATTAATAACAAAATTAAAGAAACTCATTGATTATAATATAATAATAGTAGGGGACTTTAACACTAGGAGCTGTTTCTTTGAAAGAATTAATGAGATTGATAAGCCCCTAGCCAAACTTAAAAGAGAAAGGACACAATATCCAGGGCCAGATGGCCTCACAGGGGAATTCTACCAAACATTTAAAGAAGAATTAATACCTATTCTTTTGAAACTGTTCCAAAAAATAGAAGTGGAAGGAAAACATCGAAACTCTTTCTATGAGGCCAACATTACCTTGATCCCAAAACCAGACAAAGACCCCACCAAAAAGGAGAATTACAGACCAATATCCCTGATGAAAATGGATGCAAAAATTCTCGCCAAGATAGGAGCTAATAGGATCCAACAGTACATTAAAAGGTTTATTCACCACGACCAAGTGGGATTTATTCCTGAGCTGCAGGGGTGGGTCAACATCCACAAATCAATCAACATGATATACCACATTAATAAAAGAAAGGACAAGAACCATATGATCCTCTCAATAGATGCAGAAAAAGCATTTGACAAAATACAGCATCCTTTCTTGATAAAAACCCTCCACCATGTAGGGATAGAGGGAACATACCTCAACATCATTAGAGCCATATATGAAAGACCCACAGTGAATATCATCCTCAGAACAGAACAGAATAAAGAACCCAGAAATAGAACCTCAACTCTTTGGCCAAATAACCTTCAACAAAGCAAATAATATATACTAACAATGAAGCAGCAGAAAGAGAAATCAAGGAATCAATCCCATTTACAATTACACCAAAAATCACAAGAGACCTAGGAATAAACCTAACCAAAGAGGTTAAAGATCTATCTCTGAAAACTATAGAACATCCATGAAAGAAATTGAAGAAGATACAAAGAAATGGAAAAACATTCCATGTTCATGGATTGGAAGAACAAATATTGTTAAAATGTCTATGTTACCCAAAGCAATCTATACATTCAATGCAATCCCTATGAAAATACCATCAGCATTTTTCACAGACGTGGAACAAACAATCCTAAAATTTGTATGGAACCAGAAAAGACCCCGAATAGCCAAAGTTATGATGAAGAAGAAAACCAAAGCTGGAGGCATCAAATTCTGAACTTCAAGCTCTATTACAAAGCTGTAATCATCAAGACAATATGGTACTGGCACAAAAACAGACACATAGATCAATGCAACAGAATAGAGAACCCAGAAATAGACCCCCAACTCTATGGTCAACTAATCTTCAACAAAGCAGGAAAGAATATCCAATGGAAAAAAGAAGTTTCCTCAACAAATTGTGCTGGGAAAATTGGACAGCCACATGCAGAAGAATAAAACTGGACCACTTTCTTATACCATACACAAAAATAAACTCAAAATGGATGAAAGACCTAAATGCAAGACAGGAATCCATCAAAATCCTAGAGGAGAACACAGGCAGCAACCTCTTTGACCTTCGCTGCAGCCACTTCTTGCTAGACACGTCTCCAAAGGCAAGGGAAATAAAAACGAAAATGAGCTAGTGGGACTTCATCAGGATAAAAAGTTTTTGCACAGCAAAGAAACAATCCACAAAACTAAAAGGCAAACTACGGAATAGGAGAAGACATTTGCAAATGACATATCAACTAAAGGACTAGTATCCAAAATCTATAAAGAACTTATCAAACTCAATGCCCAAAAAACAAAAAAATCCAGTCAAGAAATGGGCAGAAGACATGAAGAGACATTTCTCCAAAGAAGACATATAAATGGTTATCAGACACATGAAAAAATGCTCAACATCACTCGTCATCAGGGAAATACAAATCAAAACCACAATGAGCTACCACCTCACACTGGTCAGAATAACTAAAATTAGCAACTCAGAAAACAACAGATGTTGGTGAGGATAAGGAGAAAGGGGAACCCTCTTACCCTGTTGGGAATGCAAACTGGTGCAGCCACTCTGGAAAACAGTATGGAGGTTCCTCAAACAGTTAAAAACAGAACTACCCTATGACCCAGCAATTGCACTTCTAGGTATTTATCTAAAAGATATAAACATAGTGATTTGAAGGGGCACATGCACCCCAATGATTATAGCAACAATGTCCAAAATAGCCAAAATATGGAAAGAGCCCAGATGTCCATTGACAGATGAATGGATAAAGATCTGGTATATTGGAGTGCCTGGGTAGCTGAGTCGTTAAACGTCTGACTTTGGCTCAGGTCATGATCTCAGGGTCCTGGGATCGAGCCCCACGCCAGGCTCCCCACTCAGCAGGCAGTCTACTTCTCCCTCTGCCCCTCCCCCCACTTGTGCTCACTTAAGTGCTCTCTAATAAATAAAATCTTAAAAAAAAAGATGCTGTATTTACTCAGCCATCAAAAAGAATGAAATCTTGCCATTTGCAACGACATGGATAGAAGTAGAGGGTATTATGCTAAGCGAAATAAGTCAGTCAGAGAAACACAAACACCATGATTTCACTCATATGTGGAATTTAAGAAACAAAACAGATGACCATAGGGGAAGGGAAGGAAAAATAAAATAAGATAAAAACAGAGAGGGAGGCAAACCATAAGAGACTCTTAACTATAGGAAACAAATTGAGGGTTGCTGGAGGGGAGGTGGGTTGGAGGATGGGGTAATTGGGTGATGGGCATTAAGGAGAGCACTTGATGTAATGAGCACTGGGTGTTATATGCAACTGATGAATCACTAAATTCTATTCCTGAAACTAATAATACAGTATATGTTAACCAAATTGAATTTAAATAAAGAATTTTTTAAAATGTCAATCCTAATAATTGGTACTCCCTGTATATATATATATATTTATTTATTTATTTATAGATTTCCTGTCTCTAGTATGAGCAGTGATGAACTTAATATAACTATGCCTTTTTTTTTTTTTTAAGATTTTATTTATTTGAGAGAGAGAGAAAGAGAGAGCGAGCATATGGGGTGGGGTCAGAGGGAGAAGCAGACTCCCCACTGAGCAGGGAGCCCGATGCGGGACTCGATCCTGGAACTCCAGGATCATGACCTGAGCTGAAGGCAGTCGCTTAACCAACTGAGCCACCCAGGCGCCCCTAGCTGTGCCTTTTTAAAAAAGATTTTATTTATTTATTTTAGAGAGAGAGAGAGCGCACACGCGATTGGGGAGAGGGGCAGAGGAAGTGGGGGATAGAGAATCCCAAGCAGATTCCCCGCTGAATACGGAGCTTGACATAGGGCTCGATCTCATGATCCTGAGATCACGACCTAAGACGAAATCTGGACGTTTAATTAACTGAGCCACTCAGTTGCCCCTAATTATGCCTCTTTTTTTTCCTCCCCTCTACTATCAGTTTAGTTTATATTATTTCTGTTAGTGTTTATCTATTTCTCTATTATCATCCACTTACCTATATACCCCACACCCTCTTTTACTGGATTTATTGATTTTATTTATTTATTTTTTAAAAGATTTTATTTATTTGACAGAGAGAGACACTGAGAGAGAGGGAACACAAGCAGGGGGAGTGGGAGAGGGAGAAGCAGGCTTCTCGCGGAGCAGGGAGCCCGATGCGGGGCTTGATCCCAGGACCCTGGGATCATGACCTGAGCCGAAGGCAGACGCTTAACGACTGAGCCACCCAGGCACCCAGATTTATTGATTTTAAACAACATCTTTTGGTAGTATGTTATAAAACATAAGGTTTATACCACTTTATGTCACTTTTGTCCCTCACACTTCCAACTTTTGTTAGTTATATCAATACTAGCTTGTCAAGGTTTTAAACATTCATATTTGCTCTATAAAACCTAATCTAATCTTCACATTTATTTTAGTCTTAATTTTATGGATCAATGGACTCTATGCTCACTACCAGTACTTAAGACTATAGTTTCTCCTTTCATGTCTTGGTTGTCTGCACTTTATCCTGTAGAAGTAGGGCTCATGAGAATAAAATTTCCCTGAAATTTGGCATGTTAAAAAATGTCTCTCCCTTTATATTGAAGGATTATTTGGACTGGCATACATTTCCTAGATAAATCTTTGAGGAAAGTATTAAAGTGTTAATGTTGAATGCTGCTTTGGAGAAAACGGAGGTCAGCTACTTTTTTTGGAGAGCTGAGCTCTCATGGCTTTTTGGGGGGATCTGGAGCCACAGATACCATCTCTCAGAGTCCTCTCACACACCTATTTGACCTTCACTGGATCTGGCAGCTTTTCTTCATATATTGTGCTTTAGGATTGTAGAGATCTCTCTGGTTGTGCTGAAGATGGAGCTTGCTTTCTTATTAACTTCCTTATTTTAAGGTTATTTCAAGAGAAGGGGAAAACTGCTGCCTTTACTGGGCCATTATTTATTTAAATAGTAACTTTCTAATACGAACATTTCAAAACATACAAAGAAGAGCACAGTGTGATGGATTCCTTCCATGTACCACCACCTACTTCTATATTTACCAACATTTTACCAAATTTGGTTCATCTATATCCACCTAGTTTTTTCCCCACAGGATATCTTAAAGGAAATTCCAACCAGCATATTGCATTACCTGAAATTATTTCTGCATACATCTAGTAGGCCGTTTTAAGACAGGAAGTCCTCTCTTCCTCTGTGATTTTACAAGTTATCCTTAACAATAAAAAAGGTTTTTGTGGGGCAGAGAACTGCACAAACACATGGTTGTTTATGAGTATTATTTGTTAGGATGCTATAGAACATAGGTTGGCAAGTGAAACACCTGTTTTTGTAAATAAAGTTGTACTGGAACACAACCAAGCCCATTTATTTACTTACTGTCTATGGTAAGTCATCAGTCATCTACTCTCACAGTATGAGGGCAGAATTGAGTAGTTGGAACAGAGTCTATATGGCCCAGAAAGTCTAAAATATTTACCATCTGGCCCTTCAAGAAAATGTTTGCTGACCCTTGCTGTAGAATGCTACTGCTGTAGTTCTGAGATAAATCACTTTCCCAAAGTCCTCCCAGTCACTTCTATAATGACATTGGTAATTATAAAATATTACTTAGTAAGTGTTCACAAACACACATATAGGTCCTTTCCTGTCTTTAAACCTTCTAATACCTTATAGTCTAATAGGCCAATAGAAACAGAAATGATTTTGCTCCTGCCATTTTTCTTTGAAACGTGGCAACAATAACAACAAACCAACAAAGATAAAACAAAGGAGAGGAATGTACATGCTCAAGTCCAAAGAGGCACTGCTATTCTAAACTGTCTTTCATGACTCTCCTGGATTGAATATATTTAACTGTTTTAATTGTATATTCTTAATAAATCACAAGAAGATAGAAAGCTTTTAATAAATTCTTGACTGATGCTTAAAGTTTTAAAAAAAAACTCAAGAAGTTAAAAAAAGAAAAACATCCAGGCAAATGGCACGTATTTATTCATACATTTAAATTTCATTGGCAGAGATGAAGATTAAGGTTAAGAAAGCAAATATTCAAATGTGCCGAAATCCTAAGAGTATATCTTTAGACACTATCAATGCCAAATGAACAAGGTGATTTGGTGCCAATATAGTTCCCTGAAAAGAAAAAACAAGTTTATACTTTTGGTACAAAATGGTCCATGGGGTGCCTGGGTGGCTCAGTTGGTTGAGCATCAGACTCTTGATTTCAGCTCAGGTCATAATCTCCCCCACCCAGCGGGAAGCCTGATTGAGGACTTCTCACCCTCTCCCTCTGCCCCTCTCCTTGCTCGTGCTCTCCCTCTCTCCCCCCTCCTCTAAAATAAGTGAATAAATCTTTTTTAAAAAAATAGCCCACATACTTTTTCTTGTTCCTGTTTTGTTTTGTTTAAGTAATCTCTACTCGAACTCACAACCCCAAGATCAAGAGTTACATGCTCCCCCAACTGAGCCAGCCAGGTGCCCTGATTGTCCACATCTTTGATAAGTAATTTGAGAACTTCTGGGAAAAACAGGGGGTTGTAGTTAAAATATAAAATCTGCTCTGGTATTACAACCATTTCTTAAATCTTAACCCCAGGAAAAGAAAAATGTTAGCATTATCAAGTTAGAGTCAGACTACAAAACACTGTAACATAATTTTCCCAAGTCATAAAATTCAAGCTAATAAAAAATCAAACTTTAGTATTATAAAAAGACATTTCATGCCCTCAGAGCACATGATTAAATTCAAGTCAAAACTTACTTTAAAATTCTTTACTACTATTATAAATTATGCAACTTCCCCTCCACTCACCTTTCATTGGTCAGAAGAGCAAACTCAGCAACTATTTCTGTCAGCAAATTGGGAAGAATGTCAAATCTAAATAACCTGTCAACCTCAAAATATTCATAGCCATTTAGACACTAGACCGTAGGGGTTAAAATAGAAGAAAGAGGGAAAAAAAGAAAAGAAAGGAATATAGAAAAGAAAGAAAAAGGCAGTTCCTTATTTGCCCAATTCTATTTATTTAAAAAATCTTAGATTAACACTGTAAAACTATTTCAGTTGATCTCAAGCAAGTGTTAAAAAGAAAACCAGAGACCTAGGATGGCATCACTCAGGCTGAGTCCCCAAAACAGGGCTTTATATATAGACTTAAGTGCAGTTTCAACCTCCCCCAGAAATGTAGTCTTAACTGGTCATCAAGAATTTTCTAATGGGTGCCACCGAGTCTGCCAGCAGGGCCCTCTCCATCCCCAAAGGAAGATGAGATTCTCTGTTATGACATGACCCTCTGTTCTTCCCCCTAAGGAACAATCCTTTCCTTTTGCTAACTTTCATGCCCCAGCCTCCTTCTTATAAAAACCTTCCATTTTGTTCAGCTCCTCGGGGCTCCCTGTACTCCCTAGATGGGATGCTGCCTGATGCATGACTTGTTTAATAAAGCCAATGAGATCTTCAAATCTACTCAGCTGAATTTTGATTTTAACACAAGACAAACCTATAACAGCTTCTACAATTTGGCATCAGTTTTTTCCACGTTCTTGATATAATACAATTGTTGAAGCATCACATCTTTGATAATTTTTCCCACTTCAACTCTATCAATATATTGAAATAAGCACCGTGACTCCAAATCCTCGAGATCTGATATATGGGAAAACACCAAAAGGCTTGGGCCTAGTTCCAACTTACTATCTTCAATTTCTACCCCTATGTCTTGGTATCCTCATTTGTTCAATTAACAGCAATGACAACAAAATTGACTATTTCACAAGGCTGATTTCATTTAAGGATAAGTGACAATATAAATGTGACAACATTTGAATGACTAATGTCCTACCAAAATGTAAGATATTCAGAAATATAAACTCAAAATAATCTTCAATCTCCTTAAAAGACTCTTACTGAAAAGAATTTAATAAGTAGAATTTATTTTGAAAGCCACAACTACCTCTAAACAAAGGTATACAATATAAATATCTTATTATATTAAAGATAGAAACCTAAGGTAAGATTTTATTTTTTTTAAAGATTTTATTAGGGGGAGTGGGAGAGGGAGAAGCAGGCTCCCTGCTGAGCAGGGAGCCCGACCAGGGGCTCAATCCCAGGACCCAGGACCTGAGCCAAAGGCAGACACTTAACAACTGAGCCACCTAGGTGCCCCTAAGGTAAGGTTTTTTAAAAGAGAATCTCTTCATTAAAAAAAGAGAGAGAGAGAGAATCTTCTCAGGTAGCACCATAAAAAATATTTAAAGGGTTAGACTAAATATAGGGCCTATTTTATTCTTTCAATAACTCACCAAGGAAACAAAGTTTCTTATGCAGTTTAAGTGAAGGTGGCATTAATATTTTGTGAGTTAAATTATATTACAATTTAATATTAGAAAATTATTTTCTCCTTGAAAATAATTAATAGTTACTACATTTTATTATAATATAGGCAACATTTCCCCCACTAGAATATATTGTTACTTTATAATGGAAGTCATGATTCAATTTATATACCTTTGATTTCCAAGAGAATTTCTTACCTATAAAACAAGGCAATATGAAGTATTTAAAAAAAAATTTTTTTTTAAGATTTTATTTATTTGGGGCGCCTGGGTGGTTCAGTCGTTAAGCGTCTGCCTTCGGCTCAGATCATGATCCCAGGGTCCTGGGATCGAGCCCTGCATCGGGCTCCCTGCTCAGGGGGAAGCCTGCTTCTCCCTCTCCCACTCCCCCTGCTTGTGTTCCGTCTCTCGCTGTGTCTCTCTCTGTCAAATAAACAAATAGATTATTTGACAGAGAGATAGAGAGGGAGCACAAGTAGGCAGCGGCAGGGAGAGGGAGAATGAGAGGGAGAAGCAGGCTCTCTGCTGAGCAGGGAGCCCGATGCGGGGCTCGATCCCAGGACACTGGGATCATGACCTGAGCCGAAGGCAGACGCTTAACGACTGAGCCACCCAGGTGCCCCTGAAGTATTTTTTTTGAAGGACTCTTTGTTGCATCTGGTCAACATCAATTTTTGAATTAGGGAATTATATCTAGCTCCCAAATTATCAATAAGGTTCTTTAAAAATTAATACTTGTTCACTGATGTGGGGAACAAAGGCAAAAGAAATACATATAAATTGAACCTCCTTATAACCTACAGCCAGTTGACAAGTACTTAAGACAGGCAGGGTGACCTTCCTCCAGGAACTCAACTGCCTCACAGTTAATACTTTGCTATGGGCAAAAGGCAACCTTAGCTTAACATTACCCGACCTCCAGGATCCTATAAATCTCCTTTAACATATAAAAATTCCTTTTGGAATTTCCCTTATCTCTACCCGCCCCCCTCCCCCAAGGTATATGTTAGCAATCATCCTCCAAGCAAATGGCCCACTCATTTGTATCTGAAGGGTCTCATGACTAAGGTTTTACTAGCCAGTAGTGAATGACTTTTCCTAACAACAGCTACTCCCCTCAAGGTCCTAGAAACCTTGCTTCCAAATTCCTTAGAGACTTACGCTATCCCTAACCCCCTCCCAACTTGAAAGTATATAATCAGCCACTCCTCATGACGGAGCTCTTTCTGCCCATGGGTCTGTCTACGTGCTTTAATAAAACCACCTTTTTGCAGACACCTCAAGACCTGAAGACACCTCAAGAATTCTTTGATTGTTCACTCTGAACCCCAACAGTTTCACGTCATTCACCACTCTCATAGTGCTTTGAGGATCAAATAATATAACATATGCAAAAGCATACAAGGCAAGACCTTAGCCATAAAATTCTGCACCACTGCTGATCTAGCAATAGATTAAAATAATCAGAGCACTCAAACCTTAACTGTAACTAGTTGTACATAATATCTTTCAACATAATATAAACTGATAAAAAGGTCATTTCTTTTATCCTAATAAACACAGATATTTATCTGTTTAACTGTATCAAGAAATGCTCATTAAAGCCAATTCTCTTACATTAGGTCTTTAAATTAATAACTAGGTTTTAAGACTTAAAAGATTGGTGACATTTCTGGTCTATCACTACTTAACAAAGTTAAGTAATTTGGTATGAATTAACTTCATTGATAAAGTTTCTATTTTAGATTTTGGTATTACTCCAAAATTACAATGCAGGTTTATACTGTGCAAGAACCAAAGTCCAATATCTACTAAAACTTCAGTGTATAGTCTAGATCCTAGTATTTGAGGCAATTCTACACCTATATTTGGAATGTGTTTATATCCTAATGGGCGCTATATTTTCCTTAATGGATGCACTTTTACTCCCTTGGGTCTCATGGCAAATATGTTAATGAAACCAGAGCAAGGAATTCTGCTTTTCTTAAACCTTCCCTCCC
This sequence comes from Halichoerus grypus, assembly GCF_964656455.1. NCBI lineage: Eukaryota > Metazoa > Chordata > Mammalia > Carnivora > Phocidae > Halichoerus > Halichoerus grypus. The sequence goes on from NC_135718.1 coordinate 52,807,659, forward strand.
CACAGTGAAATGGAAATTTCTTTTCTACCTTGTTCCTTTCTTTCTATTTATTAAGAACCTACATTCACGGGCGCCTGGGTGGCTCAGATGGTTAAGCGTCTGCCTTCGGCTCAGGTCATGATCTCAGGGTCATGGGATCGAGTCCCGCATCGGGCTTCCTGCTCCTTGGGAGCCTGCTTCTCCCTCTGCCTCTCTCTCTCTCTCTGTCTCTCATGAATAAATAAATAAAATCTTTAAAAAAAAAAAAAAAAGAACCTACATTCACACAAAAAAAGAAAATTTTGGCCTCTTTATACCACCTTATCTGGGTTTTTAAACAACTATTATTTTACCCAACATTTTATTATAAAACTTTTCAAACATGCAGCAAAACTGAAAAAATTTTATAGTGAGTTAAATTATATTACAATTTAATATTTACAGTTAATATTTTACACCCTTTATACCTACCCTTCACCTAGATTCAACATTATCATGTTATCTATCCATTCCTTTAAATTTTACAAAAAGTTTTAATTCTTATAGTTTATCATTTTTAAATGCATTACCGTCTCCATTTCCTTACAACTCTCCTGCACTGCTCTCAGATTTTGTCCTTACCTGTTTTCACTTGTCATATTGTATTCTAATTGTCTGTTTAGATGTCTGCCTTCCCTTCAGGAGTAATGATCACCGTGATCATTTCTTTATATATCGGTACCCTCTCCACCCTTCTATACCTTAGGAGAAAATAGAAGCTTACTAAATATTTATTTGCGGTGTCTTTGTCTTCTTCCTTAAACCTCAATATCATTGACAAGTTTTACAACTTTGCTTTATGTCCCGGTTTTCCTCCCTTGGGAATTATTACTGACTCTTATCTTACCGCTAAACTACTCCAAGAAATAAGGAAGTAATTATAATTTCTGTAAGCATTTTGGGAGATATTCAGCGTGCAAATTTCTTCATGTATATATTAAATGTCCATTTTATTTTTAGCTACTGTCATTGTGTAAACGTATTCCATGTTGTACTGGGATGGCCATTAAACTGCTAATCATTGTTTTTAAATTACCAAAAAACCCAAATGCAAAATCCTCAAAGGACTCACTGTCGCATAAAACCTAGCTAGCATATGTACCTTTCAACAATCATTTGTACAATTCAGAGCAGCATAAAGATTTAGACATAAAGTAATGAAATCAGAATATAAACCACACTGGAACACGAAGTCTCAATAAGTGTTAAAGGAATAAATGTAGGTTTGAAAGATATTTTAACTGAGAGTAAAACTGGAACTTAATTGGTTGCTCTTTTTGACAGACAGTTCAGTTTGGCTATGGTTCTTTTTATCACCTGAATTCACATTTCCCTCCGCAGTACCACTGAAGTCTGGAAGCTCAGTATTTGTTGATATAAAAATATTGGGGAAATAAGTAGTTGCATCTATAAATTAATGTAATGGGATAAAACTCCCATCTCTGAAATGGCATAAAGTTAGGAAAATAACAAGCTTTAGAAATATTTTGTTTTTGCTTGAGGATGAGTAAACAGGATGAGCTATATTACTCTCTATACTCTATATAACTGAAATACTTTTTAGTTTTCTCTACTTTGCTAGTGCCTGGGGGCTATGAGACTTCTGTGCTTGTTCTAGATAACTGCTCCCCCAAAATACTGTCCACAGATCTGTAGCATCATCTATCAGATAAACATGTTAGAAATGCAGATCTCAGGCCCCACCTTAGACTTATCTAGTCACAATCTGCATTTTAACAAGACTACTAGGAAATTCATATGCATATTCAAGTTTGAGAAGCACCACTACAGTTCACCCAGATGAGCCTCAAGGAGCGTTACATTAGATGGTCTGATGCAGTACCCTCAGACCTTTAACCTTTCTTGTTCATCCAGACCCCAGCATAAGCATCTAGGGCTTGTGGGGAGGCAACATGACATAATAGAAAAAATATGACATCGAGAGTCTGAAAAGTCAGGTTGTAGTCTCATCTCTAATTATGTGACCCTGAACCTTAGTTCTTCTCATCTGCAAAATGAATGAGTTATACAACATACAAGGTAAGGCACTTCCAACTCTAAAAGTCTATGAATTTATGAATATAAATATCAACAGATATTTAGGAAAATGTCTCAACTATATGTGATATCTCAAGGAAGTGGGCCTGCTTTTAATGCTATAGGGCCTTGTCCATCAATTCCTTTATATTTATTTAGGTTTGAAAATCAACCTCTTTCTTTCATTTTCACACTTGGTTTCTGGAAGATACACAGTAGTGAATAACTTAGGAAGTGGGTGGCTGCTATTAATAATTTCCCTGCTTCCTTTGTTCTTAAATGCTGATAAAACACAGGTAATAGACAGGATTCAGGAAAAAGTAAAATCAGATTCTGTGTTTTGCATAAGAGCAAGAGAATGTTACTGCTCTTGGGAAAAACATGGCTGAAACACTTAAAGGTAAAGGATTATGATGTGTGACACTGTCAAATGGATCAAGAAATAATAAAATTCATGTATGTGTGTGCACGCCCACAGGGAGAGAGAGAGAGGAGATAAAGCAAATGTGGCAAAATATTAATAACTGATGAATCTAGGTGAAGAGCATAAGACTATATGTTGTACTCTTTCTGTAATTTTTTGTAGGTTTGAAATTTTTTCCAAATAGAAGTTGAGAAAAAAATTAACATAAACATATTATCTACTAACCCCAAAATGCCCTGTTGTATTCTCTCTTTCTTAAAGTAGAATACAGATTTATTTATTTTTCTGTAACCTTTACAATGCAAGAGGAAAGTTAGGTTAGAAGGGGAAAAAATAATTATCTAGAAGATTATAAAGAAGTGTAAGTGCAACTTACACTACCATGTTGCTTCTTTATTTTGTCTTTTGGTTACAGACTTGCTTAATTTTCTTCCTAGCTAAGGATAAAATAAAAGGGGGAAAGAAGTGGTGAGAAGTTGCCTCATATCTTCCTTATATTAATGAAGTAAACAATTTTAAGCCAAAAGTAGGCCTTGTATGATTTTCAGTTTTGCTCTAGCTTTAGCTAATAATGAAAAAGAGTGTGGTTACCACTCACAAATATAAATAACTACAGGCCATTTTTATTCCCCTGCAAGGAGAGGGATACAACAGCTGCTATAAAAATCACTCTCCACCCTCCCATGTGCTATGTAATTGTAATAGACTTATACCATGAGAAGACCAAAACATAAAAAGAGAAAGAGCAAAGCAGTTGGTTTTGTTTCAAAATTCCTTTTCCATTTACTGTAAGTTACTTTACCGAATTAAAAACAAAATAAATACACTGCCTGCATTTCTAACATAACTGTCCTGCTTAATTGTAAATCTCAATCCAAAATACCAGTAATAGACTCATGTACTAGCTGACTGCTAATATTCCTTCAGTCCCTCCAGGCTTTCTCCAACAGGAATACCATAAGAACAATAAATCCATCTTCAATTAATTAGATTTAAAACACATTAGTTAAGTTTTGTCTTTAACACTCTGGCCTCATACAAATACACAGATTTTGATAAACTTTCCTCCTTTTATCTATGTATACAGAAGGGGATTTATTTTAATTTGCTTAATTTTTAAAAATATCCTTAACAAAGCCATTCTAGGGTGTAACTTCAGATAATGAACACATTACTTAAAATTAATACAAAAGAATAGTAGTCATTAAAAGTCTTAGTGCAGTACAAAGGGTAAGATCAAATAAGATAGTTGAGATGATTTTCATATATAATTCAAAACTGTAAATACTCAACCCAGAATGGTCCTCATCCCACATTCTCTGACTCCAGCTGATCTCTCCATCTGTTTAGGGATCACGTGGGAACCAATCTCTTAGCAAACAATCCTAGTCATAACTTTACACAGTCTGAGAGACTGACAGAGCCTTATCTATATAGAGAGAGATCCCTGATACACGATCACTACCATCCTCTTCATTTTCTAAGCATGCACAGGGTCCAATTTTTCAAATTATTTTATTTATCCTTGGTTAGTTCTACAAAGAATTTGAGGCAACTACAACACAAACATTTATGATAAAATGGTGGTTAATTTTTTAAAATTTGAAATTAAAATTTAAAAAAACTAGGACCAAGAAAACAAAATACTAGAAAACAAAAATTGGGGACCATTAAAACTTCACAACTGCTAAATTAAGTTCCATATTTGGCTCTAAACCTCTGGTAGCCAGAATAATGGCCCCCTAAATGTCCATGCCCTAATCTCTGGAATTTGCGGGCATATACATGGCAAGGGGAAATTAAGGTTGTAGATGGAATTAAGGATGCCAAAAAGTGGAATTTAAGATAGGGAGATTATCTGAATAAAATCAGTGTTATCACAGGGGACTTCACAGAGTTAGAGCAAGATGTGGCTATGCAGGACAAGGCAGTTGTTAGAAAGACTGAGGAAGATTCTACCCAATGTAGCTAGAGGAAGGAGGCCAAGGCAAGTATGTAGCTTCTGGAAACTGAAAAAGCAGATTCTCCCTTGGAGCCTCCAGAAAGGAACACTGCTTTGCTGACACCTTGGTTTTAGCTCAGTGAGGCCTGTATTTATTTCTAACCTATTGAACTGTAAGATAAAAAATTTATGTTGTTTTAAGCCACGAAGTTTGTGGTAATTTGTTAGAGCAACAATAGAGAACTATTACAGCCTCCTAGCTCCCAAGACTAATTCTCATTAATAGAAGGGAGGAAACATAACAATTTGTCAGGAAAGGCAAAATATTTTCTAAATCAAAGTTCTAAAAGAAATTTCTCATGCGGCGCTTTACATAGGAGGCTCTGAGTAAGAATAGTGGATACACAGTTCTCAATAATATTCTGGATATTACACAAGAAATTTCACATGATTTTTTCTTACATTATTCTTTTCTTACATTATTTTTCTTACATTAGTCTTTATCATCTTAAAATACAATTGAGTAAAGTCAATCTTTGAGGGAGTAAAATAATATAAACCAAGTTTGGATTTTTTGGGCACAGTCAGCCTGATTTGAAGAGATTGTAACTTGGAACAGCATAAATATTATGGATAATTAAGTGTAATAATTCATGTAATAAAGTTCATTCAGAATTAAAAACTATTAATACATCGATACTGGGTAAATCTCACAATTTATGAATTATAGAAGGCGCCCCTTATTTTAATATTTTATCTGTAGACTGTTTTGGATTTTGATGTAAACAATCACATCACCTGCAAATAAAACGGTTTTGGATCTTCCTGTCCAGACTGAGACCTATTAAGGGAATTCCCATCTATTCCTAGTTTGCTGAGAGAGTTGTTTTTAGTTTTTCATTTTTGTTTTTTTTTCTTTTTTGGTTGTTGCTTGTTTGTTTTTTGGAGGATGTTTGTACCTATCTTTAAGAAGAAGATGGTCGGGGCGCCTGGGTGGCTCAGTCGTTAAGCGTCTGCCTTCGGCTCAGGTCATGGTCTCAGGGTCCTGGGATCGAGCCCCGCATTGGGCTCCCTGCTCAGCGGAAAGCCTGCTTCTCCCTCTCCCACTCCCCCTGCTTGTGTTCCCTCTCTCGCTGTGTCTCTCTCTGTCAAATAAATAAATAAAATCTTAAAAAAAAAAAAAAAAAAGAAGATGGTCTATGGTTTCCCTTTCTTATAATGTGCTTGTTGGCTACAAAACAAGTTATAAAGTATGCCCACTTTTTATATCCTCTGGAAGAGTTTAAGATAGCTATTATTTCTTCCTTAAATGTTTTAAAGAATTGATCATTGGCACAATATCTGGGCCTGCAGTTTTCTATGTGGGAAGGCTTTAATTATAAATTAGATTTCTTTTTTTTTTTTTTAAGGTTTTATTTATTTGAGAGAGAGCAAGAGAGAGCACGAGCAGGGGGGTGGGGGTGGGGGTGGAGAGGGAGAAGCAGGCTCCCTGCCAAGCAGGGAGCCCAACGTGGGGATCGATCCCAGGACTCTGGGATCATGACCTGAGCAGAAGGCAGATGCTTAACTGAACCACCCAGGCACCCCTAAATTATATTTATTTTATAGATATGAGACCAATCAGATTTTGTATTTCTTCTAGGATGGATTTCACTGGTTTTTGTTTTTTTTTGGGGGGGGGTTGCCTTTTTTTTTAATAACAGCAGTATTGACATATAATACATATGCCATATAATTTGCCTCTTTGAAATACACAATTCAATGGTTTTTTTAATATATACATAGAGTTGGGAAACAACCATCACCACAATCAGTTTTAGAACACTTTCATTATCCCCAAAACTCTGTACTTGGCAGTCATTTCCTGTTCCTCCTGACCTCCAACCCCTGACAATCACAAATCTACCTTCTGTCTCTATGAATTTGCCTATGGTGGACATTTCATATAACTGAAATCATAGAATATATGGTATTTTGTTACCAGCTTCTTTCACTTAACATAATCTTTTCAGGGTTCATCTATGTTTTAGCATGTATCAGTACTCCATTCCTTCTTGTTGCCAAATGATATTCCATTGTATGGATATATGATATTTTGTTTACCTATTCATCTGTCTGATCTGTCAAATCAGATATCTGAGTTGTTTCTACTTTTTGGTTATTATGAATAATGTTAATATGAACATTTGTGTATATTTTTGTGTGGACATATGTTTACATTTCCCTTAGGTAGTTAACTAGAAGTAAAATTATGAGATATGGGAACTCTCTATCTGACATTTTGAGGAATTGCCAAACTGTTTTATAAAGTGGCTGTACCATTTTACACCCCCACTAGGGTTCCAATTTCTCTATATCCTCGCCCATACTTATTACCTTCTTTATTATAGCCACCTGAGTGATGTTAAGAGGTATTTCATTGTGGCTTTGATTTCTATTTCTCTGATAACCAGTAATGTTGAGCATCTTTTTTTGTGCTTACTAGCTATCATATCTTTGTTAGAGAAATGTCTATTCAGATTCTTTGATCATTTTTCAATTAGTTGTCTTTTTATTATTGAGTTTAGTGTTGGTTTTGTTAAATTATGTTATTCTAGGAATTTGTCCATTTCATGTGAAGTTTAAAAATTATTGGCATAAAGTTGTTCAGAATACCCTCCTATCTTTTCCGTCTTTTTAATGGCTGTAGGATCTGTAGTGATATTCCCTTTTTCCGTTCCCGATATTGGTAAATTAGTTCTACTTTTGTTCTTAATCTGTTAGTTTGAATTATAATTTCTCCTTTGATGTAGTTCTCAAATATTGGAAGATTTTCCAATGAAACTGTTATAATTCCCAGCTTAATTCCACTATGGTTAATGAACATACTTTGTATGATTTCAGTCTTTTGAAATTTATTATTTATGGCCTAGCTTATGGTCAATTTTGGAAAATGTTCTATGTGCATTTGAAAATAGCCAAGTATCTATAGTTGTGGTGTTGCCAGAGGCTTTTAATACCAGCTGAGTTAAAGTTGACATTTTTTGGCGACAATTAAGGGCTTAACTGTTTCTTGCTTGACTGGAGAACTATGTACCTCTGCAAAGTCAAAACCTTCAAGAAACTGTTGTGAGGAAATTTCCAAATAGAATATGCTACTACCCTAAATCCCATGGAATTAAAGTCAAAGCAGAAAAGCATATTTGTTTGCGTTTCCTTCTGGTGAGAAGGATCAATTTCATGTTAAGAACCCAACCATGCATATTAATTCTTATTAAGACTAGAAACAAAGGTTGGACTGGGTTGTTTTTACTCTCTAGGGTTATTTAACTAATTGGTTTTTAAACCAGTTTCCTAGAAAGAATATATATTCTTCAAAAAGCTTAATAACTCATAATACATAAACACCAGATGAAATTTAAAATTAGCTAACTACTTCACTTCATTTTACATGAAGGGAGCACTTCATTAGGAAAATACCAATCTTGTATTTCATGCAGGCTTTGGGGACCAAATGTTCTGGTTTAAAACAATTTTAAACCCTTATAAACTTTTTACTCTTTGATTTTCATCATAGACCTTTGTTCCCTTTCTACTCGTTTCCTGCAATATAGGAGCCCATCGCGTCTCCTAGACAGGAGTAATGATCACAATGAAGTCAGAAAATTAAAAATGGGACAATGCTTTAGCGATAAAAAACAAAAATCAATTTCAGTTGGCAGAATGGACAATGAATCTAGGCATAGAATTTGATGTACAAAGTTCAAGTCCTGGTCTCAATACTGAGTTGCTCTAAGGTAGATGATTGTGTGAAATCTAGTATCATGCCACCATTTGAAAAAACAAAACAGAAAGGGAACGTGTAGAGGATGTGGTAAGGAATCACTACTGACCAAAACACTGTGAAACTTCATTTATTATCTCATTAAAAATCCTAGCCAAATGGATGAATAAGAAATTCAAAGAAGATATCTACTTGACCATTTGCCAGCAAAATATTAAGTAATTCCGTATTATGCCTCTCTTTCAAAGCAAAGCTTGAGTAATTGTGACAAATAATCACCTACCGTCTGCCCTCCAGCTAACATAAGCATGAAGTCAAAAGTAAAACTGATATACCAAAAATATTTCCTTCCAACAATTAAGCTGGGCAGTTCATGAGTATAGCTTGTCTAGTAGAAGAATAAGAAAAATTATTAAGAATCAAATTTACAGCTCTCACGATAATGGCACATAATATCTTATTTCTTACTGACAAAATTTTGTACAAATGTTAGCAAGCAATAGCATCAAAAACACGAGGTATGGAAACATCTATTACATATATGCACAACACAGATCAAATATTCTTTGAAGCACAAAAGTAAGGTACACACATATCTTTTGAAAGATTCTCTTCGATAAAAGACGCCCATTTTAAGCATGATTACTACTTCCTGCCTAGTAACAGATATGTACTACTCAAATTCAGGGAATAAATGGCACTTTTCCCTCATACTTATCTTCAAGAGGAAAAAACGTATTTATCTTTCAGATGCGCAGAAAAAACATTTTTCCTTAAGTCAACAGTACCATCCAATTGTGATATGTTTGTGTCAAAGTTAAATTCCTTGAGTGTAATAATTACATTAGAATTATGTAAAGGAATGTTTTTATTAAAAAATGTTTTTATTCTTAGGAGACACATACTGAATTTTTCATGGATGAAGAGTCAATGATGTCTCAAAAGGCTCAGTGGGAAAACAAAAGTATACACTGGCAAAATATTAACAATTAGTGAATCTAGGTAAAGATGTCCATTGTACTATTCTTTCAAATTTTCTGTATATTTGAAATTTTTCAAAATAAAAGGTTAAAAAGCAAAGCATTTATTAAAAATCCCAAAATGCTGAGGTTGATGGGTTACTACAGACCAGGGAACTGCAAATGCTAAATACCTAGAATATTTTAAGTTCCTTGAATGAAAAAAACTTTCCTCTTTAACTTCGTGTATTTATTTTGGCATTTTTATACTTAGTATACTGGTGTCTAAACTTACTGCTGAGTATTTACTATGTTAAGGTAACAGAAATAGTGGGAAATAGGAGTCACAATTAATGAAAGGACTAACAGCCTTTATCTTAACATTGTGTGTGTGTTTCTTAGTCTTCCCTAAAACCCTTGCCTAAAAAAACAGATGCTTAATTTTGGGACACTCTGAGATCTTCAATATTCCAAAGCTAACCTAGGTAGAGGAGAGAGGGAAAGTAAGAAATTTCTTGATGATAAAAGTCAAATAGGTGCTGCAAGATTCACGCTGGGTTATTTTGTTGGTCAAAACACTGCAATACCTAAGTGGGGGCCTACTGATGACAGATTGGCAGTGGTTCAGGAGGTTTACTACCACCCCCACATCCTCGAACGGGGGGGGGGGTCTCAGTATTTCCCTCCGTGTTTCTATATGAAACACAATGTTAATCCTTAATCTCTATCTTTTATTAAATAACTATGCAAAAAGGTACCACAGGTTTCAAATACATAAAAGAGACAGATTTGTGTATAGGCCTAATAAAAATGGTTTTCTTTCCTCCTTTCTTTCTCTATTGCCACTCTCTCTTCTCACCAAAATGGCAGACTTACTGTGAAAGCTATCTCCTCCAAGCTTTTCAGTTGAACTACATATGACTTGTGTGTTGTAAGGCCTATCCTCGTTTACCCCAATTTGTCAAAATGATGAGAATTGATTTAAATCCCTCTCTGCTGCTGATTTTTAAAGATGCTGGTTATAGTTAGGATCCAGACACTTTCTCCATGGGGTTCTCTCACCAAATTTTCAAATGGCATCTGACAAAATACCTTTTACCTTTTTTTTTAAAGATTTATTTATTTATTTGATAGAGAGAACAAGAGACAGCATGGGGGGAGGGGGCAGAGGGAGAGAGAGAATCTCAAGCAGACTCCCCACTGAGCGCAGAGCCCAATGTGGGGCTCTATCTCACAACCCTGAGATCATTACCTGAGCCGAATTCAAGAGTCAGATGCTTAATCGACTGAGCCACCCAGGTGCCCCAAAATACTTTGTATCTTTTTCTACCTTTCCCAGCAGAAGAAAAGTATTATAGAGACATGACAGAGTCAAAACTGGTATCTGTTTATACAGTGAATTAATGTTCCTATAAAAAGGAGGATTAAGAGTATTAAGAGGTAGAAGTTACTTTTATTTCTAGTGTATGACTTTCAGTGCCAATATGTTTTAAGTGTCATTGAATAGCATCATTTAGATAATGCTCTGAGTGAATGCTTTCTATGGCTTGACAACACAAGCTCTTTGAGGATGGCCAGAATATCACATTCCCCCTCTTTGAATTCAACACTACTAAATAATTTACAAATTGATCTTCAGTAACAACTGCAATAAATAAAAGCTGGTCAATTCTACAATCAGGGTGTGTTAAAGGAGTTCAAGTTTCTAAAATGGACATAATCATAGAAATCAGAAGGCCAAAGGAAAACGTTAGTGGTTTCTAGGAACAGTACTTTTGATATTATCTTCATAGAGTAAGTTAGCAAAACGCTGTGAATATCATTATTACCACAACAGAGGAATCATGGTTTGCTCACTCTTAGCCTATTCCCTCCTACTAATCATTCTACATCTGAAACACATGAAATTCTGAAAAGTCACAGAAGAGGACAATGACCTAGATTACCAGGAGGAACTTTTCATTCTAAATCACAATCCTATAATATACCCAGAACAGCTGCTCAATTATGAGCTGTTTTAAGTCTTTCAAGTTCTCTGCTCCATTATTGTCCTATCATCTAATTCTTTTCCAAGAGGGAAGTTGAACACTTGTCCATTTTGCCTGTTTTCAAAGAGTTATTTTCCATTCTACAAAATTCTAAAAGAACAAAGCAAGTCAAAATATTACCCACATTTAGAGATTAGAGTTACGACTTGATTGCATCTTATTAAAGTACTTAGTACATGCAAGGCACTCAATAAACGTTAATTCTCTTTGGGTAAGAATTTCAGAGCCCACTGTATTAACCAAGTCCATTAAAATCTCTACTACTCTCCCTCTATCACTTAATAATACAAAATAATATACTTCCAATTTTTTCTCTACTATTCCAACTAGACTGCAAACCCTTTGAAAAATGCAGAAACAGTGTCATGCACTTCTTTCAGTGTTCATATACAGTAACTACTTTATAATTGTAATGTTATAGACAGCAATAATTCTAATATCCAAGGCCAGTGGCTACTGCAAGTGACACCTAAAGAAGAGATTCAAATACTTATCCAAAATAGTATTAGGTTTCCTTATACACTACGAACAAGCCAGCATACCTCAGGCTATTGTTAAGGTAAAGTCGATAAAACCAAACAATACTGGCACTCTGCAGGGAAAGGCTATGTGATGAGATGGAATGAGCTACGACTAAAGAGTTCTATTACTGTATTGTGTAAACGGTGGCAGTTAGAAGGGTAAGAAACATATCTTAAGCAGTATACCTCCAAGATAAAAACTTAGTCACCATAATTATTTTGCATGTAATGTATATACACAGGGTATTTGCTTTGCAATAGAGAGGCAACAGAGTAACCAAAGTTGAAGGGAGAGAACCAATGTAAGACTATTTTTCTGGGTGCTTCTGCCTTAAACTGATTTTAGAGTGTATGCTGGGGGAGGAGGGTGAAGGAAACCAGCTACAATAAGTAAATGTACATTCACAGCAATGAAAAGAAATAGAAAAAAATATTGGTAATAAGTTTGCTGCATAACACTTTTTATTAATCAAACTGTTAAATGCAACTATTTAAATTATAACATTATGCTACCACTCCTCATCCCACTTTTACGGGTTTGCCTGGTTGCCCAGAAGATTTTTTATAGGGAAGCTCAGTAACTTCACCAGGTTATATTTTAGTTTTAATCATTCTGAATTAGCTAACTTAAAAGCACATACCAACTGGCTGTAAGGGAATACCCTTCGGTTACTGGAGTATAGGAAACCAGAGGAAGTTTCCTTTTACTTAAATGACTATTAAAAGTTCTACTGTGCAACCAAATAAATCTCTTATTTTTTGCTCATTCTAACACATCCCTACATGTTCTTTCTAGAGTATATTAAAAATTTCATTAAATTATCTGAAGAAAAAAATCTAAAATGTAAGACCTGCTAACGGGTGCTGCATATATGACACACTGGTCCCTAAAAGACCCCTCTAGAGTTAAGAAAAAAATTATGGAAAATACTATGAGATTGGAGCAATTTTTTAGCCATGTTCAACTCTAAGGCGCATTTATGATTCCTCACTATGAATGATGAAGAAAGGAGCACATTTATACTTCTGTCCATCCCCTTCCCCACCTATTTTTATAATATTGAGGTTTATAAATTTACAATTTATTTTGAAAGTATAATTTCCACTGAAGTATACAAATTCTGTAATGAAATGAATTTAAATTTCTTATTAATCACATTGTTTTTGCCATGGCTTACTTCTGAATTCTTTATTCTGATTCATCTCTTGATTACGTCTATTTCATCATGATGTAATTTGCTTTAAAAGGTCTTACGGGTGTATGTTTGTTCAGCTTTTCCACGCTAGTGTACATCCATGCATGCGTTGTATTTATGCTTCAAGTATTTGGCTGGTTAAAAAATCTCAGGCGAAACCTCAGGACGAGGTAGGATTCCTCCATTGTTTTCTAACACTGGACCTACTTTAGCTTCTTTCTAAACAAGAGACAAGTTCTGTCCCTATCCCACTACTTAGATGTCTACAGAATTCTTTTAAGTTAATAATTTGACTAGGATATGTCTTGATATCAGTTCTTGTACATCAGTTGTTCCTAGGCCATAGGGTAGTCATTTTGATTCAAGGTTTTATTTCAGGAAAAATTTTCTTCTATTGTAACTCTAAATGTATTTTTAGTTCCATTTGTTGTTTTCATCAAGAACAGAGGTCGGCAAACTATGAGCAGGTAAAATCCAGCCTCAAACCTGTTTTTGTACATAAAGTTTTACTGGAACACAGCCATAGTGTCTATAGATGCTTCTGCACTACAAAGGGCAGAGCTGACCAGCCGCAACAGAAACTGCAATGACGGCAAAGCCTAAAATATTTACTATCTGGCCCTTTACAGAAAAAGTCTGCTGACCCCATGCTTGTATCTCCTTTGGTTTCCCTTATCTTCTTCTCTAATTTTTATATGTTCTTTTTTTTTTTTTTTTTTTTTTTTTAAAGATTTTTATTTATTTATTTGACAGAGAGAGAATGAGAGAGAAAGCACATGAGAGGGGGAGGGTCAGAGGGAGAAGCAGACTCCCTGCCGAGCAGGGAGCCCGATGCGGGACTCGATCCAGGGACTCCAGGATCATGACCTGAGCCGAAGGCAGTCGCTTAACCAACTGAGCCACCCAGGCGCCCTATATGTTCTTATTTAATGTCATATAATTTCCTCAAGCCTCTCAGCCATGTCTGATTACATTTACTCTCTTCTTAAAATTTCTAATGCGGTTTTCATTACTCTAATTGCTTTTCTTTTTTCTCTTGTATTTCTTTCCTGAGGTTTGCCCACTGATATTTCATCTCCTTCTACTGTCCTATTACCTCTTCTTAACATTTATGTTGGAGAGGTTTTAAAAAATTATACTGTATTTTCTGTAACAGATCATGTCTATCATTTCTTTGTGTCTATGAGACCTTTTGGAACTCCAATAAAGCCTCACCGGTTAGACCTTTTAAAGTAATGTAACACTTTGAGAGAAACCAGTACATTGCTTGGGTTTCCCAGGAGAGGTTCAGCATCCTCCCACGTGCAGAGTAGATTTCACAGTATATAGCAAGTTAAACTTCATTGTTTCTAATTTGGGCTTAGCCTTGTGCCTAATTTCACTAATGATGGACTTCTTTTCTATCTTCTTGTCTTTTTGTTTTTAGTGAGTTTCAAAGGAGAAGCGAAGAGCAAAAACGGTCTTCACTCTGCTACCTTTAACTGAAGTCTCCTCCTGACACATTATATTTTAAGATGAGCTAATCTTCAAAGAAATAAATTATAAGCTTGACAGGTTTGAATGCATCAGGTAATGAAAGAAAAAAAAAATCCAACATCAGCAGTGTGAAAGAATTGCTTAGAAGACGACTGTGCCAGGAACAACATTTGTTTGGAGCTCTGTTTGAGCAGTCGTGCCAAATCAGTTGTGAGACTTGGATTAAAAGTAGCTGCAGAATGCTGTACTATAAAACTTCCACAGCATGTTTACAATTAAGTTTAGGATTAGGATTAGCAGTTTCACCTGAATATCACTTTATAAAGTCCCTTTTGCACTCTTCCATTTGATGTAGCACTCATTTGTCGACATACATGTGTATAATTGCATTTCTTTTTTCATCACTTGCCACTCTGGATGAAATATCCCCTCCAATTTTAGGAGGTTAGATTAGGTGATTTTTAAGGCTTAAAATTCTTTGGGTCTAGATATTAAAATATCATGCTATTAGTTATGATACACACTGTTCAGTAGAAAGCTGAATTATATTTTTTAAAATATTTTATTTATTTATTTATTTGAGAGAGAGAGAAGGGGAGGGCAGAGGGAGAGGGAGAGAGAGAATCTCAAGCAGACTCCGCACAAAGCCTGATGCAGGGCTCAATACCACTATCCCGAGATCATGACCTAAGCCAAAATCAAGAGTCAGACACTTAGCCCACTGAGCCACCCAAGCGCCCCTGAATTTTTAATACATCTATGTATAGATAAAGGGACATAAAACAAATAGACTTACAGGTGATTAGTCTGTATAGTTTCCAAATTACTTACAGGAATCATGTATTATTTCACAATCAGAAAAAAAAATCACAAAAATATGCTACGTATAGTACAGATAATCAAATGATATGACAATCAAATTAACAAACACTCTTACATTTCTTTCCCAAGTTTTGCCTGATTTTTTAATCACCTTCTGTAATTAAAGGTTTGGTTTTCTGCAGTCTTCAGAGTTGTTCACAGCTCTGTATCTTACATCTTACTGCTGGTTGATGTCTTTGTGCATAAGAAGATCCTCTGTCTCTAAGTGTTAATATCCAAATTGGTGGTCAGCAGCTCTCACTAGCAGGCCATGGCTGGCTAGATCATTTGAATTTGTGTTACAATGGGTTCTACTCATCTTGCTAAAAGCTGTCTCATTTCAGCTTCCTATTGGGAATCTGTTTGGATTCCCGACATGAGTCATCCTCAGTATATAAAAAAATCCAGAATGTGGGGCTGGGATAGTGAGCTAATAACTAGACTGTGTTCCAAGTGCTGGCAGCAGTGAGCCCTCATGCTATTTAATGTTTAGTACAGCTTAGAAATGACACCGATTAAAGTGATTCCGGAATCAGATGTGACAGTTAAAGCACATTTTGAATCTCCAAGTCTCAAAGATGACTGAATTGTCAAGTTGCAGATCTTAAGTTTGCTCAAGGGTTGGATGTCCTGCTCTGCCAATCTCCCACAGGAAACTAACAAACAGACAACATGTGCTCGCTTCGGCACATACTTCGGCATATACTAACAAACAGACAACATAAAACCCAAGAATTTGACAAAACATTATTTAAACCAGTAATGGGAAGAAAGCTTACTTCCTCTTTGCAACAATTTGCCCCAAATTGCAATGATAAGTTTATTTTAGAGCATATTTTCAATAATGAATACATCTTTAAAGATTACTCACTAGAGACCAAGTTCCTTTGCCCCTTCACATCCTGTATTCAACCTCTTAATCTCTTTATAAAATTCTGTTCTCTCTGGTCACTGGATCAGAGTTCCCTTTTCTTCCTTTTGTCCTGTCTCTTGCTCTGCCCACTGTCTCTACCTCAGGTCGATAATGAAGAAATCTTGAAATTTCAAATTAAAAGCATTAAACTTCCTATGCTAAAGAAAAAAAGCACTAAACACATCAAAAATGAATAGGTAAATATGGGTTGGTTTTTTGTTTTTGTTTTTTTTAAGATTTATTTATTGGAGAGATGGCACCCGTTTTGGCAGGGCGGGGGGGGGGGGGAAGGCAGAGAATGAGAGAATCTCAAGCAGACTCCCTGCTAAGCCTGAGCCCAATGTGGGGCTTGATCTCACAACCCTGAGATCATGACCTGAGATGAAATCAAGAGCTGGATGCTTAACCGACTGAGCCACCCAGGCGCCCCCTAAAATATGTTCTATATGTGAAATTGCCTTTAAATATATCTAGTACCTAAATGACAAGGAACACAATCTTGACTGAGTGAAATTTATTTTTTTCCAGGGAAGTAAGGCATATACAGGGGGGTGCTTCAGGTTGTGTCTGTGATGAAGGACAAGACATCATTTAGAATTTTATAGGTACCAAAATAAGACTGAGAAGCCAATAGGGTCTTTTGGTAAACTCTGCAAAAAAAAAAAATTTTACATTATCTTGAGAAATTATCATCTGTCTTCAAGGATAAGTTGGTTAATATGAAACTTATTTTTCAAAAATTTAAACATCGTCATTACTCAATCCTTGAATACAGAGATAGAAAGCAATCATTAAACAATAAGCTCAAAGACAACTTATGCATTTTAATAAATAGCATGCCTCTGTATCAAACTAAACTGAGTTTGAGATTCCCTTCCCCGTGCTCTGACATTCTAATGCATTGATTGAGAGAACAGCAAACAAGGATTGGGTAGCAGCCTAGTCAAGAAAAGAAAATCCAGGGGCACCTGGGTGGCTCAGTCATTTGAGTGTCTGCCTTCCACTCGGGTCATGATCCCAGGGTCCTGGGATTGAGCCCCACGTCGGGCTCCCTGCTTGGCGGGGGAGTCTGCTTCTCCCTCTCCCTCCCCCCAACTCTTTCTCTCTCTCTCTCTCAAATAAATAAAATCTTTAAGAAAAAAAAAAGAAAATCCATATGTAACAATAATCTGAATGACGTGCACTGACTTTACAGTACAAATCTTACTGAATGGCTTAATAAAAGATCAAGTCTACTGGTAGATCTCTACTACCCAAATAACTACAACAGGCACAAAAACATGCTTATCTCATAAAAATGCCAATTCAGTTCAGCAAAAAACATACATGTATACATGAACACATCAAGATGTCAACAAATGATATTTTGGCTCATTGATGCTACAATGCAAGTTTTCTTTAACATAATGACATTTTCTCAAAACCACTATAACAAAACTGAAAAGGCAATCTGGACTTAAATCTTATCATCCACTATATTGTAGCCTATCTTTCCTATATTATAAATTATGCATTTTTGTTTTGAGAAACCATCAGTAAAAATCTGCGTCTAAACTCTCTTGTTTCAAACCGTGACCCCAAGGAGTCAAGTAATAAAGTGTACACTGAATAGCTATTACTAAAAGCATGTTAACAGGTTTCTTACTTGGTGTAACCAAAAGAAATTACCATGTCGTTTCAGTATTGTCCCTCAGCATATCTAGGGTCTAACGTCCTTGCTTTACTATTTCTACTCAGTATAAGTCTTATTTTAGTTATGTTCTCTAGGGTCTCTCTCAGCTTCCTTAATGGCCTAGACCCATTTTGCCAACCCTTACTTCTGGTAAGTCCATTCCATCAACTCCTGTCATAGGATGAAGCAAGGACTATAAAAAAAGGGCAATATAATTGTGTTAAATGACATCACTACAAATTCATGTTATCCAACCTTAGCTAGATGGCCCTGAGGTCACAAATGGTTTTGAATCACAGCTCCCCCATTTACTAGCTTTGCGATTTTGAGCAAGTTCTTTACCTCAAACCTTAGTTTCTGCATCTATAAATCCAGATGTTGTGAGATGTCAAAGGACTAATGTATAAAAGCAATGGCACTCAAAAACACTAAACAAACAAATAGAAAAACCTTGCTATTATTAATTACTCTTGCAATAGCCTCCAATCTTTTGTCCTTCTAATAAATCCACGAGAGTACACCAGTCATCCTTCTAAATAAAAACTGGTTGATACCATCCTCTCTTGAAAACACTTTCACTGGCTTTCCACAAAATTAACCAATCTCAGCTCTTCCTCAAGGTCTTGGAAGGATACTTCCTTCTAAAACATACCTAAAAAATGTGGGTCATTGAAGGTTTATTTCCTTTATCTAACAGCTGTCTATCCCATGAATATGAGGAATTCACCTGAAAATTTAACAAAAACTTTTGGACACTTCATTCTTGAGTCAAAATTATAAAACATTTTCTTGGGATTCTGCAAGGTTTCTGAAGTTTGTATTTCTGATGCCCAAGACTGCTCCTGCCTCACAAATTTCTATAGTATATTCATTTAATTTCAGGGCAAAGATTTGCCTCATTTGGCCGGTAATGAGCTCTGCATCATGAGCCAAAGACAAAAGAATCTGGCTAAGTTTCAGAAATTGCAGGTGGAAGAAAAGGTAAGCCAACTGCTAAATATAATGACGAAAGAAACATAATATCCATTACTGGTGGTGATATCTGATTGTAAAACATGACTATTCTTTAAATTCATGTTATTCTTTTCCTAAGTATTTCTTAGAGAAATCATCTATTTATCATCAAGTAAAATAAGTGTGTCTAAAGATTACTGCAAAGTTTCCTATTTCATGTTGCTTATTGACTAGACTCCATTTAAGTGATTTGCTTCTATTTGGAAAAATAATTAGATGTTTAAGTAAGTAAATGGAATCTGGTTAGGGATCAGTGATTTTAAGTTTTTTTTTATTTCATCACTTTTTCCTACTAGTAACTTATAAATACATGTTAATAGAATGTTTTTTTATGAACTGTCCATGTTCCTGATGGAGAAAAGGGAAAAGGTTCCCAGCACTCTATCTTCTTTTGGCTATCCCTTAAAACATCCACTCAACACTTCAGTAAAAAGTCCAATGTCAGGTCTATTTTCTGAGCAAATCTTATGTGTGTGGGGAAAGGAGGGAAAGGAGACAGAGGGTATATGTATATATGGAGAGAGCAGTAAAAGGCAGAAAAACCAAAGTATTAGATTCACTATTCCAATAAACAATTTAAAACTGAGTTTCCTGGTAGCTAAACTTTGGGCTTTGATTATATTATGACGATTAGCCTCCTTTTTTAATAAAAATGACCAAAAAAAGAACTCTATAAAGTTGAGCAGATTTTATTTAGTTTTCCTGGCTTAGCCCACATCAAAGTTATTGGCTCCAAAGAAAAGCACCTTTCGTGGCTTGTTGTTGTTGTTGTAAACATTTCAGAAAAAGTTCACCTCGCCCAGATGAGAAGTCATTAAAATATTAACAATAGGTAACATATTTCTCAAGATTCTCATTTAGGTTTTACTTCAGGTGATTGTGTTGTTAATGAGGAATTATTACAAAGTCTTCCCCCCTCCACTCCCTAAAGCTGAATCATCTTATCGTGGTATTTATTTATGGCCAAAGTCAGGTTTTAAACTCACCTAGATATCCAAATAATAAATGAAAATGCTGCTCTTGTGTGTGAAAAGCAATACAATCATTATTGTTTCTCAACACCTTAAGAAACCACATCAATTACCAGAGCAAAGGTCACTCTTTAGAGCTATAAAAAAGTGTAACCTAGATGAACTGGAGTAATGATATGAAACTCACCTCCACATTTCTGTCTTACACTGTGCTAGTGCAAAGAAGTTCTGTGCTGCCAAGTGACATCAGGATAGATGGGACAAAGCTTTTGTATCATTTCAAAAAGAAACAATGGTAGGAGATTGAGTCATCACACCAACATATGTATGCTGAACTCACAAGAATCTGAGCAGTGGTAATCAGCGCCATAATCATATTTCAAGTTGTCCAGTTAACGTTAGTAAAACATTACCACATAAAATTAAGGCCACTTGAATTTTGCTAGTTTTATAATATGGTTTTATAGCGATATAGGAGCTAAGTGCCTCTCTGACCTTATTTTGTAGCTCTGTACCTCTTCACTCCATGGGTCCCAGCTCAATGCCACCTTCTACTTCCTCGAACTGGCCAAGTCTGCTCTGATCTTATGGCCTCTCATTAATTATTTGTCTCTGCCTGGAATATTCCTTCCATAGATTTTCAGATGATTGGCTCTTTCTTGTCAATCAGGTTTCATTAAACATCTCTCCTCAGAAGAGTCCTCCCTTTCCATCAATCTGAAGTAGCTCAAAGTGAACACAAGAATGTGAACACAAGACTCTATTTTATTCTTGCCACTTCTCACTGTGTGATTCTCTCTTAGTGATTTGTTTTTGTCCCTTTCCCTTCTGCCTATACCACCACTAGAACACAAGATCCATGACTGGTTCAACTATTTGTTCCTGTCCCCAACACCAGTGTAACTGGCACATCTTAGACATATTCGTTCAAATAATTACTGCGTATTAGAATGAATTAATGAATTAAAGGCTTCCACATACCTGCCTCAGCCCATTGCGGCCTAGTACCTGCCTAAGCCTGGCTTCATCTCACATCAGCCTTCTCCTCACTCTGTACTTCAGTGCACACTGGTTGTTTGTAATTAGTTCAATTCTACATTCTCCTCTCTAGGCACAGGGTCTTTCCCCATCCAGTCTGTTTAGAGAAAGACCCCCGTTTATTCCTTCATCTGATTAATGCCTATTCATTTTGCAGATCTCATTCAATCACCCCCTTGTATAACCAGACTAGGTCAAATCCCCTTACCTAATGTTCGCTTGTTTTTAAAAAGTTTGTTTATTTATTCTTTTTTAAAAGATATTATTTATTTATTTGACAGAAAGAGACACAGCGAGAGATGGAACACAAGCAGGGGGAGTGGGAGAGGGAGAAGCAGGCTTCCCACCGAGCAGGGAGCCTGATCTGATGCGGGGCTCAATACCAGGACCCTGGGATCATGACCTGAGCTGAAGGCAGACGCCTAATGACTGAACCACCCAGGAGCCCCTATTTATTTATTTTTAAATAATCTCTACACCCAACATGGGGCTCAAACTCACCACCCCGACATCAAGAGTTGCATGCTCTTTTTCTGAGCCAGCCATGCATCCCATTACCTAATGCTCTTCAAGTTTTTCATCTCTCTCTTTAAGCACTTAGGAAATTATAATTTTACATTTATTTTTTTTAAGTTTATTCATTTTTTAAAAATTATCTCTACACCCAATGTGGGGCGTGAACCTATGATCCCAAGATCAAGAGTTGCACGTTCTTCCAGCTGAGCTGGCCCTGTAATTTTACATTTAATTGTGAGATTATTTGATTAATATCCCTTCCTTTACTGGACTGTGAGCTCCATGGAAGCAGGAATCATGTCACCTTTACAGGGCATGGCACAGGGATGCCTGGGTGGCTCAGAGGGTTAAGCATCTCCCTTCAGCTCAGGTCATGATCCCAGGGTCCTGGGACTGAGTCCCACATCGGGCTCCTTGCTCGGCGGGGAGTCTGCCTGTCCCTCTCCCTGCAGCTCCCCCTACTTGTGCGCTCCTTCTCTCTCTCTCTGACAAATACATAAAATCTTAAAAAAAAAAAAAAAAAGACTCATTACAGTGCGTGGCATATAATAGGTACTCAGTACGTACTTATTATATGTATAAATATCTGTGGAATGAAGAAGGAAAAGAAAACGTAAGAGAACTTTCCTTAATCTAAGTAAAAAGCTTTCTCATTGTATAGTTCTCATTTAAATGAAGGCTTATTCTGGGACTTAGAGTGGTTCTCGGGGTCTTTTTCTTTCTCTTTTTAAAGAAAACATTACATATCTAACATTACAAAAGAAAAACAGAAATTTGTTTTGGGACGTTAAAAGTTCCAAACTGGTATTTAAAATAATTCTTTTAAGTTTATTTATTTTAAATAATCTCTACATCCAATGTGGCACTCTAACTCAGGACCCTGAGATCAAGAATTGCATGCTCTTCTGACTGAGTCAGCCAGGCACCACCCCAAATTGATATTTTTAAAGCAAAATCTCAACATCAAGTTTTTAGGCTGCTTAAAAAAGTTAAACTGAAATTGGAGGGATAGTGCTAACAAAAGTAGAGATATGTAAACAATGTACCCTCTAATTGATACAATAGAAAATATATAGAATGTATTCTTGCCAAAAACTTGCCAAAAAAGTTGACCTCACCTCTATATTTAATTAACAATGTGTAAGAATACAGGAGATATGGAAGTATGTTAAAACATGCCACAAGGACTAGCAAATTCTTCTACAGCATAAATGCCCTGATTTGTTCAACAAAAAAAGGGCAAGGATTCAAAAAAATGTAAGTGGAGATTCAGTTCTCATTGACACCTAGTCAAAATGGAAGTTCTCTTCTGTCAGAAATATATTCAGTAACACATGCATACAATTATAATGCACCATACCTTTTTTTGTTCTGGGAAATAGCACAAAATAGAATTAATCAACACTCCTATTTGGAGTAATACTGAAATGAATGCATCTGTGTGTGAATTTACTTGTTTTGTTTGCATCCCAACTACCCACAAGAAAAAGCAAATTGCAATCAACCATGCTAAAGGAAAGACTAAATTAGCTTTTACCCTCTACAGAAAATTATCTTAGAAAATTGTCATATGAAGAAGTGATCTAAGAGTATGAAGACAAAAAATGTAGGAATAAAAAGTACTATAGAAGTGTGTCAGGCAGTTAATTAATAAAAAATGTATTTGTTGGCTTTTAAAATGTGTAAATTGGTGGAGCCCTTTTCTCATTCTAAATAAATATTCACTTACATTGCTAAAAAAAAATGTGAGGGATGAGGAATTTACAGATTAAAACAGAATTTAATGTATGGTCCTCATTTAGATTCTGCTTCAAATGAACCAACTCTGGGGCACCTGGGTGGCTCAGTTGGTTAAGCATCTGCCTTCGGCTTGGGTCATGATCCTGGGGTTCTGGGATCGAGCCCCGTATCCAGGCTCCCTGCTCAGCGGGAAGTCTGCTACTCCCTCTCTTTCTGCCCCTCCCCCTGCCCGTGTGCTCTCTCTCACTCCCCTCACTCTCTCAAAAAATAGTCTTAAAAAAAAAAAAAGCAGGGATGCCTGGGTGGCTCAGTGGGTTAAGCATCTGCCTTCAGCTCAGGTCATGATCCCAGGGTCCTGGGACTGAGTCCCACACCAGGCTCCCTGCTCAGTGGGGAGTCTGCTTCTCCCTCTGACCCTCTTCCCTCTCGTGCTCTCTGTCTCTCATTCTCTCTTTCTCAAATAAATAAATAAAATCTTAAAAAAAAAAACAATAAATGAACCAACTGCAATAAAACACTTATGGACAATTAGGAAAATTTGAATAATTACTAGTTATTTGATGATACTAAGAAAATATTGTTGACATTTTTAGATGTGATGATGTGGTTATCCTTGTCAGAGAAATATATTGAAATATTTTTTGAAAATGGTGTAATTTGTATAAAACTATCCTGTATTTGTGTGTTATGTGCAAGTAAATGGGTAAGGGTAAAGATGAGATAAGACTGGCCACGTGGTTGATAAATGATTAAGATAGGTAACTGGTACATGGGATTCATTATTCTTCTATCATAAAAGTTTTAAATTTTCATGATGAAATATTAAGAATATAAAATGGAAGCTTAAGGTTATTTATTGGAGGATAGGAATTGAATAGATTTAGTGATTCTCTAAGAAAAGCCTTCAAAAACAAGCTCTCTTTTCAGAGTTTTTAACATGGATAGATAAGTTAATAGCAGAGGATGCTATGAGGAACAAACTTAACAACCCAGATTTGTGAGTTTGGATTTGTGTGTGTGTGTGTGTGTGTGTGTGTGTGTGTGTGTCAAATATTTGTTCATTCTTTCCACTTAGACATTATTAAATAAAAAATCTGCAGCTTTCGTAGGCTCGCTGAGTCTCTATTATAAAAGGCAAACAGGGGCGCCTGGGTGGCTCAGGTGGTTAAGCGACTGCCTTCAGCTCAGGTCATGATCCCGGAGTCCCAGGATCGAGTCCCACATCAGGCTCCCTGCTCAGCAGGGAGTCTGCTTCTCCCTCTGACCCTCCCCCCTCTCATGTGCTCTCTCTCTCTCTTTCAAATAAATAAATAAAATCTTTAAAAAAATAATAGTAAATAAATAAATAAAAGGCAAACAGAAGATAGAGGAAAATGAGAGCCAACTAGATGAAGAAATACAGGAAAAATTAGAACTGCTAATTGATTCTGTGAAAAAGTGGTTTCTAAAACAAAGACACAAACAGGAAAAAAAAAAAAACCATCTACTGTATAATCTATATTGTCTACCACAACAACCTAAGTAAGAACAGATTACTCAGATGGAAAGACCCACCTAATTTTGCTCCTGAAAAATATTCTGTTTTAAGCCTATCTTCTCTGACAATAAAACCCACAAAGAAGAAAGAGGGGGAAATAGAATATTATTCTATTATAAGAGAAACACAGAAACAATGAGTCATGAATAACACAAATGAAATATACAATTCTCTTGGCATGCAGCCTGAAGGTTGTATGGGGAACAGAGCCACTGTTGATTAATGTGCAGTGAAAAGCTGCTCAATGCAATTATTTGGGAGTTATAAATATTTCAAAATAAATTTGAGTGGTCATGTTTTTGTAAAGGATTGAACAGATTTACCATATCACTTTTCATAGGCATTTACAGAATAAAGATATGTATATAAATATATTATTTTAATGTTCAAATAAAGGCATGAAACACAAAACAGAAAGTGAAGCTTTAAGGGTTATGCAAAGGAATCAATGTTGGGTTTTTGTTGTTGTTGTTTTGTTTTGTTTGCTTTTAAAAGCAAAAACTGAACGATGAAGATATATACATAATAAATATATTTGAGCAGGGTAGGCTCTGAGAACTGCGGCTATCCAACAGGCTAGAGCAACTGAGTACCTTTACCATAATTTTTCTTTTCACTCCATTTCTAATGAAGTTAAACATTTGTAGGCCTCACTTAGGTTCTTCCCAGTTTCACTAAAGGACTTTTAAGGTATTGTTCAGAAGCCCTGGTCAGAGCGGTTAGCTTTGTGTCACTCATAAACCTTTATCTTGATTTATATCAAGAAAACCCAAAGAGGCTTGATTTATATCTCAAATACAAATTTATGTTTAAGTAGAAACGGGATTAACAAAATTTCTTTGTCTTATTTTTTATTTCTACTCTAGACTCACTCAAAATGCTGAAGGGGTGCCTGGGTGGCTCGGTTAGCTGGGCATCTGACTCTTGATTTCAGCTCAGGTCATGATGTCAGGGTTGTGAGACTGAGCCCCATGTTGGGCTCCATGCTGGCCATGGAGCCTGCTTGAGGATTCTCTCTCTCCCTCTTACTCTGCCTCTCCCCCAACCCATTCGTGTGCACCTGTGCACTCTCTCTCTTGCTCTCGCTCTAGGAAAGAAAGAAAGAGAGAGAGAGAGAAAGGAAGGAAGGAAGGAAGGAAGGAAGGAAGGAAGGAAGGAAGGAAGGAAGGAAGGAAGGAAGAAAGAAAGAAAGAAAGAAAGAAAGAAAGAAAGAAAGAAAGAAAGAAAGAAAGAAAGAAAGAAAGAAAGAAAGAAAAAACGCTGAAGTTACTGAAGCAAGGATAGATGACTGTCTCAAAGGAGGCAGGAAAAATCCTCAGGATGCTCTAAGAGTCTGTCTCTAGAATCATTTGCATCAGGAAATGCCATTTATGGCCTTCAGGATAGAATGGGCCAACCTCTCAACTGTGGAAGTTTCCATTTTTTAGTTGAACACTTGGTATTAACAATTCCTTAAAGGCCACATATGCATTCTTAAAGGAAATCTTACACAAATGTGGAAAAGCATGCTTAATTAAGAGTTACCTTGAATTAATTACCTAGAACCCTCAGGAACCAATATATGTTTCTTATTTTCTACTTTTAGAATAAAGTGGTAATTTTCAAAAAAAAAACAAAGTGGCAAACAATTACAGAAGACAACCTTCTAAGAAGTCTTGGGTCAAAGTCAGTTCAAGCCTCTCAAAAGGAAGTTGGGTACATGGGTGGAACATGTGACCAGTCAGAAGGCCAGAGTTCTAATGTTAGCTCCGGAACTGGCCAAGACTGTGACCTCTCTCAAGTCCCACACTTCTCTCTGAAATTCAGTTTCTCCATCTGTGATATGAGGACTGGATTAGATGATCTTTAAGATCCTTACTATAAAATTCTATCTCATCATCCTTGATCCTACAGCTTCAACAGTATAATCCTAGATGATGAAAAATAAATTTACATTTAAAATAACGTCCCTGAAGGACCTGACAATATAATCATTCAAGTAAGAGTCACTTATATTAACTACACTGTACCTATAAAATCAACAGAACAGAACAGATCTTTTGGAAATATTTCAGCAAAAAGGACTGCAAGTGTTATGAGTCAGTACTAATTATCCAGAAACTTATTTAATCGGTCAGAACCTCTTGTCATGTCCATTTGGAAAGCACTTTAAATTTCTATCACACAGAAATAGTTTCCTAGCTTAATAGGTGATACTGTATCATAACACTAAAAGTACTATAATTTTTCTAGAGGACAGTGTTCAAAGAACTATGACTATGGTCTCTACCCACCTCTATCTCTCCAAGTTAATGACAATCTGCTTAACTTTCTGATTTCTCCTTTCACTGCAACAGTTTGAAAAATAATCCAACACCTAAGATTTATGTACTTATTTGCATGTGAATTATATTTCAATTAAACATTTTTTTAATGCATACGGGCAAGATTTTAAAAAATCATCCAAACACAATTCAATTCAAAGATTTTGCTGGGAAAATACAATTTTCTCTTTTATTCAGCATTCTGTTAGAGAATGTTTGCTTTTATTATCAGTGATTTTCAGGTTTTCAAATGAAGAGAATAACTACAAGGATGTAATTTTTAGACAGGGTAGATGTATGAACTCATTAAGTCATTCAGTAAATAAATCTTGACTTGCTGATTCATGAACAAGAGGCTTTTCCATCTTTTTGCACTGTCAGAATGATTATAAAAAATAATTAATAGAAACTGATGATCCAACCAATATATTTCAAAAGCAATTTATTACATACATCACAGTGAAATGAGTTAGGTTTTCTCCTACATGATTAGAATAAAGAGATTTAGCAGTATCTAATGTATGCTCTTTGCCCCAATGATTCTGCTTTCAAATATTTTCTGTACTGAACTTGTCACAACTATACAGAGATATGAGTGTTCACTAGAAAACAGTTTCATGAAGGCTTGAACTTAGTTTTGTTTACTACTGTGTTTTCAAAACCAAAAATAGTGCTTGGCACACAGAGGATACTCATTAAATATATATTGAAAAATGAATGTTTACTGTGGCACTGTTTATTATAGTGAATATTTGGAAACAATCTCAATAAATGATTTATCAATACAATGAAATACTACACAGCTGTTAAAAAGAATGAGGTTGATCTACATTCACATCTGTGAAAAGAATATATCATGGAGATCTTAGGTGCAAAAAAGTTACAAAATTTAGTATGATTTTAAATTTGTGTTAAAATACATAGTATGATTCTATATTTGCACTTAAAATGTATTCACAAATTTTATATGCATAGAGAAAAGTCTGGAAGAATCTATATCAAACTGTTAATGGTTTTATCTCTAAGCGGGGGATGACTTTTGCTTTCTACTATGTAACACTTCTGTATTGCCTATTTACTTAAAAAAATCACATATTACTCTAATAAGAAAAGATTTCTAAATATGAAAAAAAAATTAAATGCACAAAGAAGAAAGTTCTGGGAAGATGCAATAAAATTACAGAAGTTATCTTTGGGTGCTGGGATGATGGGTATTTTCCCCTTTAAGCATTTAGTTTAGTAAAAAATAATGCCACACTGAGTAGTTTTCTTTTCCCTTTAAGCATTTCCATATTGTTCATATTGTATGCATCACTGAATAGGAATTATTTTTGTAGTTAGGGGAAAATAACAAAAAATTTTAAAACCTCAATATAGTAAATTACATTAACACTGTTTTACCATCAAACTGAAGTTCATAGAGGTTAGATTACATGTACAAGATCACACAGCTAGAAAGAGATATCTAAGGCACTCCCCCAAGAGTAATGATTCACAACAAAGATATAACAATTGTGAATATCTATGCACCAAAACAGCATAGCAGCTATTTATCATAAAGTAGAAAAAGTAGGAGATACAAAACACACAGAAACATATTAGTAGTAACAAGAGACTGTCACTTCTTAGACCACCAGAGATAAAGTAGACAAAATAAGGAGGAAAAGGCTACTTAATCTAGTTAATAAACTAGAACATGTATGCATATAGGTATGTAAGTATGTTCTGCACCCTGAAAATTAAAAACAAAACAACCTCACGAAATGCCCATGTAACATCATGAAAACTAACCACATTAAGTCACAAGGAAAACCTCAATAAAGTCCAAGAAGTAGCAAAAATAAAGAGGACATTCTTTAATCATAGTGTAATAAAACTAGAAATTTTTAACAAAACCAGAAAATAAACTTCTATCTTGAAATTTTAAAACTCTCTGTTATACAATTCTTGGTCAAGAAGGAAATAAGGATTGTTTCAATTTCCCTGTTAAGGCTTTGGCCTTGCCTTAGATTGGATGGGATATCTCTCTAACAGTTAAATGCTTTTATTATTTGAGAAATATTAAATATCTATTATTGAGAAAATAAATATAAATATCTCTGTAACAGTTAAGTGTTTCTATTATTTGAGAAATATGAATATTAAATATTAAACCGCATATAGTTTAGGGCAGGGGTTCTCAGAGTAATAGACCTGGGTTTCCTAGTGTTTCATGAGAAATCCCTGGTGAATTAATGAGCTCTAACAGATACAAAGGGGCATTATTTTTAACCATACTATTCTCTTGTGCCAAGAAACAGATACTACATCATAGGTGTCTCATCAGAAGCCAACATTTCCAGTCATGAGGAGCTATGATCAAATTGGGCGATGAATAAGTAAGTATGCTCATGTATTACTTCATGTTAAAGGAAAATTTGGCCCAACTCCTGGAGTGTATTTTTCTTGGAGTTACGGTAGATAGAACGTTAATATTATAATAGATTTAATACTGAAATAGATATATTTAGTACATAGTTGAATAAAAAAATGTATGCAAGCTTCAAACATAAAACATGGGATTTCAGAGAAACTTCACACTTGCCAAGGACATCCCTAGGATCCTGAGGGCATATACTTCTCACTTTCTATAGTTAGGAATACTTGACAGTAGCTTGAAAATTACCTAGTATAGTGACTTTTTTTGCTATGATGCCAGGTGAGATCCAGCAAAATAGACCAGGAGGTAGCTTTTGTGGATAAACAAAGTATTCATAAAGTTAAAGGAAAACAATTTTGAAAAAAAAGCTTCAGTGCACAATTGTAGGTAACCAAAAGTACCATATAATGCCTCATTTGTTTGGCATGGTCAGAAAATTGAGTGTTCCACATAAGAGTCTGCCATGAAACTAAAGCCTATCCCTTTAAGCATAAAATCTTTTCAACTTTTACATTTCTTTCCTTGGAAGAATTCCTAAAGTATTTTTACTTTAACTTTTTATTGTGGAAAATTTTAAGTATATACAAATCTATTCTACAATGAGTCCCCATGTACCCATCACCCAGATTCAACAATTACTGACTCACAGTTGTTCTTATTTCATCTCTTGTATACCTTATTTCCCTCGAATTATATCCTGTTATACACTAATATTTTAATATCTCTAAAAGATAAAATTATTTTAAAAACATAATCACAATTATATGAAACATAATTACAATTAGTAGTTTCAGTGGAAAATATTCTAAGATTTACTCATTTTACTTAAGTATACTGATTATGAAACAACTTCTATTTGATAATCCGGAGTCCATATTCCTGGACGTGGGGTGCTGCCATATCAGAAACCTAAAACATGTGGCCCTGATTCTGGGATGTGGTGGCAGGTAGAGATAGGGTGAGACTTGAGGAGGCTGTTGCTGACAGCTTAAAGGTAAGTGAGGAAAAGTTTATCAGAAGCTAGAGGAAATATATGTAGTGGTGGAAATTTCGGCAATACTGCCACTTACAGTAATGTGGAAAATAGGAAACCTACCCTAATGAACTCAATGTTCTAGCTCAGGAGATTTTTGGGCAGAGTTTTAATGGTGCTATCTGTCTTCTCCTAGCCGTCTATAGTAAAACACAAGTGTAAGAGATAAGCTACAAAAAACAAACAAAAACTGTCATTTTTTTTTTTTAAGGAAAATTTAAAGGAAATATACACAACCTAGGATTTGCTGGGTCTGAAAATAAAACTTTTTCTCATTCCCTATCTCTACAGAAGGCGAACTATTCTCAAATTAAGAAATAGGTTCTAGGCAAACATCAAAGCTAGAATGAGCCTTAAGGATCTTTTAAGACCTCGGGAAATATTTAAGGTGGTGCCCCATAGACCCTTTCAAACAGGGGGGCGAAGAAAGGCTGTATAAACATAGGTCATGCCTCACAGAGACTCCATTCAACACTAAGGCTTCTAAGAATCTTAAGGGTGTTGTCCCACTGCAGTCTCACAGGGAGCCCAAGGCTGAGGAGGCTTATCCTGAAGAGATTTTTGGGTGTGAGTTTGTCTAATGGAATGAATTTATAAAGTGATTTAACAAGAAGCCCACAAAGGTTTCAGAGACATTGTATCAAGTTGGACTGAAAGGGACAGAAACACAAGAAAATGAAAGGAGGCTTTGGACTTCCCCAAACCTTTATAAAGGTTACTACTCACCTGCAAAAAAAAAAAAAAGGCTAGTTTTATGCAAAAGCAAGGATGATTCAGCAGAATTAAGAGCAAGACGGCAGAGCCAAGAATCTAGGAAACAGTCCCATAGATAGAAAGACTGAGCCCTCCCTAATCAAGGAACTGGCAATATGTGCTATCAATCAGTAACTGTTATGTATCTCTTGTTTTTCCCCTTTTCTGATGGGAAGGTGTATCATGGTTATCCTAGGCCTGTCCCACCATTATATGTTCCATTTATGTAGGGCAGATAACTTATCTCTTTAGTCACAGGTCTTCAAATCAAGAGGAATGATTCTCAAGGAACTATATGCAAGGAATTGCACTTGTGGAGCCTCATTCATACCTGGACTTGGGATAGGTAAGAGCCTGGACTTGGAGCATCAAACTGAGGATCTTGGTAGAGGAGCTGAATGTATTTTGCATGTGAGAGGGATGTGAATTTTTTTTTTTTCCAAAGATTTTTTATTTATTTGACCGAGAGAGACACAGCGAGAGGGAACACAGCAGGGGGAGTGGGAGAGGGAGAAGCAGGCCTCCCAAGAAGCAGGGAGCCCGATGTGGGACTCAATCCCAGGACCCTGGGACCATGACCTGAGCCGAAGGCAGACGCTTAATGACTGAGCCACCCAGGCGCCCCAAGGGATGTGAATTCTTATAGCCACAGAGCAGACTGGCAAATTGTGTCTAGTGGGGAAGGCTACCACAATATATCCCATCCCACTCATTTTTCTTACAATATGATGATGCCAATACATTCTTCCAATCAAGAGGAGAGTCTATGATTCTTCAAATTTGGGTAGGACTGTGAATAAGGAAGTTATGATACATGCCTTCTGAAACTAAGTCATAAAACACAACACAGCTTCCACTTGGTTCTTTTGGATATGCATTCTTGGAACCCAGCCACCCTGTGGTTAGGAAATCTAGGTCACAGTAAGAGGCAACATACAGATATTCCATACTACAGCCCCAGCTGAAATGTAGGTCACATGGAGAGGCAGGATATAGACATTCCATACTTAGAGCCAGCCTCAGCCAGACACGTGTGAGGAAGACCCAGCCATCATCTAACTGCAACCATACTCCAAGCAAGAACTACCTTGTTGAGCCCAAACCCACAAAATTATGAGAAATAATAATACAATGACTGTTAAGTCATAAAATTTAAGGTGATTTGTTACAAAGCACTAGGTAACAAGACCCCAGTATATTCCTCTTTAATAAATTAAACTTTCATGGCCACAAAGGTATCTAGAGAACTGTTTGTCTATATATTAAGTGGTCTCAAGACTCCTGAGCCTCTACAAAATTTTCTGATAGCATAGGCAGATAGGGTTAGGAGTTTCTGGAAAAAGAAAGGTGAGACATAGCTTTCTTGACATAAGAGAAATCATTTCAGGCCCCTCAGCCATTTTGTGATCTACGCCTGACCGGCACACTACTTACCCATGCACATTTCTTGTGGAACTTCCTGGGATACATTAAAACTGCAGAAAACAGACCTCAGTAGTTAATGATTTTAAAGGAACGAAAGAATGCAAAAACAAACAGCCACTACCAGGCCAGGAGATAACCTAACCATATTAGAGACAATAAATCAGTGGTAAAACTCCCAAAGTTGTTTCAGAAGTAAAGACTGACCTAACAACACACATTCTTGAGTTGTCTTTGCAGGATTAAACCCCTCTGAGCACTCAAACACTTAACTGGAGCCAGAGAACTGATGATGATGCTGACCCTTGCTGGTCCTTGCAACTTCAAACAACTAGGACCTGGACTCTGTCAATTTAGGATGACTTCTGCCACAATTCCATACTGAACTCTTCTTTGCCAAGCCGCGCTATGAGTATGCAAGCACACTTAGCTTAAAACTTCCCCAATTAGATTGTCTGGGGAAGGGGCAGGCCCTGCTTTAGGAAATATCCCCAGTGTTCTCCCTACTTGTTGCAAGTAAAACCCTTCCTTTTCCCACTCTGGCCTGGTTGTGTCTTTTGGCTCCATACCACACCAAGAGGCAAACCCAGTTTTGGGTTACCATGGTTTTTCCTTTTGCTGGTTGCTCTCTTTCTGAATGGTTTCAACATCTGGCTTCCTATCTGTTGCTTTATTTTGCCCTAGTGAAATTCTGAGGCAGACTCTGCCTCACCTCTGTGATGATGCTTAGTTCTAAATTCCTAGCTATACGGCTGCCCCTCAAACAATGCGGGGCTTAGTGGTGCTAACCTCCCTCACAGCAGGAAATCCCTGTATAATTTTGACTCCCCCAAAACTTCACTAATAGCCTTCTGATGATTGGAAACCTTATTAATAACATAAACAGTCGATTAATACATTTTATATGTTATATGTATTACACACTGTATTCTGACAATAAAGTAAGCTAAAGGAAAGAAGATGTTTTGAAGAAAATTATAAGGAAGAGGAAATACATTTACAGTACTATACTGTGAAAAAAAATCCACATACAAGTGTACCTGCGTAGTTCAAACCCATGCTGCTCAAGGATCAACTGTATTACCACAGTAAACCTTGGAAAGGGGCATAATCATCAGTGTCACCAACATCCCTTGGGCACTAGCCATGTAACACACTACACCTCACAAGCACTGATGTCATTTAATCTTCAAAAGAAAGAAACTCCTGAGGAGATATTAATCATTCTCACACTCACACAGAGATACTGAGTGACTTTATCCAAGGTCACACAGCTAGGAAGTGGCAGAGACAGGATTCAAACTTGACTTCAAAGGCCCCACTCTTTAGTACACATTTGGCTCCTTTTGATAAAGGGAACTGATGTAGCAATCTCTTCTGGATAGAGTTAATTTAAAAATGTTTATTGCTTTTTGGCATTTAGAAAGAATTTCCTACAAAAAAGAAAACATATTCAGAAGGAGAAAAAATGAACTTGATATAATTTCATATTCTTACATAAATATGCAACTACAACTAATATACCTGCACTCAAATAGTAATTACTCAGATCAGTTGCATTTAGTGATTCATGGCATTTTAATAACTATGGGAAAGCACACTGGCTGAAAGGCTTCCTGGTAAAAATAAAAATAAATTATCCTGTATCTAAATATGCAATAAAATTAAGCCGAAACTTCCAAGAAAGAGAAAGACAGAAAAGCTATAGCTTTTTCAACGTTGTTTTTTTTTTTTTTAATTTTTTTTTTTTTTTAAAGATTTTATTTATTTATTTGAGAGAGAGAGAACGAGAGACAGAGAGCATGAGAAGGAGGAGGGTCAGAAGGAGAAGCAGACTCCCTGCCGAGCAGGGAGCCCGATGCGGGACTCGATCCCGGGACTCCAGGATCATGACCTGAGCCGAAGGCAGTCGCCCAACCAACTGAGCCACCCAGGCGCCCCTCAACGTTGTTTTAAAAAAGAAAAACAATCTCTAAAAAGAATCCATCCAAGGACTAGTATAACTCTTACATCCTTCCCCTAGACCAGGGGTATAGATGGGGATGGTGAAAAGACTAATAAAACAGAAAGGAGTGAAAATAATAAATACTAATGATTATTGTTTGCAGTCCATACATGACATTAAGTTAAAATCCTCTTTTGTTCATTTTGTACAACTCTAAGCTACATTAAGAGATGTCCAGCCAGCAGCTGAACTTTATAGACTTAAATTTGATTTTAAAACACTATAGTCATTTCATAATATAAAATAACTCAAAAGACATAAGACCCATCACTAATTTGAAACCACTGGGAATAAGGTAGGGCAACAAAGACAAAATGTGCTACCACTTCTCACCTCTCAACAACGAGGAGATAATTTCATGTAAAATCTTAATATACGCGTGCAACTCTACTGGGTATTTACCCCAAAGATACAAAAGTAGGGACCCGAAAGGCTACGTGCACCCCGATGTTTATAGCAGCAATGTCCACAATAGCCAAACTGTGGAAAGAGCCAAGATGTCCATCAACAGATGAATGGATAAAGAAGATGTGGTATATATATACAATGGAATATTATGCAGCCATCAAAAGGAATGAGATCTTGCCATTTGCAACGACGTGGATGGAACTGGAGGGTATTATGCTGAGCGAAATAAGTCAAACAGAGAAAGACATGTATCATATGACCTCACTGATATGAGGAATTCTTAATCTCAGGAAACAAACTGAGGGTTGCTGGAGTGGGGGGTGGGGTGGGAGGGATGGGGTGACTGGGTGATGGACACTGGGGAGGGTATGTGTTCTGGTAAGCGCTGTGAATTGTGCAAGACTGTTGAATCTCAGATCTGTACCTCTGAAACAAATAATGCAATATATGTTAAGAAAGAAAAAAAGAAGAAGAAGAATGTAGCAGGAGGGGAAGAATGAAGGGGGGGAAATCGGAGGGGGAGAAGAACCATGAGAGACAATGGACTCTGAAAAACAAACTGAGGGTTCTAGAGGGGAGGGGGGTGGGAGGATGGGTTAGCCTGGTGATGGGTATTGAGGAGGGCACGTTCTGCATGGAGCACTGGGTGTTATGCACAAACCATGAATCATGGAACACTATATCTAAAACTAATGA